>NW_011494812.1:1996773-2044800 GCF_000754665.1 Bison bison bison | reverse complement strand
ACAGTTAGAACTGAACATGGAACAACAGACTGGTTCCAAATAGGAAAAGGAGTACGTCAAGGCTGTAGATTGTCACCCTGCTTATTTAACTTATATGCAGAGTACATCATGAGAAATGCTGGGCTGGAAGAAGCACAAGCTGGAATCAAGGTTGCCGGGAGACATATCAATAACCTCAGATATGCAGACGACATCACCCTTATGGCAGAAAGTGAAGAGGACCTAAAGAGCCTCTTGATGAAAGTGAAAGAGGAGAGTGAAAAAGTTGGCTTAAAGCTCAGCATTCAGAAAACGAAGATCATGGCATCTGGTCCCATCACTTCATGGCAAATAGATGGGGAAATAGTCAAAACAGTGTCAGACTTTATTTTGGGGGCTCCAAAATCACTGCAGATGGTGATTGCAGCCATGAAATTAAAAGACGCTTGCTCCTTGAAAGGAAAGTTATGACCAACCTAGACAGCATATTAAAAAGCAGAGACATTACTTTGTCAACAAAGGTCCATCTAGTCAAGGCTATGGTTTTTCCAGTGGTCATGTATGGATGTGAGAGTCGGACTGTGAAGAAAGCTGAGTGCCGAAGAATTGATGCTTTTGAACTGTGGTGTTGGAGAAGACTCTTAAGAGTCCTTTGGGGTGCAAGGAGATCCAACCAGTCTATCCTAAAGGAGATTAGTCCTGGATATTCATTGGAGGGACTGATGTTGAAGCTGAAACTCCAATACTTTGGCCACCTGATGTGGAGAGCTGACTCATTTGAAAAGACTCTGATGCTGGGAAAGATTGAGGGCAGGAGGAGAAGGGGATGACAGAGGATGAGATGGTTGGATGGCATCACTGACACAGTGGACGTGGTTTTGGGTGGATTTTGGGAGTTGGTGATAGACAGGGAGGCCTGGCGTGCTGCAGTCCATGGGGTCGTAAAGAGTCGGACACGACTGAGCGACTGAACTGAACTGAATGGACCAGTGACTACTGTGTGGCTCCCTGGTCCTCCCCCTTGTGAATGGGAGTGCCTATTGGGTGTTCCATTCTCAGTTGCATGCTGGGTATGTGTGGAGAAGATGAGTTATTTTTTCAGTCCGTGGGTCTCTGAATGATGTGAAGCCACACCTGAGAAGCTTCACGAGGGACTGCACCTGAGAAGCCTTAAGCACATCTAGACCTGAGCCAGATCAGGAGATCCAGGACCTATGGTTTGATGACATGATTGGAGGAGATCTTGATAGTTGAGGGAGGAGTAGTCAATTTTTCAAATAAGAGAAATGTGAATTGGTAGGGCCAAGGGGAAGACTGTGGTTCCTCATTATAGTAATAGGCCCCAATAAATTGTGCCCTATGGTATCCATGCCCCTGGGTACACAATGACTTTATACTCAGCCATAAGACTTACTTTGATTAGTGGAACATCATCACATGTGATGCAAGTAGAGGCTTAAAAGTGCTTTTACACTGGTCTTTGTCTTCTTGGAAGCTGCCCTGAGATCACCGTGCTGTGAAGAAATCTAGTGAAGGACCATGTGGAGAGATTAGCCCAGTCACCTAAAACTGTCCCAGTTTAACCCTGAACCCAACCAACCCATCAGCTAAATGTGGCTTCATGAGTTAGCCCAGGCCAATAAAGAATGGCCCTAATACTCACAGAATCATGAGATATAGTAAATAATTGTTTTAAGCCATTAATTTTGGGATGGCTTATTATGTAGCAGTAGATGACAAATATAGGTGTTTATTACTAAGATTCCAGCTATTTCTAGTAAATTATAGCAAAGGAGGATGCAGTACCTTGGGTTACATGGATTTCTGAAAGTCATCGATACTATCTCCATACCTTTGTGTACAAGTTGAAGAACTAATGATGGAGAGAAGATAATGTATTATAGGTATGTGACACATTATCTCCACAGCTGTATATAAAGATGCTGAATAATAGATGAAGTCCTTGATGAACGTGTGGCAGAATGGAGGAATGAGAATGGGAACAGGGAGATCTGGTGCAATTATAATTCTAAAACTTAACTTTGGGCAAGTTATTTAGCATCTCAAAATATTTGTTTCTGTACCTGTGAAATAAGAGTTACATTGTATATTTTATGTGATTACCATAAGGGTTAACAGAGATAATACGTATAAAAATATGCTGTGCAATGCCTGGCACATGGCCCGTGTTCTTCTGGAGTTGAGTTGGCTCTCTTCACTATGTAACATTTCACTGAGGAATCCACTTGGACCTTGGCCATGGGATAGTGGAGCAACAATTTCAGGATTAGGAAAGCTGGGGAAACTGGGTCCATGATAGCAGGGATAGGGAGCTATAAGCCAACTCCAGGGATAGGGCAGGCTTTCTGAGCTGATTTGTCTTCAGGGGTCTTTTTTATGTGCTTTCATTGATTTTTTTTAGCAGCACATTGTGTACCAGCTGAGTCTTTGGAATACTCTTCCTCTCCCACTTGTCAAAATAACCTGTTCTTAGTCCCATTTCCTTCAGGTTCTGCTGAAGTACCTCTTTGTCTTACAACTGTTCTTGAAATATGAATGCCACTCAGATGTAGAGTCAGTAAGCTGTCTCTGACACAACCCAGGACACACAAAAGAAGATACCCCTTTTGTGAGAAAATGGTGATCTTCTGGATTGTCAATGTTATCAACCCAGACAAAGGCAATGTTTAATTACTCAGATGGTATGGTCTCAAAAAATGTAGAAGAGGACGCAGCTGGGCACTACATTTAGGACATTTCTATCTATCTATCTACCTATCATTTTTTGTCATACCACATGTAGAATCTTAGTTCCCTGACCAGGGATCAAACCTATGTCCCCTGCATTGGAAACGCAGTGTATTAACCACTGGACTGCCAGGGAAGTCCCCCATTTAGGACAATTCTAAAACAAGGTACCAGGGGAATTCTTGGCCAGTTGGGAGGGCACCATGGCTACCAATGAGTTGCCTACTTGAGTCTAGTACCTACTTGAACTCTGTTGGCCTTTGGGGTAGTTTGTGATAGCAAGAAATGATCACTATGGTGCACTGGGGAAAAAAAAGTTAATTACCGTCAAAACATAAAATGGTGGAAGAAAAAAAGTAGAAGCTCTTCCAGCGCAGGGAATGAGAATAATTCTTAAGTCCCCTTGAGAAGGAAATTCATCCATTACAAAGTTCCTCAAAATAATGTTCATGACACATGGGAAACTTGGGAGGGGGAGAGTGGATACTTTATCAACAACCTTTTATTTTCCCGCTGACCCACTTGCTGATTTTCAGGCTGGTCTTGAGTTATAAGTCTTTGGTTTCCTTTTGTTGATTTTGTTTTTGAATTTCCATTTGTTAAGCAACTTTTAATGCATCAGAGGCTGTGCTAGGTATTTTATTAATTAATTAAAGTATTCATTTGTTTATCTGGCTGCGTTGGCTCTTAGTTGCGGCACTCAGGATCTTCACTGTGGCATGCAGGATCTTTCCTTGCGGTGCACTGGCTTCTCTAGTTGGGGCCTGTGGGCTTAGTCGCCCCACAGCATGTGGGATGCTAGTTCCCCCACCAGGGATCAAACTTGTGTCCCCTGCATTGGAAGGTGGATTCTTAACCACTGATCCACAAGGGACATCCCTGTGCTAGGTATTTTAACATCTGTTTTTCCGTTTGATCCTCACAACTACTCTACTTTGGAGATGTTTTCCACTTTATAAACGATTTGACTTAGAAAGATTTGAAAGCAAGTTTGCTTGACTGTGCTTTTGTTCATTCCCTGCAGCATGGTGGTAGGTAGGGCAGCCCCAAGGCCTTCAAGTCAAGAACAATTACACGAATCTTTGGGAGAATGAGTCTCATCTCCAGTTAGATTCTGGTTTTACTTCCTCATGTACTGCTTTGATTACAAAGTGCTTTCTGAAGACTTACCACTACCAGAACTGCTCAAATTCTGCTCTGATTGGGAGCTAATTGGCTTACTCTCATTAATTTTACCTGGTTGAAGCCTTCCTTCCCCTTCGTCTTAGAAAAGGACAGTATTGCTCTATCAAGTCATAAAGACATTATTTTGGTAGACTTTTCATATAAATGTTGTGCTGGTTTTGTCTTTCATAAATTATAGTTCTGTTTTTTCCCCCCTGACTAATATTTTCTATGAGGAACAAGGTTGGGCTTGGGTAAAATATTCCATCACTAACCTTGCTATTATGTGTTGGAAAAAATCTGTCAAGAACAGCTTTAACATTGCTTATAGATATAACTGACCTTGATTTGGTGTTTGTGCATAAAAACTAGTAATGGACTAGTATATCAATCAGTGCTTATAAAGATATAGTCCATACAAACTGAATAACAAAAGGGAAGGTAAGAAAGGAACTATATACAAAGGTATGCGCAAGGTTAAGGAAAAATCTACAAGGGTTGCTGTAGTACCATGGGTACATTGCAACTCACAAGCCTGAATGATCAAAGAAAGTGAGGGTTTACTGAAATTCTAAGAGTACAGCTATATAGAGAAGGCTGCCTGACATAGACAGCCTTTGTTTAGAGAATGGAATCAACCCCCAGTGGCCAGGCCGGGAGGGAATGGGGGACAGATAGTCTAACCTTTCTATCTTCTCATCCTCTCTTCTCCTGCTAATGCCTCCCATTGGCTGAACTCCTCCAGAAGTCAGAGGGAAAGGGAGCTTATTGATGCAGCTCAGACAGTTCAGTCTTCTGAGGGCACAAAGCAGTGGGGAAGAAGTGTGGAGGGGAGATGGAGAAGGCCAAATGGAAGACATTCAACACAGCTGGGATGCAAGATCTGATAACAAATGTTTATGTTCAACCTGAGCTTTCGACCACAGCAAACATTCATGAGAACGGTCTAATAGATCAGATAATAATTTCAGTCTTCAAGAAATGGGAATGTGTTCTGCCTCTGCTTCCTCCAGTCCTTCTTTTTAATTTGTTTCTTAACGATTTGAAACAATTTGTGCATGATCTAACTGCATATACCCCTATTATGAAAAGTATAAAAATAACTATTCTCTATGCTGGTGATATAATTTTATTGTTGCTAACCAGAAATGGCCTCTCTGTCTTACTGGAAAACAGAGTGGCTTGATTTCAACTTCTCTAAATCCCAAATCATCGTTTTTGGCAGGTAATATATTCAATCTAATTGCCTTATATCTAATGCTTATATATAGCCAGCCAACTTTTTCAGCTACTTAGGGGACATCTCGCAACCATTTTCCTCTGGTGGTTTCACTAGAAAATTATGCTACTTAAAAGCAGATATTTTTTGGGTGCATTATTGATATTTGTTTCTGAGGCCCAGGGGATTGGTAAAATCTATTTTGAAAATGTTTTCAGGTACAAAGTGTAACATGCATTCCTGTTCAATATATTTTGGTTGAATGAAAGAGTGAGGGGATTTACTTTGTAACTTTGATTTTTATCTTTCTTTCCTTCAGCTGTTTTTAGAAAACAGTTTTTGCAAACCATCTTGAAGGAAATTTTAGTCTTGCTAAAATTCAGTGATAGATCCTCCACTGAAAATCCCCACATGGAGGCTGGGGTGGCTGGCTATTTGGATCTTGATTGCGTGCGTGTATGTTCAGTCACTCTGTCATGTCCAACTCTTTATATCCCATGGACTGTAGTCAGCCAGGCTCCCCTGTCCATGGGATTATCCTGGCAAGAATACTGCAGTGGGTTGCCATTTTCTCCTCCAGAGATCTTCCTGACCCAGGGATCAAACCTGAGTCCCCTGTGGCTCCTGCATTGGCAGGCAGATTCTGTACCACTGAGTCACTTGGCAAGCCCTTGGATCTCAGTTAGGAGCCTTCATTTACTGTAAAGGAAGAGAGACTTCCTTGAGTTGATCTCCTGCCCCGTGGATTGTTAAGGTGTATGGAACTCTCCTTTATTACCATTACAGATTTCATGCAGCACATACTCTTGTCAAATGTTAAAATTTGGACATTTCTGCTGCCTAGTGCCTACCAAGAGCTTAATAAGATAGGTGAGCAATTCTGATTGACACCTAAAGAATGCACATTTCTTTCATTATTCTAGATTGATACTGTCCAATAGAACTTTCTGCAATTATGGAAAAGTTCTATAATTGTGTTGTACAACATAATAGTCACTAGCCTTGTGTGGCGATTAAACATTTAAAATATGATTGTCAAGACTGAAGAAAGGCATTTACAACTTTAAGTTTAATTCCAATTAATTTAAATTTAAAATCAGCTATACTTCAGGAATTCTCTGGTGGTCCAGTGGTTGGATTACTGCCACCGAGGGTGCAGGTTCAATCTCTTCTTGGGGAACTAAGATCCCACAAGCCATGTGGCATGGCCAAATAAAAGTTAAAATCAACTATACTTCAATTTAAAAAAATACCCTAAGAGGAACAACAAAAAATTAAAACTGAGGGAAACAAAAGAATTTATTATGTGCCAGGCTCTGCTCTATCTCAACTAATCCTCATAATAATCCTCTGAAGGAAGTACTACAATCAGCATTTACAAATAATTTGTTTCTCATTAATCACAGCTGAAATTGACAAGAGTAAAATTACACCAAATGTCTTGGGTAACTGATTTCAGAAATGATTTAACACTTCTTAGATGCATTGTTCCTTAGCTTTTGCTTTCTATTTCAACTTTCATATATATATATTTTGAGAAAAATAAAAAATTCAAAGTAAACTTAGTGGCCTACTGAAATAAGCAAATAAATTTAAATAGCCTCGTAGGCTAGAGACTAACATCTTGGGCAGGTATCTTAGATATCCTAGATTTTATCCCTGGATCAAATCTGACTGTCCTTTTGCTTTCAATAGAATAGCATTGTTGAATTGCAAATTTCTATTTTATCATTTATATAGGTGACTTTAAAACATGTTTTCATATTCTTGGACACTCGTCCATCAAAGTATAGAGACAAATTACCCTTCCTTTGAATGTGGGCCTGCTTTAGTGACTTGCTTCTGGCGAATAGAATGTGGAGGAAGTGATGCTGCGTGACTTCTGAGGCTAGTTTATGAAAGACAGCCTGCCTGGCTCTCTCTGTCTCAGCCTGAGCTCCCACATAAGGACTCTGGCTGCTCTCACACTGCCATCCTGAAGTCACGTGGAGAGACCACCTACAGATATCTGAAGAGGACCAGCTGTTCCAGCCCCAGCTTAGAGAACTGCTTAGCTGACTCCAGTCAGTCCCCAGTGAGTCTGTAATAAATGATCACTATCGTTTTAAGGTTGTTGCTCAGTGAGATAACTGGAACAGTCTCGTAGGCAATGATGCAGCAGAAAGCAGTTCTATTAAACTCCCTTGTGTATTCATTGTTGGGTTGTTTTGAGGACAAAGCCTATGACATTAGTTTCTCATAGATCTTAGTATCAGGGAGAGCTGTACTTTCTTGAACAACTACAATCTCTTACTTTTTGCTTTGGTTGCTAGGAAGCTCAAAGTTGAATTCATGACCCGCTTTTTGTAATAAAAAAGGATTGTATTTTTCCTTTAGCCTCACCCTATTATTCCCTTTATCAAGTTTTCTTTTTAACCCCCCCAATGCAGCCTCTTATCCAACCTCTTCAAAAACTGAGTGAAAGTAATGTTGGGCCTTTGCTGAATCAATGTGAGAGCTACAGATCATCTAGTAGATTGATAATGATGGAATTTTGTGACTCTCAAATGGCCTTATCTTATAGGAAGGAAATAGGCCCTGAGAAGTAAAATAACTACTGAGAGATACAGAGCTAGTGAGTAGCAAAATCTTACCCCAGTTGAAGCTGTGTCATACCATCTATTCACCCACGTGGCACCCATTGGTCAGAGGTTTGTTCTTTACACTGGGGGTGGGATGGTGGTAAAAGATAAGTAAGATCTTGCCGAGCGATTGACTGTCAAGATTGTGCCTGGTGGGGCTGATGCATGTCTTTAAACATAAAGGAGTATACAGTTGGAGAATTCCAGTGGTTAGGACTCCACACTTTCACTTCAGGGGGCACAGGTTTGACCCCTGATTGGGGAACTAAGATCCCTCAAGTCATACAGTACAACCAAAAAAAAAAAGCAATATATAGTTGACCCTTGAACAACAGGGGGGTGGGGTTGCTGATTCTGCACAGTCAAAAAATCCACTTGCAATTTATACACATGGTTCCTTATACATGGTCCTCCATGTATATGATTCCTTCTATCTGCAGTTCTGCATTCATGAATTTAACCAACCGTGAATCATGTTGTATTTCCTACTGAAAAAAATTCATGTACAAGTGGACATGCAGTTCAAACTCATGTTGTTCAAGGGTCCACTGTATATCATAAATAAGTAGAATTAAACTTTCAGAGGAATGAGAGATTGCTTCCAAGTGGAGGGTAATGGAAGTTTTCATGAAAGAGTGATTCTGAGCCAGTCCTCGAAGGACAGATGGGATTCACATGTGCAGACACTGGAGAGAGGATGGGGTGGATGATGGAGCAGACTAGCAGCAGTAAGTTCAATGCTGGGAATTCTAGGCTCCGTGGCATTTGGTGGGGAAGATATTTTTGGAAGGGGGCTGTGACACATCTCAAATTATGCTGTGTGAGTACTTGCTTACTCTTCTGTTTAGGGGATCAGCCTTGTCCAGGGGTGTGTGACCTGCACATGTGGGTGGGATTGACCCAGGGAGAGAGACAAATGCTGATTAAAGTTTCCATGTAGCTGATTGCTTAGAAAACTCAACACTTGGGACTGTGTTCTGAGGTAAACTCCTTAAAACCTTTTAGCAACAAATTGCTTTTAGACTTCAGAATCGCAGAGAAAATACTGGAAGAGATTCTACAGCACTGCTCAGCCCTGAAAGCAGGGGCATTTCAGGACACTTGCGAGGAACCCCAAAACACGGTCAACCTTCTTCTTAGACTGCCTTGCATTTCTTGCAGCCTCCTGTGATCATAGGAGCCTGTTATTCCATGGAAATAAACCCAGCAAAGCTAGAGAGTACAACTCTGCAGGGACAGAACTTCTTATTTCTAGATTTCAATTTGTTACAATTGGTAATAGGTGCTCTTCTGAAATTCCACAATTGCCTCTGCAAATAGGGAAATCCCAGGTCACATGGGTAGGAAATCACTAATAGATTGAAAACTTTCCAGACAATTAAAACAAGATCCTGCCACTTGCCTGTAAGTGAAAGTCTAAACAAACCTCCTTTCTTGATTGGGAAAACCAAAGTCAATATCAGATTACAGCAAAATTTAATTTGCCATTCTGTTGCATTCTTCTGGGTCTGTAAAACCCCAACAGGATACCAGAATAGGTGGATGACTCATAAGAGTTCTAACTTAGAATCCAACTTCTTGAGATGCTTTCCCAAAGGTGCTAAACCAACCAACAATCACAGCTGCTGCATTAACTTTGTATGAAACTTTACCAGCCTATAGGACTTCCCAGGTGGCGCTAGTGGTAAAGAACCCATCTACTAATGTAGGAGATGTAAGAGATGTAGGTTTGATCCCTGAGTCGGGAAGATCCCCTGGAGGAGGGCATACGAACCCACTGCAGTTAATCTTGCCTGGAGAATCCCATAGACAGAGGAGCCTGGCAGGCTACAGTCCATAGAGTTGCAAAGAGTCGGACACAACTGAAGTGACTTAGCATGCACATACAGCCTATAAATCATTTTCATATATAGTATCTCATGTAATCCTCCCCCAAACTCAATGAGGTTTATATCACTCTTTCACTTTTGCAGAAGAGAAAACTGAGACCCAGAGAATTTAAGCAAATTATCCTAAATCTTGGGGTGAACATGTATCAGTGGAAAAGATTTACATCTGGTCTTTGGAATCTAAGTCCATTTGTGTGTTTGAGCAAGGTCTGAGGATGAGAGGCAAGGTTGGGAAGAGTGGATGCAGAGGTCCCTTGGGCCAACATTTGATCATCTGGGGATATCTTTTTGCCAGCCTTCTCTCTGCCTGGGAAGGTAATCAGTTATGGACAGAGGCCCCTCAGATCCAGAAGAGACCACAGCTATGATGGAGTTCAAATCCTTCATTTTTCAGATGTGGAATCTGAGGCCCAGATAAGTTCAATGTCTTGCAAAGATTTACACAGGTAACTGATGACAAAGCTGGGATTGTTATCTAGTTTTCTGTATTTTACTGGAATTTCTGCTACTACACCCAAATGCACTTCCTGCTACATGCTCTCTCCTTTTCACCAGGTAGAAATGTGTTTACAATGAAAGATAATTGGGCACTCTTAGATAAGTGAGCTACTATTAACAATCACTACTATTTCTGCAACACCTGTGATATGCAGGTTCTCTGCCAGATCCTTCACATGCATTATTTTGAATCTTCACAACAATTCTGCAAAGTATGTATTATTATATCTGTAAGGAGATGGAGACCAGGGTTCAGGAGGGATTTGCCAAGGCAATACTGAGTTTATACTCTTTAGACTGTGGAGTGCAGCCTCTGTAAGAATTTCTGTCTTGTCCTAGAAAACAGAAATGTCTGAACTTTTTTTTTAAATGGTCAAGTATCATTTTTGGAAAATCATTAAAATTATCTGTGTTTATTCCTAGGATGTATCTGATGAAAAAGTGAGATAAGGGAGATGAATTAGTTATCACTTTCAAACACTTCTTAGAAGTCTCGATTAATAAGGATTTCTTTTTATTGTGAAGCAAATCCAACATTTAAAAAAGACTGTAATTCAAGTCATATGCTTAAGTAATTTCTTGAGAAGAGAGACAGGATTTTTTCAAAACCCCTATTCATCTAGAGTGCTAGGGACAGAGCTCTAGAGGTTCTTTTGTATTAATTATTCTTCCCTCAAATTATCTTACCTTTAGGAGCACTGAGCAAATTCATCATTTATATTTCAGTTGGAGTACTTTGACACACCTGCTTTCCTCTTAGCATCTGTGATATGCCTTCCAAATTTTGTTTTAAAAGAGCATTTTAAATGATATTTTTAATTTTCTGAGAAACCACCATGCTGTTTTTCATAGCAGGCAGGCAGTTTTTTATTACTACCACATTGTATAAGGATTCCAGCTTCTCCTTGCCCATCCCAGCCCCTGTCTGCTTTTGTTTTGCTTTTATGGTAGCCCTCCTGACAAATGTGAGGTGAAATCTCACCGTGTGTTTTTTTTAATAATTTTTGTTGGAGTGTAGTTGCTTTACAATGTTGTATTAGTTTCTGCTGTACAGAAAATGAATCAGACATACATATATATCTATATATCCCCTCCTTTTTGGATTTCCTTCCCATTTAGGTCATCACAGAATACTGAGTTGGGTTTCCTGAGCTACACAGCAGTTATCAATTTTATGCGTATTTTCAATAATGTATATATGCCAATCACAATCTCCCAATTCATCCTATCTCCCCTTCCCCTCTTGGTGTCTTTACATTTATTCTCTATGTCTGTGTCTCTATTTCTGTTTTGCAAATAAGATCATCTATACCTTAAAAGAGCATTTTTTTTAAACTTGGAAAGCTTTGAGGAAATGGAGAAATTTAAGTACCATCCATCCAAGGAAGGGTTTGGAACACAGATGGGGAGCTTGGAATTGCTTGTTACTTAAAACCAGCAGGGAAGGTTGCCAGAAAATGGGAAAATAGAACTGACAGGGAGCTGGGAAAGTATCAATGTGAAATTCCTCAATTTCCATTTTCCCCCCGACCCCTAATGGCTATTGCTGGCCAGTGTGCTGCCAAATCCTGATACAACATAGGTGGCTAATTACTGGCTTCAAGTTCTGACCTTCATCAGGCAGTGCACAGAGGTGTCATGATGTGTCTTGAAGTCTGACTCCAAACACTATACTTCTGTCATCTGACTCCATTCCTTTTCACATGGACCCTCTGCTTCCATCTCTACAACTGAGAATGGTCGCATCTTAGATTGCTCTCACAAAACTGGGAGAAGAGTCTTCCCCAAAACAGCTGGTACTGCAGCTTCAACGTCATTGTGATGATGCCTCTTAGTCCGCTGTCACACATTTAACTTGGTTTCTGGTCCTTTGACTTGTATTGCCTGACTCCAGTGCCTGGGGGTTTCCTGATTCCTGACTGCTGGCTTGGTTTTTAACCTTCATACTTAATCTTGACTCCTGATATGTATCTGATTGCTGACTGTTCATTTGGCTAGAGCCCTTTTGACTTGTCCCATCCCCAGCCCCTACCTGTGATTCTTAGATTGGTTTTCTCCCTGGCTTCCCACCCTGGATCTGGGATCCAATGATTCTCATCAGCACCAGTCCTGACTCAATAGGGAGATTCAGTCCCATTGAGCAGCCAGGTAAACACAAGGACTGTGGAACGAGTTGACAGCCTTACATTATCATTTAGCACCTGGCACAGATCTCAAGGTCTTTCTGATCATGGAGTTGCTTTTACATGTTATAAGGGTTCAAAGGACGCTTAAACAGAAGAAATCTTTTATAATCAAGGGGGCAATAGTTGTTATTCTTTCCAGTTGTTGAGTTAGCTATGCCTCTATAAATTGTAACATAGTATTTCAAGTTTTATTGCATTCCTGCAGTGTCCTGAAATTGGGGTCAGACCACCTCTCCAAAGAAGACCAGACATGTTCCTGTGTTGCAGAATATTTGATAGAGTTCATGGGTGATAATTTCTATGGCTCCTTCCTCATTCTAAAAGTGAACAAAATTCAGGCTCTGCACAGAGCCTAGATTTTTGAAATAACTTTACTGTGTAAAATCCCAATTTACCTCAATAGGCTACTATTAAAGGAAGGACAATTTACCATCCAAAATAACTAACCCAAGTCAAGGTCCTTGGTTGGGAAACAAAACTTACTATCTGATCCCCACAAAGCTCTGGCATTTTGTCTTACAGGTTTGTTTAAAGTATGCGTGCTGCTGCTGCTGCTAAGTCGCTTCAGTCGTGTCCGACTCTGTGCGACCCCATATAAGTACACATGACCTTGGGTAATTTCTTGGGCAAACAAACCCAAGATTAATTTCTCTCCATTTTCTGGAAATATATAGAAGCTTTTGCAAGTGAAGGGTAGGATGGGCTCTCAAATATCAATTCTTTTAGACCATTGTTCTTAAGAACTCACAGTAAGCTTGTTTCTGAAATTATAACTGACCATGACAGATACGTTGATGAGTCAACATCATCTCTTAAAAAGCTCATTATAGTTTTAAGGGCATGTTATCAACCACATTTCTAGCCAAAATCAAGCAATTTTAGGCATGGCTCTTAGTTTTCCACAGTGTCATCCTTTACCCCGTACTTGTAGCTGCTTTCTGAGCCATAGGGGTTGGTGGGGTCAGGAATTCTGACCTCAGGAAGGATTTGAGACAGTGCTTGGCAATTCCATGACACATGGAATTGTCCTTTCCCGTCATCTAACTGGCATTGACTGGATCAAAAATAGCACTATTCCCGGTTTATGTTGAAATTCTCTGCTGTCCTTTGAAATTCCAAGCAGAGATTTCCTCCTATTGTGTAACTCGAGAAGTCTGATAAAGTATTATGTTCTGTGTTCTGTTTCTGGAACTCTCTCTTTACAGAGGCCACCTATGCACATTCTAGAGTTGCCTGAATGACAGTTGCTGGATGATGCAACAGAGGCCACAAGCCAAGTCCGTGTGGCAATAAAACACACTCTAAAGGAACAGAGGCAGAGATAAGTAGAGGCCATTCTAAGAGGGATGAAGCCACAACTCAACGGATCCATCACTCAGACAACCAAGGTCATAGGGAGCGGAATAGGAACACCAAGAAACAGCCCCTGATAAACCAGTGCAGTAATTGGAAGTGTTTCTGACGATGTGAAGCAGGGCTCTGGAGGCCTCCGGGGTGAGATAAGGCAAGCAATCAACATGTCAAGGTAATTTGTTAGCAGTCCTGGCTTTGGGTCGAGGTGTGTAAACCTGCCCGCTATGATGTATGAAGCCTGCTAACCTGAGGAGACTTGGCTGTAGAAGGACAATAGCAAAGGGGAGCCTGCTTGGAACTGACAAGAGGGCCACCTGTACCTGGCAATGTACCATCTGTTCCAGGGAAGGCAGACCCTGATTATAAAACATGACACAGACGAAGGGGAAGTGTGGCCTCCAATAGGACCGTAGTGTATTTCCTGCCTTTCTCTGATCTTGCTGAGAAATTGTTATGGACTAATGCTCTCAAACCGGAGAAGGCAATGGCACCCTACTCCAGTACTCTTGTCTGGAAAATTCCATGGATAGAGGAGCCTGGAAGGCTGCAGTCCATGGGGTCGCTAAGAGTCAGACACGACTGAGCGACTTCATTTTCACTTTTCACTTTCATGCATCGGAGAAGGAAATGGCAACCCACTCAGTGTTCTTGCCTGGAGAATCCCAGGGACGGAGGAGCCTGGTGGGCTGCCGTCTATGGGATCTCACAGAGTCGGACACGACTGATGCGACTTAGCAGCAGCACCAGCAGCAATGCTCTCAAACAGCTGCAAAATAGGAATGAAGGCTTTAGTGAAGGTTCCTCAGTGTAGGCCAAACAGACATTAACTATAACTATCTGAACTCACACCAGCTGAGCACGGCCCTCACCCTCTCACTGAGCCCACACAGACTGTATAACACCTACCCCATTGTTAATCTCACACCTCTGTGCATTTCTCACTGACCTGCCAAGCTCACACTAACTAAAACTCTCTCTTCACCGTTTCAGGGATTTGACATCTGCCAGACCAACCTAGATAGCATATTCAAAAGCAGAGACATTACTTTGCCAACAAAGGTCCGTCTAGTCAAGGCGGTTTTTCCAGTAGTCATGTATGGATGTGAGAGTTGGACTATGAAGAAAGCTGAGCACCCAAGAATTGATGCTTTTGAACTGTGGTGTTGGAGAAGACTCTTGAGAGTCCCTTGGACTGCAAGGAGATCCAACCAGTCCATTCTGAAGGAGATCAGTCCTGGGTGTTCTTTGGAAGGAATGATGCTAAAGCTGAAACTCCAGTACTTTGGCCACCTCATGCGAAGAGTTGACTCACTGTAAAAGACTCTGATGCTGGGAGGGATTGGGGGCAGGAGGAGAAGGGGAAGACAGGATGAGATGGCTGGATGGCATCACTGACTCGATGGACATGAGTTTGAGTGAACTCCAGGAGTTGGTGATGGACAGGGAGGCCTGGCATGCTGCAATTCGTGGGGTTGCAAAGAGTCGGACGTGACTGAGCAACCGAACTGAACTGAACTGATGTTCTGCGGTCTGATGAGATCACCCAAACTGTCTTACTGACTTCACATGGATTATCTACTGATGGGAAAGCTCTTGCTTTCTGTAATACCTATTTTCCCATGTATTCAAGGTTGTGCTATACATGCAGCTAAGTGACCATGTTTCTCAGCCTCCCTTGAAGTTACATTTGGTTATGTAACTAAGTCTGGCCAATGAGCCCTAAACAAAACTTGTTGGGTGGGACTCCTGAGAAGGTTTCTTGAAATGAGACAGAATGCTGGGCTCTTTTGCTCTTAGTTTTTGTATTTTCGACCTCCCCCTCAGTTTTGAAAACATATTATGGTGGTCAGATCTCATCTGTGGTCTTGTGACGTTGAGAATAGAAGTCACCTAATAAGAATGGTTGGTTCATAAGTTAGAGGAGACCTTGGTCCTTGATGACTTTGTGAAACTACAATATTACTTCTGGGCCTTCTGTCTTTTAATTTCTTTATGTGAGACAATGAACCCTTAGTTTTGCATAAGTCACTGTATTTGGATCTCTGCTACTATGACTGAAGGCAGTTCTTACTGATACAACCCCTTCCCGTTCTTTCGGGCTCACACTGACTACACATGTACTTACCTTCCCCCCTTGCCAGTGTGTACTCTGCATGTTATCACTTGACCATGATGTTGCATAAGTGAAACAATCATCTTTTCTTTTAATGCCTAGATGAGTCTCTGCATTTTCCTTTTTACTTATCCCAGTGCATAAACCACGTTGGACCAGAATCTCTGAGGTACGTAAAAACCATTCTTTACATGTTAATGGAGACAAGCTAAACCAGTACAACACGGTTGTACACAGAAACCAATAGGAAGGTAGCGCAGAGAGACTTGAGATCAACAGTTTCTCCTCCCCTGAGCCAGCACCAAATCATATCTTAGTGCTACCTCTGCTGTCATAGAGGGTAGGATGGTGCCCTTGAGGGCCACCACTAGAGAGTCTGTGCCCCACAATGGAAGATGCTGTGTGCTGCAACCAAGACCTGACACTGCCAGATAAATAAAGAAATAAATATTAAAAACAAAACAAAGGTAGGGAGATGGCAGCTGGAAAGCAGGAAGGAAAAAGACAGGCTTACCAGCACCACCCACCCCATAAAGGGGTGTCATGTGAATGGTGCCCCCTGGAGGGGTGCAGCAGCGGTCCCAGCTCATTCCCACCTCTACCATCTCAGCTGCTATCAGATTCCTTGGGGACTGGCTGGGTGAAACTGCTCTGGTTCCCTTCCTCCTTATTCTTTTCGCAAATGCCCTGTCTCCAGGCTTCAGCACGTTGGAGCAGGGGAACGGGTCTCCTGAGAGGACAAGTGTTCAGATGAATGACTTTTCTGCTAAGGACTCTTCAGGCTGTAAAGAGTAAGACTGAGGAGGGTGTGACTGACATCTCTTGATAGGAAGAGTGGTTGTTTTTGTTCAGTTGCTAAGTCATGTCTGACTCTGCAGTCCCATGGACTGCAGCTGGCCAGGCTTTCCTGTCCTTCACTATGGCCCAGAGTTTGCTCAAACACATGTCTATTGAGTCGGTGATGTCATGCAACCATCTCATCCTCTGTAACCCCCTTCTCTTCCTGCCCTCCATCTTTCCCAGCATTAGGATCTTTTCTAATGAGTCGGCTCTTTACATCAGGTGGCCAAAGTATAGGAGCTTCAATTTCAGCATCATTCCTTCCAATGAATATTCAGGGTTGATTTCCTTTAGGATTGACAGGTTGGATCTCCTTGCAGTCCAAGGGACTCTCAAGAGTCTTCTCCAGCACCACAGTTCAAAAGGATCAATTCTTTGGTGTTCAGTCTTGTTTATGGTCCAACTCTCACATCCATACATGACTACTGGAAGTGATTACCTTGGCATAAAAATCACCTTTTCTTGTTCCATCAGGACTAGAAAGCATGACTAGAAACTTTAAAAGCAGTATATTTAGGATAAAAGTGAAAAGAGATTGCCTTAAACAAGGAGTTATTGTCTGGTCTCTACACGTCTAGGCCATTGTTCTCAACTAGTCGAGCGCCCAGAACGACTGGAGGATGCACCTACATGAGCCCTTTCATGAGACTCTTGATGAGTGGCTGTGACTGGCAGGCGGGGGAGGGTCTATGACTCTTTGGAAACTTCAAAGTTGTCTCCCAGATTTGGAATTCAAGGGTAGTCGCATGTCTGAGTCATGGTCATCTGCTCATTTTGCTCTTTATAGATTCCATTGGGACTAGCATTTACACAGTCATTTCTTAGAAAAATAACTCATGTTAATTATTTGATAATGGATTTCCTATGTTCTTCGCCTCAGGGGTCCCTTCTTCCCACCCTACCCATCTCGGCCTCTGGATATTATTTTCATGTTAATCACACATAACAAAGAAGGTGTTGCTTCAGGCCTTCATTCCTTCCAGTCTGTCCCTGTTGTTACCCATTGGTAGGGACAGGTCACTTATCACATGTGAGTTTCTGTTTTGTCATTTGTAAAATGAAGGCCCAAACATGCCCTGAGGATAACTAACTTACTTGGGATTGACATATACACACTTCTATATTTAAAATAGATAAACAATAAGGACCTACTGTATAGCACAGAGAACTCAATATTCTGTAATAATCTAAATGGGAAAGGAATTTGAAAAAGAATAGATACATATATATGTATAACTGTATCAGTTTGGCGTACACCTGAAATCAACACAACATTGTTCATCAACTCTATTCCAATGAAAATAAAAAAAAGACACAAGGTAACCAGTGAAAGCCACTCCGTCTGTGTCTGACTCTTTGTGATCACATGGACTATACAGTCTATGAAGTTCTCCAGGCCAGAATACTGGAGTGGGCAGCCTTTCCCTTCTCCAGGGGATCTTCCCAACCCAGGGATCAAACCCAGGTCTCCCACATTGCAGGCAGATTCTTTACCAGCTGAGCCACCAGGGAAGCCCATGGCAGGGAATCAGTGGCAGAGTTCAGGCCTGCACTTAGGCCTCCTGAGCCCCCTCCTCACATCTTTTCCCATGACAACAATAACTCCCAGCTTGTTGTGGAAATCAGATTAGATGATGTGCTGAAAGGCCTTTTATGCTCTGAGAAGTGACATGAAGAGTTTTGTGATTATTGCTAGGGATTTATGCTCCCTAACAATCCTAGTGACAGAGTGAGGCCCTTGCTCTTAGAGAAAATTACTTTCCTTCACTGTTTTGCTTCTCCCACAAACCTCAGGGGAATGGCTTTTAAGCTTTTGAAAGAGTCAACTAATATGAGATTTTAAACTACAGCTGATGAAGCTTCTATTGGCTTTCCCCAGTGTCTGAATCTTCTCTGATCTCTCTGTAAGCTAGAGTTAGCTCTCTGCTCTGCCTCTAGAGACCATGGTAATAATATCATCCCTTTTAGGTATAGTATCTGTGTATGTATGTGTATATGTGTGTGTGTGTGTGTATGTGTGTGTGTGTGTGTGTCTGCTAAGAGTCACAAGGATCCCTCCTGTGTTCCTATTTTATTTTTACGTGACTCAGAGCCAAGCTCATATTTTGTTGAGTT
Source organism: Bison bison bison (assembly GCF_000754665.1). Classification (NCBI taxonomy): domain Eukaryota; kingdom Metazoa; phylum Chordata; class Mammalia; order Artiodactyla; family Bovidae; genus Bison; species Bison bison. The sequence goes on along the minus strand of NW_011494812.1, from coordinate 2,026,075 downwards.
TTATACAAATACAAACTCTCTAGTGAGGAAGATCCTGAAGAAAGAACGTTTTGAAGAGATAGAGGCAAAGATGATTTTAGAGTAGGAGGAGTGTTCTTTGGAGGAACTTTCTTAAGAACCAGTCTTTGGGGACTTCCCTGGTGGTCCAGTGGCTAAGACTCGGCACTCCCGGTGCAGGGGGTCGAGGTTAGCTCCCTGGTCAGAGAACTGGGTCCTGCATGCTGCAACTAAGACCTGGTATAGCCGAATAAATAAAAACATATTTTAAAAAATTCAAAAGAACAGTCTCTGGAGGAAGATAAAGTGTTGGATCACATCACCAATTCAGTGGACACAAACTTGGGCGAATTCTGGGAAATGGTGAGGGACAGGGAGGCCTAGTGTGCTGTAGTCCATAGGGTTGCAAATAGTTGGACACGACTTAGTGACTGAACAACAACAACAGCAAAGAAGATACAAAGATGGAGTCATTCTTGTCCCTGAAAGGATCAACAGTGTCCACGGTGGTGGGGACCTTAGCCCTGACCTCCCGGACTGACCAGTGCGGATGTAGGACACATGTGATGGTGTTCCCAGCTGTGGTCCTGAGCCCTGGACCTCTCAGAGGGCCTGGTCCTTCCTGTGCCTGCTGGAGACAGGTCCTCCCACTTCTGCCTCAGGGTCTGGGGCTATCCTGCTGGTGTCTACACTGAGGCTCTTCCCTCTCTCTGTCTGATCCAGGAATACTTCAGAGAGTCTAAGGAATTCTCAAGAGCAATGAGCTTCTTTAAGAGGGTTTGGTCACTAGAAAAAATAGAGTTGTAGGATTTTTAAAACCAAAGAGGGCCTCAGAAACCCATGAGGACATGGAGGCCCAGAGAGATTAGATGATTTGTTCAAGATTTTATCGCACAACAGTATCTGTGTTAGGATGATAATGCAGGTTTCTTGATTTCTAAATAAATGCTCTTTTCTACTGAATCTTTTATATTCAGGAAGGAGACATTCTTTTGATAAATGACAGTAGGAGAGTTAGGGCAGATTCAAGAATTATCTATCATCTGGCTGTAGTAGCCACTCTGAGAGAAAATAGCTCAGTTAGTTTTAAGACACTGTCGTGCTCATGTACTCAGTTGCTTCGGTCATATCTGTCTCTTTGCAACCCTATGGGCTATAGCCCACCGGTCTCCTCTGACCAAGGAATTCTCCAGGCAAGAATACTGGAGTGGGTTGTCATGCCCTCCTCCAGGGGATCTTCCCAACCCAGGGACTGAACCCATGTCTCCTATGTCTCCTGCATTGCAGGTGGATTCTTTTCCCACTGAGCCACCTGGGACACCCGAAATGCTCAGCTGTGCTAGCATCACAGGACACATAGTTAGTATTATCTCTTCATAGCCACGTGCATGCTAAGTCACTTCAGTCACGTCCAATTCTTTGGGAACCTATGGACAGTAGCATGCCAGGCTCCTTTGTCCACGGGATTCAGTCCATACAGTGAATTCACCTATCATGGACGTTATAAAGAATGCATGTTCTCACCCACTGATGTGTTAGAGCTGATTCTACTAGCTCATGAGAATGGATTGTTATTCAGAAATTATTGTGAGCCTGTTGTGAAGTCACTGACAGCTTGAAATCAGTCATGATGGGAATACTTATACCACGGAGATGAGCAAATACTATAAATTAGGACCTATTTTTTTTTTTTTTAATCAGAGAGCCTTTTTTTCTGGCACAACAATATCTTTGCCACACGAGAAGTTCCACTATCCAGAAATAATCATTGTTAATTTTCTTATGTAAAACATCAAAAAAATGATTATTTGTACTCTGATACATGTGCATGTTATTATTTTAATTCATTTATAGAAAGAGAATAAGGGACTTCCCTAGTGGTCCATGAAGACTCTGCACTTCAAATGCAGGGAACATGGAAACTAAGATCCCACATGCCACGAGGCATGACTAAGAAATAAAGTAAGAATACGAAAATAAATTTTAAAAAGAGAATAATAGTTTTTGAAAATTTCTTGAGATTTTTCATATAACACATACAGATCTAACAACTCACTATTTTAAATTATAATAAGCTATTACCTGGCTGTACCTTAGTTTACTTAGTCAACCTCTTTTCTTTTCTGTATTAAAGGATGTATGCTTGTGCTCAGTTGCTTCAGTCATATCTGACTCTTTGCAACCCTATGGACTGTAGCCCACCAGGCTCCTCTGTCCATGGGATTCTACAGGCGAGAATACTGGAGTGGGTTGCCATGCCTTCCTCCAGGGGATCGTCCCAATCCAGAGAAGGGAAGGAAAGGAATTATTGAAGGATAGTTGATTTCTAATGTTGTGTTAATTTCTGCTATACTGCAAAATGATTCAGTTATACATATATATCTCAATACATTCTTTTTTATATTCTTTAACCAGTCTCTTAATGATGGGTGTCCTTGTTTGGATTTCCCCAAAGAAGACCCTGAGATGTGGGCTTGGGTGCAGATGGTTCATTTGGCAGAGCTGACTGAGGAAACACAAATGATACAATGGAAAAATAGAACAAGGAAGTTTGCTTGTTTAAATAAGATGCAAATAAGGTCCTCACATTTGATTGGTTTATATGTCTCCTAAATCTCTGCTTCTTTAGGGTTCTCATTTGTCACTTTTTCTTTTGCAATTTATTTACTGAAGGTACTAGATCATTTTGCTGATTGAATTTCTCATGGCATAGTTTAATATGTTCCTCTGTATGTGGTATTTCCTGTAAATTATTGTTGGACATAAAGGTAGAAATTTCTCAGTTTAATAATGATGATAAAATAATGATAGATATTCTAATTGTTAAGCTCCATTTATTTTTATTACCACTATTTTTTCATAGACTTTCCTTTTTGGTACTTTTTTTAAAATTCTTTATTTTGTATCATAGTATAGTGGATTAAGAATGTTGGGATAGTTCCAGGTGCACAATAAAGGGATTCAGCCATACATATACAAGTATCCACTCTCCCCCAAACTCTCCTCTCATCCAGGCTGCCACATAACATTGAGTAGAATTCCCTGTGCTTTCCAATAGGTCCCTGTTGGTTGTCCATTTCAAGTGAAGTAGTATGTACCTGTCCATCCCAAACTCCCTAAATATCCCTTCCCCCCATCCTTCCCCTTGGTTACAATAAGTTCATTCTCTAAGTCTATATCATAGACTTTACATTTGAGGACAGTTTTAGATTTATAGAAAAATTGGGAAGATAGTTCAAAGAATTCCCAATATACTCCCCCTCCCAATGATCTCCCCTCTTATGAACCTTTTACTTTAATATGATGTGTTGGTTATAATTAATGAACAAACATCAACACATTTAATTAATTAAGTTCTTGGTTTACACAGATTTTTAAAGTTTTTACCTACCGTCCTTTCTCTGTTCCAAGATTGCTCCCAACAAATGCTCATTGCATTTTGTTGTCAAGTCTCTTTAGGCGCCCTAAAAGATGGGAATACCAGACCACCTGATTTGCCTCTTGAGAAACTATATGCAGGTCAGGAAGCAACAGTTAGAACTGGACATGGAACAACAGACTGGTTCCAAATAGGAAAAGGAGTACGTCAAGGCTGTATATTGTCACCCTGCTTATTTAACTTCTATGCAGAGTACATCATGAGAAATGCAGGGCTGTAAGAAGCACAAGCTGGAATCAAGATTGCCAGGAGAAATATCAATAACCTCAGATATGCAGATGACACCACCCTTATGGCAGAAAGTGAAGAGGAACTAAAAAGCTTCTTGATGAAAGTGAAAGAGGAGAGTGAGAAAGTTGGCCTAAAGCTCAACATTCAGAAAACGAAGATCACGGCATCTGGTTCTATCACTTCATGGGAAATAGATGGGGAAACAGGGGAAACAGTGTCAGACTTTATTTTTGGGACTCCAAAATCACTGCAGATGGTGATTGCAGCTGTGAAATTAAAAGACGCTTACTCCTTGGAAGGAAAGTTATGAACAACTTAGATAGCATATTGAAAAGCAGAGACATTACTTTGCCAACGAAGATCTGTCTAGTCAAGGCTATGGTTTTTCAGTGGTCATGTATGGATGTGAGAGTTGGTCTGTGATGAAAGCTGAGCACCGAAGAATTGTTGCTTTTGAACTGTGGTGTTGGAGAAGACTCATGAGAGTCCCTTGGACTACAAGGAGATACAACCAGTCCATCCTAAAGGAGATCAGTCCTGGGTGTTCATTGGAAGGATTGATGCTGAGGCTGAAACTCCAATGCTTTGGCCACCTCATGCGAAGAGTTGACTCATTGGAAAAGACCCTGATGCTGGGAGGGATTGGGGGCAGGAGGTGAAGGGGACGACAGAGGATGAGATGGCTGGATGGCATCACCGACTCAATGCACATGAGTTTGAGTGAACTCCGGGAGTTGGTGATGGACAGGGAGGCTTGGTGTGCTGCAATTCATGGGGTTGCAGAGTTGGACACGACTGAGAGACTGAACTGAACTGACTATGACAGGTTCTTAAACCTTTCTGGTTTTTGATGACCTTGGCAGTTTTAAAGAGTACTGGTCAGGTATATTATAGAATCCTTATCTATTGGAAATAGTCTGATGTTTTTCTCAGGATTAGACTGTGCTTATGGGTTTTGGGGAGGACTATCACAGAGGTAAAGTGCCATTTTCACCATATTATATCAAGAGTACAAACAATGCACATGATTTGTGGCTGTAATGCTGACTTTGACTACTGGGCAGAGGTTACAGTTGTTCAGTAACTAAGTGTGTCCGACTCTTTGCAATCCCATAGACTGCAGCACACCAGACTTCCCTGTCCTTCACTATCTCCCAGAGTTTGCTCAAACTCATGTCCATTGAGTCGATAATGCCATCCAACCATCTCATCCTCTGTCACCTGCTTCTCTTCCTGCCCTCGATCTTTCCCAGCATCAAAGTCTTTTCCAGTGAGTCAGCTCTTTGCATCAGGTGGCGAAAATATTGGAGCTTCAGCTTTAGCATCAGTCATTCCAGTGAATATTCAGGGTTGAGTTCCTTTAGGGTTGACTGGTTTGATCTCCTGGCAGTCCACCAGACTCTCAAAGAGTCTTTGAAAGCATCAGTTCTTTGGCACTCATGCTTCTTTATGGTCCAGCTCTCACATCTGTATATGTCTACTGGGGAAACCATAGCTTTGACTATATGGACCTTTGTTGGCAAAGTGATATCTCTGCTCTTTAAAACTGTCTAGTCTTGTCATAGCTTTTCTTCCAAGGGGCAAGTGTCTTTTAATTTTGTGGCTGCAGTCACCATCTGCAGTGGTTTTGAAGCCCAAGACAATAAAGTCTGTCACTGTTTCCACCTTCCCCCATCTATTTACCATGAAATGATAGTGGTTGTCAGGTTTCTCCACTGTAAACTTACTCTCCCCTCCAGCCTCCACACTGCCACATTCCTTGTAGCCCACACTTAAGGGGTGGGATGGTATACTTCTCCTCCTTGCTTCCTCTCCTCCTTGAGGATGCTGTGCGCTTAGTCACTTAGTCGTGTCCAACTCTTTGCCACCCCATGGACTGTAGCCTGCCAGGCTCTGCTGTCTATAGAATTTTCCAGGCAATAATACTGGAATGGGTTGTCATTTCCTCCTCCAGGGAATCTTCCTGTCCTAGGGACTGAACCCACATCTTGTAGCTCCTGCACTGGCAGGCAGATCTTTACCACAGAGCCACCTGGGAAGCTGAGGGTGGAATATGCATATAATATGATTTGAAATTCTTCTGTGTGAGATCTTTGTTTTTTCTTCCCATGTATTTATTTACTCAATCATATATCTCAATGTGGACACATAGGTATTTATTTTACATGTTGGTCTATAATCCAAAACAACTTTATTTTGTTGGCCAAATTGTTCCAGCTTTCTGTTGGCTTCTGTGTCCTCTATCATTGTGGGTTATTATTTATTTATTTTGAGCATTTCCTTAGTTTCTGGGCTCCATTGGTTTTTAAGGAATAGAAACTTAATCCATTTACAAGTTTTGAAAGGGGAGATTACATTTTTTTAACAGTATATACATAAAGATTTACTCTCCTTTTCCTAATCTGATGAAATGTGATGGCTGGTTTTACATGACTTCTTAAACTACTGAGGTCAATACCTTACTCTGCCATGTCTCCCTTTAAAAGATTCTTCATTAGCAATGGTTAAATGAGTCTTCCAGCCTTCGCCTTCGGTCTTTGTTTTCTAACCGGTGCTAATTCCTTTAAAATGCTGTCCTGTTTCTGTAACCATTTCAGTGAGGATGTAGGACCAAGTTGGTCTTGGCACGACAGGCGCTGTGTGTGGTTTGTAGCTGGGGGTGAGGGGATAGTCTCCGTTCCTGCTCCATAGCTGTGTGAAGACCGCGCTGTCTCCTGTCCCTGAAGCCTGGACTTGGGCAACTGAGATCACCACATGTCCTTATTATTTTGCACTCTAGCATTTCCTCTTCTTTTTATCTTGTCTCTCGAGACTTTCTTTGCCTTTTTTTGTAGTTCAGCTATGCATTTTAAAGCATGTTTGTTATATTTCACCCAGAATTTCTAAATCTTTTATATTTAAAACTTTTAAAGTCTGTTATGTTGCCAGAAATGGGAGTCCTACTCTTTACTTCCTCTTTTTAAAATTTTATTTCAAGGAATTAAAACAGTTAACAGCTACAAGTTATTATTTCAAATCTATCTTAACCTTCACCTAGAAATGGAAATTCTTTAATTTATTCCATGAATATTTATGTGCGAGACACTGTCCCAAGAACTTGCGATAAATCAGTGAAGAAAACAGAAGTCTTTCTCCCCTTGGAGCTTACATTCTGGTGGGAGATGCAGACAATGAGTAATAAACATAATTTGTGATGATATTGCCTGATATGTAGAAGCAGATAATCCTCTGAAACAAAACAAAGAACAAGACCGAACACAACTAGAGCAGGGCTTGGGAATCAAGAGTGTAGAAAGTTGGACTTAAAAATTTTTTTTTAATTTATTTTAATTGGAGAATAGTTACTTTACAACACTGAGGTGGTTTTTGCCATACATCAGTATGAATTGGCCATGGGTGTATATGTGCCCCCTCCATCCTGAACCCCCTCCTTCCTGCCTCCCCACTCCTGCCCTCCAGGTTGTCGCAGAGCAGCGGCTTGTCTTTTGCAGTAAAGTGGTTCTGGTAGGCCCCACTGGAAAGATGACATTTGAATCAGTCTTGAAGGATATGGTGGCCAGGTAGAATTCTGGGGGAAGTGCATTTCCCAGGTTGTTCCCAGAGGGAACAACCAAGGCAGAGGCCTTAGGGTGAGAGTGTGATTGATGGGTTTGAGGAAAAACAAAAAGACTTGTGTGGCTGGCGTGAAGTGCATAAGCAGGGAAATTGTGAGAGATGATGTTCAAGTGGAGGAGAGAGGGTAGATCGTGGATGGACTTACTGGTCATTTGAAGAACTTTGATTTTCTCTGAGTTAACGCAGGATCCATTGAAGGTAGATTTCCCCCCACCCCACAAATTAATACAAAGAACTTTTTGTTTTTTGAACCATTTGAGAACAAGCTACCAGCATGAAAACCTATTATCCCCCAATTCTTTAATGTATAATTCCTACAAACAAGGACTATCCAATCATCTGTAACTATACAACCATACAACTGTCAAAACCAAGAAACTGCCATTGATACTGTACTAACATTCTATTCTCAGTCTCTCTTCAAATTTCACCAGTTGTTCCAAATATGTCCTTTTTGTAGCCAAAGGGTCTAGTCTAGATCTCACATCTCTTTTAGTTGTCATGTCTCTTTAGTCTCCTTCAGTCTGAAAGAAGTCCTTGCACTTACTTTACTTTTACGACACTGGCACTTTTGCGGATTAGTTCAGTTCAGTTTCAGTTCAGTCGCTCAGTTACTTACAGTCTTAGTAAGTATTTGGGGGAAAAGTCACTTTCAGTTCAGTTCAATTGCTCAGTTGTGTCTGACTCTTTGTGACCCCATGAACTGCAGCATGCCACGCCTCCCTGTCCATCACCAACTCCCAGAGTTCACCCAAACCCATCTCCATTGAGTAGGTGATGCCATCCAACCATCTCATCCTCTGTCATCCCCTTCTCCTCCTGCCCTCAATCTTTCCCAGCATCAGGGTCTTTTCAAATGAGTCAGCTCTTTGCATCAGGTGGCCAAAGTATTGGAGTTTCAGCTTCAACATCAGTCCTTCCAATGAACACCCAGGACTGATCTCCTTTAGAATGGACTGGTTGGATCTCCTTGCAGTCCAAGGGACTCTCAAGAGTCTTCTCCAACACCACTGTTCAGAAGCATCAATTCTTCTGTGCTCAGCTTTATAGTCCAACTCTCAAGCTAATAAAACCATAGAATATCCCTCTATTGGGCTTTGTTAGTTGTTTCCTCATGAATATAATTCAGTTGTTTTTGACAATACTATCATGGGACAGACATTTTTTCACTCCCTGAATGTAGCCATGAGTATGCAATTTGAATTTGTCTCATTACTAGTGCTGCTAAGTTTGATCACTTAACAATCATGATGTTGACTAGTTTTCTCCTCTAGAAAGTTACTTACAGTCTTAGTAAGTATTTGGGGGAAAAGTCACTTTCAGTTCAGTTCAATTGCTCAGTTGTGTCTGACTGTTTGAGATCCCATGAACTGCAGCATGCCAGGCCTCCCTGTCCATCACCAACTCCCAGAGTGCGCCCAAGCCCATGTCCATCGAGTTGGTGATGCCATCCAACCATCTCATCCTCTGTCATCCCCTTCTCCTCCTGCCCTCAATCTTTCCCAGCATCAGGGTCTTTTCCAGTGAGTCAGCTCTTCGCATCAGGTGGCCAAAATATTAGAGTTTCAGACTTCATAAAATTTTTTTCCCTAATTCAACTTCCAATGACTAGTTTTATTCTTTTTTTCCCAAATAGTTTATATGTCTGCCAAAGCCTTTGACTGTGTGGATCACAATAAACTGTGGAAAATTCTGAAAGAGATGGGAATACCAGACCACCTGATCTGCCTCTTGAGAAATTTGTATGCAGGTCAGGAAGCAACAGTTAGAACTGGACATGGAACAACAGACTGGTTCCAAATAGGAAAAGGAGTTCGTCAAGGCTGTATATTGTCACCCTGTTTATTTAACTTATATGCAGAGTACATCATGAGAAACGCAGGACTGGAAGAAACACAAGCTGGAATCAAGATTGCCGGGAGAAATATCAATAACCTCAGATATGCAGATGACACCACCCTTATGGCAGAAAGTGAAGAGGAACTCAAAAGCCTCTTGAGGAAAGTGAAAGAGGAGAGTGAAAAAGTTGGCTTAAAGCTCAACATTCAGAAAACGAAGATCATGGCATCCGGTCCCACCACTTTATGGGAAAAAGATGGGGAAACAGTGGAAACAGTGTCAGACTTTATTTTTCTGGGCTCCAAAATCACTACAGATGGTGACTGCAGCCATGAAATTAAAAGACGCTTACTCCTTGGAAGGAAAGTTATGCCAGGCTGAGCACCGAAGAATTGATGCTTTTGAACTGTGGTGTTGGAGAAGACTCTTGAGTGTCCCTTGGACTGCAAGGAGATCCAACCAGTCCATTCTGAAGGAGATCAGCCCTGGAATTTCTTTGGAAGGAATGATGCTAAAGCTGAAACTCCAGTACTTTGGCCACCTCATGCGAAGAGTTGACTCATTGGAAAAGACTCTGATGCTGGGAGGGATTGGGGGCAGGAGGAGAAGGGCACGACAGAGGATGAGATGGCTGGATGGCATCACTGACTCGATGGATGTGAGTCTCAGTGAACTCTGGGAGTTGGTGATGGACAGGGAGGCCTGGTGTGCTGCATGGGGTCACAAAGAGTCGGACACGACTGAGTGACTGATCTGATCTGATATCAATATTACTTAGAGCAATGATGAGTTGGCTTCAACATCAGTTCTATCTTCCCACCCCCCAAATTTAAAAATGTACTTTCTGAGAAACTTTGTTCACATAAATAAGTAGATGAGTTCAAAACAAGTGTTATACTTGCACGTTGGCTAATCCTTTGAACTCCTTCCAAGCTATATGCAGATCACAAATTCTCTGTCATAAAATCACACGTAATGCTCTATCAGCTGATTAGATTAACTTTTTCCTTTTGTTGATAACAAAAAACATTTAAAAAACCTATCTTGCAAAAGGACTTCCTTCTTAATTTTCAATTTCTCTGAATTACACAGGAGAGGCTTATTAAGACTTATCAATGTCACTTAATTTTATAGCCTTTTAAAAGTATCTGTTTTACTTAGAAAAGTTTAGAACATTTTGAATATTAATTCTATAACATTTTGATAACATACATTCAAGATGTACTTTTTTTGGGGTAAAAAATATTGGTTCTGGAAATTTAGCTCAGTCAATTTATGGAAATTATCCACCATAAAACCTGATGGTGGTAGGCTACTCTCATGCCAGGACAACAGGCTTAAACAGCCACCTTGGGCAAACTGAGACATATGTTTATGTTATCTAATGAACAGAGCCACCATCCATTGTCATACCATTCAGCCAAATCAACTTCTTTTCTGTCAGAAAAAATCTGACTTCATATTCAATCCAAATAAACATGCTATTATGTGTCCCCATGACAACCAGCTCACTTCTAAATTCAGCAACTAGCTGGGGATAAGATGAACCTATTTCCTCACACATCAATTTAAAAAGATACAGTCTTAACTCCCTTGATGTTATAATATTTACAATTTAAATAGCACCATTCAATACTCCCTACAAGTCAGAACTCTTTTTTTTTTTTGCAGCTAAAGCTTGTTTATCAATAAAATCATGTTCCCAAGCTAAAGCAAGTTTAAAGCATGGATTAAAAAAAAACAACAAACCAATTTCTGTGTAGTCACTGAAACAATCAAGACCAGTTGCATAATTTGAAGGGCTCAGTGCAAAGTGGAAATGTGGGGCCCTTTGTTCAAAAATTAAGTATTTCAGGATGGGAGCATCAGATCCTGAAAGCCAGCACTAACTTTTAAAAGGTGGGGCTCTTCTAAGGGCAGGTCACAGACCCAGCAAGCTGGCCTGAATAGCAGTTTTGTTTATAAAGACTGTTATGCCCATTCCTAGGATAAGCTGAATCAATGTGAATAAAAGTTCCAAATTTAAAAAATAATATCACTGAGCCACCTGTGCATGCATTTTCTTCTCCATAAAAGTGGACACAATTTATTAACTGAAAACACCTGTGTATTTTCCTTATCTGAAAGGCATAGGAAATCTGTCTATCACAACCTTTATCATAATCTGGTGAACAGTTTCTCAGTGCCTCAGTTTCCTCATCTGTAAGATGGGGATTATGTACCTACCTTGACTTGTAAGGACTAATTGGGTTAATATGGGAATGCACTTAGAACAGTGTATGGCATGTAGTACTATGGTAGCTGTAGTAGAACAGAGCTGTTTTCTATTATTATTATTCAATAATTTCATTAACTATTCAAGTTACAGTAGTGTTAGAATAGGAATTGATTTAATGGCAATGACAGACTTGGTATATAAAATCTTTTTACCTATCAAAGGTGTACCTGGTATTATAACCTTTTCCATATTTATGTAATATTTTCTATTTTTCACTAGAAAAACAGTGACCTAATGAGCAATGTTAATTCTTATGATGCTCTCCAAGCCAACTCTAATAACTTTTTAATGTTAACCTTAGTGATAATTTTACCAGTGCCCTTAGCTTTCCTTACAAAGAATTAATTGATTTACATTTTGTAAATAATTATTGCACATTGCATTAGAGAGATTTTTCATACTATTGTTTGACAATTTTTATGATGATGATCACAAAGCAGAATTGTAATTAGAAAGAAGAACACGTTCTGTGTAAAATTTATTGTTTAGTTTTGCCGTTTTGCTTTTTTGGTAGTTCTTGGAATGTTGATTGAAAAACTGTCGTGTTTTTGTTAGAACTTTGGTCTCTTATAGAAGTGCCCAAACTATTGGTTTCCTGTGTCCAGGGGAATCCTCAGTCTGCTTTCTTTAATATCTGATTCTTTCTTAGCTACAGACAGGCAATTTAAAAATATTTTATATGGTATATATATATGAAATGCTGACTTCTTTTACTCTAAAGTGACAGTACAATTCAAACAGAACTCACATTTGTATAAAACACATCTGTATGAGTTTCCTGCGGCTGCTGTAACAAAGTACACAACTTGGAGGGCTTAAAACAACAGAAATTGACTGTCTCACAGTTTCAGAGGCTAGAAATCTGAAATCAAGGTGTCAGCAGGGCCATGTTACCTCTGAAACCTGCAGGGGAATCCTTTCCTCTCCCCAGCTTTTGGTGATTTGCCAGCAGTCCTTGGTTTTCCTTAGTTTGCAGTTGCATACCTCTAGTCTCTGCCTTTGTTATGGGGCATCCTCCCTGTGTGTCTGTCTTCCCACAAGAACACCAGTAGTAATTAGTGCGGGCCCATTCTACTTCAGTATGACCTCATCTTAATGTAGCTAAAGCCCTATATCCAAATAAAATTACATTCCGAGGTGCTGAAGTGGTAGTGGTTTAATTGCTAAGTCATGCCCTACTCTTGAGACTCCATGGACTGTAGCCCACCAGACTCCTCTGTCCATGGGATTTCCAGGAGAATACTGGAGTGCATTGCCATTTCCTTCTCCAGGGGATCTTCTCTACCCAGGAATCTAACCCACTTCTCCTGCACGCTTGCATCTCCTGCATTGCGGGTGGATTCTTTACCACCAAGGGAGCACTAGGGTGTTAGGATTTCAATATTTATCTTTTAGTGGGACACAATTCAACCCATCATAACATTTAGTTAAATGTTTTTTATATCGAAAGGTGAAATTTTACCACCGAGTTTTAATATTACTGAGGTATTAGAAAAATTTCATCTCAAGATTTTCCATTACAACCATACAACCAGATTATAATTGTATATGTTAAAAACAATGTACATTTTATTTGTGAATAATTAAGTTTATATTTTCAAGGAATACATTTAACTACATAGATTTATATTTCCAAAATCTATATAAAGAAATAAATTATGTAAAGTCTCTTGTGATAGAGATTACTCAAATCATTAAGGTCTAGATTAAAGTGATGTAAAGTGAAAATGATTATTCATTTTTATAATAAATTACATATAATAAATGATAAAAAGGTAACATATCAATTGTGCTAATTCTCATACTTACTTTGTAATAATCCAATGTAATGTGAAGCTAAAATGTTATGAAACAATGCCATAAATGGCATGATATTTCTTCTGCAAATATGTGTGAACACATATATCAAATTCTGGGATTTGACTTTCAGAAGTAAATCAGAATCATGTATTAGTATCAGAAATCATTCCATTAACTTGATCAGATATTGTAACTTCATACATGTGAAGAAAGAGAAAGGTGTGTTCTTTAGAAGCTAATCAGTCTGAAAGCTGTGGTGAAGCTGTGCCTTTTATTTTTAACATGAAGCAGGAGGTAGGAAAGCACAGCCTAGGAGACGCCTCAGGAACAAATGTGTGCTCAGAGGGCTCAGTACCAGGAAAGACTCAAGTGGAAGTTGAGGGTTTCCAAATCTATTCGCTAGAAAGTCTTTGCACATCCAAATATCTGTGAGTGTTATTGCTTGGCAAAGCTTATGTCACATGTGGAACCTTAGCAACATGAAATCTCAGAGATGTAGCTTTTAGATTTCCAAGTAGGATAGGTTAGGAAGGCAAGTTAGGATGTGGGTCTTGAGTGAACCAAATTAGTTTACAAAATTTACCACTGTGGCCTTCAGTAGAAATTACCAACACTGTTGCCTTGCACTTCATGCTGAACAGACTTTACACTAAGTGTGTGTGTGTGTGTGTGAGAGAGAGAGAGAGAGAAATGCTGTACTCAGTCGCTCAGTTGTGTCCAACTCTTTGTGACCTCATGGACTGTAGCCCGCAAGGCTCCTCTGTCTGTGGGATTTTCCAGGCAAGAATATTGGAGTGAGTGCCATTTCCTCCTCCAGGGGATCTTCCCAACCCAAGGATTGAAACTGAGTCTCTTGCACTTTACTGCTTGAGTCATTGGGGAAGCCCGTGTGTGTGTGTGTGTGTGTGTGTGTGTATCTGATAGTTAACATTGTGGTCTAGATATCTCCTGGAAACTGGAGTAGCTGACCCATAGAGATGTTGTCCTATCCCTATGAAGGGAGGTAAGATGATCCTTGAGTCCTGTAGCCAGAGATGAAGTGACTCTCTTGGTGAGGGCCAGATTAACTCATAAAACTCTAAAGAATGATGTTTGTGAAAGAAGAACCTGGAAAGAATCTAGACAACTTTTTCTATGAGTACTGTATCAGATTTCATGCAACATCTCATGTTAGTTATTTTTTCTTTCCTTATGTCTGTTTCATTACTGTTTATTGTAGCAAACAAAAGCAAAACCTAGAGCCAACGTCTGTAATACCTGGAGGGGGAAAAGCAAATAAATGGGATGGAACTGCTGAGGGACATTGACTCTGCGACAAATCAAGTGAGAAGCCCAAGAGACCAAGTAGGTCTTTGAAGATGTAAAAATGAAATAAAATAATCCCCTAAGGAAAAGTGGAAAGAAGAGGAACCTCCTGTGGAAAACAAAGGAAATGGACGTTGTGTGGCTATCAGGGACCCAAAATAAAATGGAATCAGACAGTCATGACAGATCTGGGGTTCAGTCATGTATTCTGTGTTCTTAGAAAAACCACAAACAACTATAAAGGACTTCTGCTTCTCCTAAGGCTTGTACCTGAAAAAGCCTCCAATGAGAAGCTCCAGTGATAGCCAATCATTGAAGACTTGCGGTTAGACTGTTAAGACTTATGGTCAGGCTGCAAGAGCCACACAATCCTCTTTGCAGTTCCCCCAACTGTGACTTCTGCAGCTTTTGCTTCTAAAAAATTCCTCATCCCCTTCACCCTCCAGGGATGTATTTTCAGTATGTATCTCCAGTTTGCAAACCTTGCACAACCTCACAAACAATAAACCTTGTCTTTTGCTTTAAGACAACCCTGACTCTCTTCTGAGTTTTATTTCTGATTTAAGACAACAAAGAACAGATGAAACAGGTTGAATCCATAGGGTCTGTGATAAGGATGTAAGAACTGTTGGGGCCTTAGGGTCCTCAATTATAAAAGAGCATTGGGCAAGGTGGTTGCCCAATAAGGGTACTTTTAAGGCTGCTATTCATCAGTGAACAATTCCGAAGGAGGCCCTGTCATCGCCTGAATGTGGATAGGGTACGTGCCCTGCCCTTCCAGGTCCTCCCAGTAGGATAAGGAAGAGCAGTAGCACTGGGACAGTGAGGAACACCAGGCTGTGTGGTTTCAGACAAGTCATCTGACATCTCCGAGGTGTCGAGGCTAGATAACCTCTAACGCCTTTTCTGTCTCTGATGTTCAATTGTGTTTTCCCCTGAGGCATGAGCTCTCTGCTCAGGTTGTTCCCTGGAGACCCAGGAGTGGAGAAATGGGGAGCAGGATGGGAATTCAGACCATAGTATGGAGACATAGACATCCTTTGGTCTTGTCCCAATACATTTTATCTCCCTTGACTTTGAATCCGTACCTCCTGGAACAGGAACTCTGTAGTCACAGGAATCTCTAATACATAACCCACACAGACTTCCTGTTGATTTCCTTCCTTTTTCTGATAAAGCTTTGAATCTGTGTGCCGTTTTAAAACTTTCTTTGCACAGTGATCGTTTCCTTCCTTGCCTATGCAGGGTGTGTATCCAGGGACCCCAGCCACAACCCTTGGTGAGGGGAGGCATGCCTATTCCATAAAATGCAAGTGAAGGCTTTATTGCTTTTGGCTCAGCTTTTACCTCCCTAGACCTCCAAGAGGGGCCATGTGGGCAGTGTGTAGCAGAGCCTGGGAAGACACAACTGCTGCTGCTGCTGCTGAGTCGCTTCAGTCGTGTCCGACTCTGTGCGACCGCACAGACGGCAGCCCACCAGGCTCCCGCGTCCCTGGGATTCTCCAGGCAAGAACACTGGAGTGGGGTGCCATTGCCTTCTCTGGGGGAGACACAACTGGCTTCCCCTGCTTATCCAGGTTTTCTATCATTTTCTCCCAGAGCTGGGATTCCAGCAATGCAGCCCCAATCAATGTCCATTTTCTAGAATGATTCTGCTACCTTCAGCCCTGGAACCTTGACTCCTGGCCCCAAAGAGTGAGTCTGGGAAATCATTCATACACCAGAACTGACACCTCTATGTTGGAGATGTGCCTGAGAGTGTGCTAAATCGTTTCAGTTGTGTCCGACTCTTGTCAACCCTCTGGACTGTAGCCATCCAGGCTTCTCTGTTCATGGGATTAGCAAGAATACTGAAGTGGGTTGCCATGATTTCCTCCAGGAGATCTTCCTGACCCAGGGATTGAACCTGTGTCTTTTACATCTCCTGCGTTGGTAGAGGGTTCTTTACCACCATCGCCACCTGGGAAGCCCCTGTGCTGTGGGTATAAACTCAGAACGGAGTAGGTCTTGAGAGAGTGGCATTTGAATTACCGAGGCCCTGGATATCAGTCTCCCACATCCTCTTCACGGACTTACCCTCAAGACCCGATTGCATGTGGCACGGTAAGCAGACGTGGTGAAGCTATTACCATGTTGCTCATTAACCCTCAGGTTTCTTTGCCAAAAGAGCTAGAATTTGGCCAAGACTGTGCCCGTGGTCTGGACTGAGGGACCTGAGGTTGCTCAAAGCAGGTCCAGGGAACTCTTAGCATGGGGGAGGGACAGGGGAGAGAGCAGGGTGTGTGGTCACCTAATTTTATGGAGAAGTGAGAGAAGAGATCTTTGTGTTCCACATTGTCTGACTTCTTTCCTCTATCACCTTTTCTCCCTCATAGACATGGGAAGGGAAGCCTTTGTGTTCCCCGTCGAGTCACATGATTCCTTTGCTGCACTGGCGGTGGATTTAGAGGAGCCACTCATGGCCTGGTGCATGGTGTGTGTCAGAGTCTGTACTAGCCTCACCCATGATATAGTCTAAGGCATATAACATCCTGGAGCAAGAAAATGAGGTCCTTGTCTTTAAAGGAAAGATTGAAATGTGTAGTGGGCTTGTGGGTGGTTCTGATATGTTTTTCAAGATTCTATAGAGCTCTCCTGGTCCAAAGCACCTCTGTGTGGGCCACGAGTCTGCCCTAGACACTGCAGTGCTATGGGTGGATGGGAACCCCCCAGCGAGGAAGAGTCTGGAGGAAGAAGGGATTCGCTATGAGGACAGAAGCCAGCATTGTCTTGGGCAGGAGCAGGAGTCGTTTGGTGATAACTTTGATAAGAATCAGTCTTTGGTGGGGGACATTGGAGATGTGAACTTGTGGGACTGTGTTGTCACCAGTTGGGGTTATGGGTTTGTCATGGTGGGACTTTTGGTCCTAATCTTTTGACCTTGGAGGACACCAATATCTGAGGTGCACGTGAGCATGAAAAGTGTTAGTTACTCAGTTGTTACTCAGTCATTACTCTTTTCAACCCCATGGACTGTAGCCCAGCCAGGCTCCTCTGTCCATGGAATTCTCCAGGCAAGAATACTGGAGTGGGGAGCCATTCCCTTCTCCAGGGAATCTTCCCAACCTGGGGATCGAACCTGGGTCTCCTGCTTTGCAGGTCGATTCTTTACCATCTGAACCACCAGGGAAATTGGAGGTGCACGTGAAATCTTCACCAAGCCCCAGGTATGGCTCCAAGGTCCATTGTGCTCCTCTTAGTGTGCAGGTCCTAAAGGGCAAACCTCGGAGATTAAACCTGTCTCTCCCTGTGTGTCAGGCTCTTCAGTATTCGTTTGTTGCATGTATTGGAATCTTGCCTCAGCTCTGTTGTGACTGCTTTCCCTCCCTCTTCAATGTATCATCACCTAAAGGGTTTGTTTATTTGTAGGCTGCCTCAGTTCAGTTCAGTCACTCAGTCATGTCCAACTCTTTGCGACTCCATGGACTGCAGCACGCCAGGCTTCCTTGTCCATCACCAACTCCCAGAGCTTGCTCAAACTCATGTCCATTGAGTCAGTGATGCCATCCAAGCATCTCATCCTCTGTTGTCCCCTTCTCCTCCTGCCTTCAATCTTTCCCAGCATCAGGGTCTTTTCTAGTGAGTCAGTTCTTTGCATCAGGTGGTCAAAGTACTGGAGCTTCAGCTTCAGGATCAGTCCTTCCAATGAATATTCAGGACTGATTTCCTTTAGGATGGACTGGTTTGATCTCCTTGCAGTCCAAGGGACTCTCAAGAGTCTTCTCCAACACCACAGTGCAAAAGCATCAATTCTTCAGTGCTTAGCTTTCTTTATGGTCCAACTCTCACATCCATACATGACTACTGGAAAGACCACAGATGTGATTATACAGACCTTTGTAGTAAAGTCTTTGCTCTTTAATGTACTA
The DNA here is from genome assembly GCF_000754665.1 of Bison bison bison. Classification (NCBI taxonomy): domain Eukaryota; kingdom Metazoa; phylum Chordata; class Mammalia; order Artiodactyla; family Bovidae; genus Bison; species Bison bison. The sequence goes on along the minus strand of NW_011494812.1, from coordinate 2,007,663 downwards.
AGTTTGTCATAACTCTCCTTCCAACGAGTAAGCATCTTTTGATTTTATGGCTGCAGTCACCATCTGCAGTGATTTTGGAGTTCAAGAAAATAAAATCTGTCACTGAAAGTGAAAGTCATTCAGTCATGTCCGACTCTTTGCAACCCCATGGACTATACAGTCCATGGAACTCTCCAGGCCAGAGTGCTGAAGTGGGTAGCCTTTCTGTTCTCCAGGGGATCTTCCCAACCCAGGGATCCAACCCAGGTCTCCTGCATTGCAGGTGGATTCTTTACCAGCTGAGCCACAAGGGAAGCCCAAGAATATTGGAGTGGATAGCCTATGTCTTCTCCAGAAGATCATCCTAACCCAGGAATCAAACCGGACTCTCCTGCATTGCAGGTGGATTCTTTACTAACTGAGGTATCAGGGAAGCCCATCTGTCACTGCTTCTTTTTTTCTCCTTCGATTTGCCATGAAGTGATGGGAATGGATGCCACGATCCTAGTTTTTTTTGAATGTTGACTTATGCAATGATGTAACTGGCTCAATGTCAAAAACAATGACTATTCCAGTAAAACTACTATCACACATATCTTAAGTTACAATAACCAAATATTGGACTTAACCTTAAAAGAAGATAAATCTAACTTGATGGAAAGGTGTATAAGTAAATGTTGAGTAGTGGAGATAAAGGCAAAATGCACCAAGATGAGAAAAGATAGCACGGTAAGTACTTCTAAGACAGAGCACATGGCCAGATGGATTGAGGAAGAATATCTGGTTCTGCATCCTTTCAGTTACCTGTATTCCCTTGTTTTGGTGTTCTTGTGATAGTTGCTGTTACTTGGTGGTGGAAAATAGTAACTGACTGGGAAAAAACAATGATGCAACATCTATATTACATTGATATCATCTCCTTACACATCAATTACACCTGCATTATTAATAGCTCTTGTCACAAAATGAGAGCTGTAGCTGAAGTGTACTAATGACCAGTGGTGATGGTGCTGGAATTTCTGTATTCAAGGGGACTTAGTAGTGGAAGTCTGGTTGAAAAGGGGTCCTACATTTGACTAACAAGTGTATTTTATCATTTCTTTTTCACTTAAGTCACATCACCCCTTCCCAAGTTGGCTCTCACTTTGCTAATTACCTAAGAAAATGATGTGGCAGAAAGAATGCTGTTCAGAGATGGCCCAGAGCATTGAAAGCTGATGAAGTTATTTCTTAAGTAGTGTATTTGGCCCCATGGGCTGAGATTCAGAAGCATCAACAGCCACTTCAGTTTGGAGATCTGCTCAGGGTGATTACCAATAAATGCGAGGCCAGGAGAGAGACCTTTCCCAAGTGGCCTTTATCAGCCTGAACAATTCTTCAGGAAGAGGCGGTGGCAGCCACCTCTGGGGCCAAGAATCAAACATTCCCGCCCTGAATGTATTTCAGAGGCTAGGTCACTACATAGGAGCCCCCAGGGGATTCAGAAACAGGAGATGTCAAAAATAGAAGGCGCAAAGGGATGGAGGGGATCAAGAGAATCTGATTATGCAGAAGGGAAAAGGAAGATGTATCAAATAAGACATGGTGATGGGCTTTACCAACATCCCGTATTACTAAACTATTCACGAGGGTGCCAATACTCACTGCCACTCTCAGGGTGAGCAGAGGTGGAATTCTCTCCCAGCAGGGGTGAATCCATGGGCTTCACATTAATCTCTCAAGGAATTGCTCCCAGATGAGCTTACAGGTTATGGACTCAGGACAATTGACATCACTTCACTGGTGTTTTGTGAAGCCCCAATCAAAATTTTTTCCAACTATTTTTATTCTTTCAACCATTACAGAGTTTTTATCATTGCCTTTGGTAACACTGAGTCCTGAGTTTGGAGAAAATAACTTTGTCTTGGATATCTGATTTAGGATCTGTGGTAGGAGCTTGTTTTCTACATTTTGCAGGTGGGATTCAAAGCTGTGGTCATCTTGTGTGCCCTGATAAACCCTTTGAACTCCTTAGAGGATGAGCTCATTTCACTTTGCAGGGCTTGTAGGAGCCACAGTCTCTTGGTGAAAGCAGCCCAGGCTGCAGATACTGAGGAAGTGTGACTCTGCCCTGACTGTGCAGTGTGACTCTGGCTGAGACAAACCAGAATGAGAAGTTGGGCAGAATAAATTTAGAGTCTAATTTCTTTGGATTTTTAACTCAAAAGGGTGAGGCAATTTGACTTTAGACTTTACTTATGGGGAAATTTAATTTTGGGATTTTAACCTCTCCCTGGAAATTTAATAATGAAGAGATTTTGAATTTAGATTTGGGGCAGTATTCTTGCCTGGAGAATCCCATGGACAGATGAACCTGGCAGCCTATGGTCCACAGGGTTGCAAAGACTGATCACAGGACTGAAGTGACTTGGCACGAACACATTATATGTTGTGGGCATTTATTACTTAAATACCTTAATATTGTCATTGAATTTCATAGCAGAACTTTTAAAAATTGAAATATAGTTACTTTACAATGTTGTGTTAGTTTAGTTTCTGCTGTATAGCAAAGTGAATCAGCTATTTTTGTTGTTCAGTCGCTCAGTTGTGTCTAACTCTTTGCGACCCCATGGACTGCAGCATGCCAGACTTCCCTATCCTACACCGTCTCCCGGAGCTTGCTCAAACTCATCTCCATTGAGTCAGTGATGCAATCCAACCATCTTATCCTCTGTCATCCCCTTCTCCTCCTACCTTCAATCTTTCCTAGCATCAGAGTATTTTCTAATGAGTCGGTTCTTCACATCAGGTGTATACATATATCCTCTCCTTTTTGGGTTTCCTTCCTAGAATGGACCTAGAGATTTTCATACAGAGTGAAGAAAGTCATTGCAGAACTTTGAGATGACTATAAATAATTTGAATTGGAAACAGTTAATTTTAGACTTGATTGTAGCATGGCCTCATAGTAATTTAATTAATCTATTATTCTGGAGCAAAATATACATTGATTGCCAGCAGTCATAGGAGAATTTATAAAGGAGCATTGGGGATAGTTACAGCTCTAGTTGGTCACAGGTGTTTTAGTTGAGCCATATAGATTAAAAGAACCAAAAATAGAGGTGGAAGTAGCATTAGAGAATTGTCCCTGGCCTTACCTTCCTTATTCTCATCGCATCTCCAGGGGAGAAGTCAGTCATGTCCTGCAGCTAGCTAATACAGGCTCTACTCTTCTTCTCAAGTCTGCATTCAGTGACATCATATTGGCAGTTTGAAATCAGCCCCAGTGGGAGTATTTAAAGCATGGAAACCAGCAAACACTGCAAACCAGGGTTTTTTGTTCCAGGTCACTGGTTTGCCAGTAGTATATAGGTCATCTACCCTGGAAGGAATGACTTGTCCTATTATGACTTTGGGATAAGGAACTAAACATATCTATGTCAGTGCTTTTTCTCTCCTCCATGTCTGTGTGTGTGTGTTTGTGTGTTGAGACTTGGGTGTGTGTGTGCTCAGTTGCTCAGTCGTGTCCAACTCTTTGCGACCCCGTGGACTGCAGCTCACCAGGCTCCTCTGAACTTCAGTTTTCATTCAGATTTCCCTGGTTTCTATACTAATTTCCTTTTTCTGTTCAAGGATTCCATCAAGGAAACCACATTACCTTTAGTCATCACGTCTCCTGAATCTCACTGGTCTGTAACAATTTCTGGGTCTTCCCTTATGTTTCACCACCTTGACAGTTTTGAGGAGTACTGGTCAGGAATTTTGTAGAAAGTCCCTCAGTTTGAGGTTATCTGATGTTTCTTTTCTTATTAGACTGGAGTTGTGGGTTTTTAGGGAGTTATTTATTTAAAAATATAAACACAATAGATACGTACATACTTATGTACATTTATAATATTATTTTGAATTCTAAAAGTTGAGTAAGAGATAACATTTAAATAGCTCTTATAAGCTGCCTTTTTATTCAGCTTTAAGATTTAGCCCTTTTGAAATGCAAGCATTTTTTTTTTTTGCTATAATGTGATATGTGCATTTCTGAAAATCTTCATGTTCTGCTTAATTGTGCACTAAAAATAGCAGGTCTTGTGGGATAATTAGACCCATAGATAATTAGGAGCAGACCACTCAGAACCTACGCACTATCAGAGCACTAATACGAACAGTAACAATTCCAATCAAATTATTAGCATGGTGAAGACTTTTCAGACACCCTCACCAGTCTCACAAATTAGTCACACTTTAGGAACCTACAGCCCAAGACTCATGACTGCCTCTGAGATATATGTCTTTGAGGATGATCACCTCCAATAGATGTTGGTTTCATAAAAACTTATAATCTGATCCCTAGTGTAGCTTTAACTATCAGAAAATGTTTTTCAAAGGAAACAAGAGCTATATCTTGACAGCTTCTTCATAAGCACCACAATATAGTTGGATGCTATGAAATGTTTAGCAGTTTTTGAAGCCACTAAAAATACTACACGCACTAATGGCATTTAGGCAGAACTTTCAGCCTTTTCATTAAGATCTCTGTATGTTATTAAGGATTTTCTTTATTTATGAGAAAGTGTGATCTTTATTGTTTCACTACATTAGCCTGTTAAGGAAGGTGGTGTATGAGTGGATTTAGATTTATATTATTCTAACACTGTTCTTTTAGTTACCAATCAAATATGGTCTAATTTGCATCCAGACACTTGTATTTGTTGCAGAGCAGAGTGCATACATATCTAATTCATTCTTTTTAACGGAAGCGTACTGTTTCTTCATATAGGTATGCATTTCCCAACCGGTGGACGTTTGGATTCCTTCTATTTTTTTTTCCCAATTACAAACTACACTGCAAAAATTTCCTTGCACATGTCTCTTCCTACTTTAATCTGCTTTCTGGTTGCCAGTTAGCTAACAATGTGTAGTGGAAACCTGAAAAAATTTAAACTGTGTGTTAAAAATGTTCCTTTTTATGATATAAATATCTTCCAAAATTAAAGTGAAATAAAAAGTGTTTCCTAATTCATTCAAAAAGTTATAAGAAGGAACTTTCTATAGGTTATATTCCTAGAAGAATTATTTTGTTCATAGGGTTTGAACACATTTAATGAAACGTATACAGTAATTTGGGGAGCTGCCGTCTATGGGGTCGCACAGAGTCGGACACGACTGAAGCGACTTAGCAGCAGCAGCAGCAGTACCATCTTGGGTTTTCCAGGTGGTGCTAGTGCTAAAGAATCTGCCTGCAGTGCAGGAGACACGGGAGACTTGCATTCAATCCCTGGGTCAGGAAGATCTTCTGGGTTAGGAAATAGACCCCACTCCAGTATTCTTGCCTGGAGAATTCCATGGACAGAAGAGACTGGTGGGCTACAGTGGGGTTGCAAAGACTCAGACATGACTGAGGGACTGAGGGACTAAGGGACTGAGCATAGCACCATTACAATATTGGGTCAATTGATGGGTATAATGTAGCTACCAATTTATTCATTTTTATATCCTTTAATAATACTTAAATTTTTTAAATATAAAAGTGTTTCACATTTCCATTAGCTTTACTTCCAAATGTTATATGGGTTTTATTGCTATTGTGACTGGGATCTTTTATATGCCATATTTTCCAATTGATCTCCGCTGTGGGAAACTTCTTAAATGTGTTCTATTATGGTTATCTTCTATCAACACAAATGTTGAACTTCTATGGAGTCTAATAATTTATGTGTAGATTTTTTTTCAGGATTTTAAATATAAACAACCATATGTGTAAGTCACTGTACATCTTTCTTCTTTTCTGACCATCAGATCACTTTTTTTTTCTTGTTTTACTGCTTTCTGTTGGATAGTGCAGTGGGCTGATAGTAGGCAACTTTCCATGTCCCTGACTCTAAAGGGAAGCTTCTAAAATTTCACTTTTAAGAATTATATTTGCTCTAGGCTTTTAGTAGCTCCTCTTTTAGCTCTTACTTAGGATGAGTAAATGATACATTTTCTAAATTTCTCTGGTATCTACTGAAATGGTCTTATGAGGTTGCTTTTAAGTCTGTCAAAGTCATATAAATTATATTGATAAGTTGTCCTAATTTCAAACTACCCCAAATTTCTGAAGAAAACCCTGGACAGGTAAGTGTTAATTATTTTACTGTGTTCAGGGTAACCCTTGGTAGCTGGCTACCCAGAAAATGTGCTGGCCCCGTGTAAATCTCCATGGAAACCACTCAGGCAACCAATCCTTATACATTGTAAGGCTTGAACACGTACTCCTCAGTCGTGCCAGCATGGTCTTACCATGGGTGTATATATATGGCTCACCCTTTCCAAGCTTGAGTTAGAGATTTTTAGCTATGACTACAAGGCTCAACCCCCAGCCACATTAGGGGAAAAGCAGTGTCCACTCCAGCCATGAATGCTAAGCTGTCATGCCATATTCAGAGAATGCAATGGCACCCCACTCCAGTACTCTTGCCTGGAAAATCCCATGGACCGAGGAGCCTGGTAGGCTGCAGTCCATGGGGTCGCTAAGGATCAGACATGACTGAGCGACTTCACTTTCACTTTTCACTTTCATGCGTTGGAGAAGGAAATGGCAACCCACTCCAGTGTTCTTGCCTGGAGAATCCCAGGGACGGGGGAGCCTGGTGGGCTGCTGTTTATGGGGTCGCACAGAGTCGGACACGACTGAAGCAAATTAGCAGCAGCATGCCATATTGCCACTGTGTCACTGACTCATCACACCAGGAGAGAAGCTGGTACTTCTCTAATCAAGCAGCCTCGTAACCCAAGGGTAGGGATCCCTCCTTAGAGTCTGATGTTTTGCCCTGCCGGGTCTCTGACTGTTGTTCTAGAATGTGATAGTTCATGGGGGCACAGCTGTGACTGTGTGTTCCCATAAATGGTGCTTCAGCAGGTGGGAATATTTGCATTTGCTGTTGTTTGCTTAGCAACTCTACCCAGTCATGATGTTTAAAACATTGTTATGTAGTTTAATTTGACTTGCATAATTTTTATGTAAGATTTTTGCATCTATGTTCATAGATAAGATTAACTTCTCATTTTCTTTTCTTGTACTGTTTTTATTTGGGCTGTCATGTTAACTTGTTAAAATAAATCAGGTAGCTTTCTCTTTTCTAAAATTCTCTTTTTCTTCACAGTTTTCATTCTTCCTTTCCTCCTTCCTCTCTCCCTCCTTCCCTTTCTCTCTCCCCCTTTCTTTCTTTTGTTCAACATCCATTGCTTCTTAATCCTTCCTAGGATACACACACACACACATGCACACACAAACACACACACTATTTACAGATTTTTCCAATGCTTCTTCTTTTCTTGATTATTAAGCTCCTTGAAATTGTTAGACATGGATCTTTTTTACACGTCCTGCTTGGTTTGTGACTCTTTCAATCTGACCATGTTTGTCATTCATTCTGGGAAATTTTCTATCATTTCTTTGCTTATTTTTTTCTACCTCTAATCCCCATTTTTTCTTTTTCTGAAACTCTTGTTTGGAGTATCAAAGTTTTGATTCTCAAGATTTTTTTTTTTTTTTTTGGTCTAGCCTTTATATCCTGAGTATCTTAATTATGTTTCTCAACAAATAACTTCTCAATCACTCTTGAATCCCATTTCCTAAGGTGAGTGTTCCTAAACTTGTTGAGTGGGATGCCCCCCTTTTCATGGCATTAATTCTTTCAGCTTGTCTGTAGATGCTGTTACTCTCTTCTGTAGCTTATCTTCAGGGATTATGAGGAAGGAGCAAAAAGTGCTGGCAAAGCATACCAGTAATTGCTCTTCTGGATGTGAGATTTTCAAGTTTCCTTGTGGGTATCTCCAGCCTCCCAGTTCTAAGAATTCTCTCTGCCCAGGTTAACGGTTGACTAAGAAGGCAATGGATGGCGACAGTGACTCCTTAATCAATCTCTCCACTATCTTGTTCTACCACTTGCTGCCATTGTCCTTTACTTTGGGGCACTCAGAAGCACTTCAAATTTTCAGAGCAGCTCTCCCGAGCATATATTTTGGGTTATAATTTCCTCTATCTATGTATTTATATCTTTTCTGTCTTTCAGAGATCTCCAATGTTTCTTTCTACTTGTGGAACTCTTTTTTTTTTTTTCTGGTACTAAGTGGATTTATTCTTTAAGAAAATGTTCTCTATCATTTGTAGGAATTGAGATGGGAAGAAAATACTTGTGCTTGAACTCAGTCCACCATTGATTAAATTTAGCAACTTGGCTTTTCCCTGCAGTTCCTTCTTACATTCCCTCACTATTTCTTCATCTGTTCATCCCACAACACTATTGAGCTCCAAATCTGTGAAAGGCTCTGTAATAGACTGCCTTTCAAGAAGGTGATGCCATTGCCCCAAATAATAGGGTAATGAACTTTCTCTCTTTTTGGACTTTCCAGGTGACAGTAGTGGTAAAGAATCTCCCTGCCAGTGCAGGAGATGCAAGAGATGTGGGTTCAATCCCTGGGTCAGGAGGACCCCCTAGAATAGGAAATGGCTACCCACTCCAGTGTTCTTGCCTGGAAAACCCATGGACAGAGGAGCCTGGAGGGCTACCATCCATGAGGTCACAAAGACATGACTGAGTACATGTGCATACACATCTCTCTTTTTTCCTAACGAAGGTGCTGTTGCTGTACTGATCCATGTGCACATTTTTTTCTTGACTTTGGGGTTATCTTTCCTAGATTCCTAACTGAGTTTAAAATTGTAGTGTTTGACCACTGGATAAGTGAAATCAACCAGCCTGTGTACTAACAATCAAACCACCTTGACCTCATTCACATAGCATTTGCCATTAAAGAACACTGCTCTTTTTTTGAATTTGATCAGTGTTTCATTTCTATCAATTTTTCCTGCTGACTTGCTTCTCAAATATCTCCCATTCTCTGTAGTTTTATTGATTCTGCCCTAGCTTTGGTGCCTATTGTCTTTAGCATGACTGTGGTACTATGATGTGTAGTAAGTTTATATTTGGTCTTTGTCCCCATTTGTGCCACAACCCTCCTAAAACTCTAGGAGAGTGATGAAGGTCTTTTGTTATGTGAATAGGTGGACTACACCTAAAGACAGAGGCTGGTTACCAGGAGAAACACCCATGTGGTTAGAGGGTTGGAAGTTTCAGTCCCACCTCCATACCTCCAGGGAGGAAAGAGGAGCTGAAGGTTGAGTTCAATCACGAATGCTGAATGATGTAATGCTGCTGCTGCTAAGTCGCTTCAGTCGTGTCCGACTCTGTGCGACCCCATAGATGGCAGCCCACCAGGCTCCCCTGTCCCTGGGATTCTCCAGGCAAGAACACTGGAGTGGGTTGCCATTTCTTTCTCCAATGCATGAAACTGAAAAGTGAAAGTGAAGTCGCCCCTTCGAGTCCGACTCTTAGCGACCCCATGGACTGCAGCCTACCAGGCTCCTCCGTCCATGGGATTTTCCAGGCAAGAGTACTGGAGTGGGGTGCCATTGCCTTCTCTGAGTGAAGCCCCCCAAAATACCCAAAAGGTGTTCAGACTTTCCAAGCTGGTGAACATGTGGAGATGTGAAGAGAGTTGTGTGTTCAGAGATGGCATAGGAGCTCTTCACTTTTCCTGAGACCTTGACCTATGCGTCTCCTCCATCTGGCTGTTCCTGAGTAATATCCTTTCATAACTAAGGGGTAACCTAGTAGGTAAAATGTTTCTGTGAGCCACTTTGGCAGATTAATCGAACCCAGGGTGGAGGAGGTTGTTGGAATCTCTGCTCTATAGCCAATAGGTCTGTAGCATAACCTGGGCTTCAGATTGGCATTTGAAGGGATGGTGGGGGAAGGCAGTCTTGTAAGAATGAATCCTTAACCTGTGGAATCTGATACTATCTTGGGGGAGACAGTATTAAAATTGAATTGTAGGGCATGCAACTGGTATTGAAGCATTGTTTGGTGTTGTGAAGACACACACACACACACACACACACACACACACACACACCCTGCTTTGCCACATTGGGATTGGGTCCAGAATGATTTTTAAAACTTTCTAGTTAGCTAGCTTAGTGCCTGATTCCTGGTAAATCTCCTAATATGTGTCTTGTTGTACTAATGAACTAAGACCCACTAAGGGGGTCTTCCTGTTTACCATTTCTCTCACTCCAATACATCCTTCATTCTGCCACCAATGAAAATTTAAAACACAGGTCTATTATTTTCTTGTTCAAGGAACCTTGAAAGCCTCTCACTTATTTTGAAAGACCTCAGGCCCAAATTTTCTATACATTGTTTCATTAGCAAGTATTTATGAATGGTGGCAACAGAGAGAGACAATAATACTTTACAAATACAAGTGTAATTATTTTTCTGGCAAACAGAACAGCAATACTAATAGTGATTAGTAAGTGGAAAGCGCCAGGCTGCAACAGTGCAGGAGTGGCCGAGAGGAGCTACCCCATGCCTGAGGTCAGCGCAGCGGCCGAGAGGAGCAAGCCCACGTCCAAGGTAAGGAGCAGCGGCTGCACTTTGCTGGAGCAGCCGTGAAGAGATACCCCACGTCCAAGATAAGAGAAACCCAAGTAAGATGGTAGGTATTGTGAGAGGGCATCAGAAGGCAGACATGCTGAAACCATACTCACAGAAAACTAGTCAATCTGATCACACGGACCACAGCCTTGTCTAACTCAATGAAACTAAGGCATGCCTGTGGGGCAACCCAAGAAGGGCGGGTCATGGTGGAGAGGTCTGACAGAATGTGGTCCACTGGAGAAGGGAATGGTAAACCACTTCAGTATTCTTGCCTTGAGAACCCCATGAACAGTATGAAAAGGCAAAATGATAGGATACTGAAAGAGGAACTCCCCGGGTTGGTAGGTACCCAATATGCTACTGGAGATCAGTGGAGAAATAACTCCAGAAAGAATGAAGGGATGGAGCCAAAGCAAAAACAATACCCAGTTGTGGATGTGACTGGCGATAG
>NW_011494812.1:1995525-1996430 GCF_000754665.1 Bison bison bison | reverse complement strand
GAACTAACACCCAAAAAGATGTCCTTTTCATTATAGGGTACTGGAATGCAAAAGTAGGAAGTCAAGAAACACCTGGAGTAACAGGCAAATTTGGCCTTGGAATATGGAATGAAGCAGGGCAAAGGCTAATAGAGTTTTGCCAAGAGAACACACTGGTCATAGCAAACACCCTCTTCCAACAACACAAGAGAAGACTCTACACATGGACATCACCAGATGGCCAACACCGAAATCAGATTGATTGTATCCTTTGCAGCCAAAGATGGAGAAACTCTATACAATCAGCAAAAACAAGACCAGGAGCTGACTGTGGCTCAGATCATGAACTCCTTATTGCCAAATTCAGACTTAAATTGAAGAAAGTAAGGAAAACCATTAGACCATTCAGGTATGACCTAAATCAAATCCCTTATGATTATACAGTGGAAGTGAGAAATAGATTTAAGGGACTAGATTTGATAGATAGAGTGCCTGATGAACTATGGATGGAGGATTGTGACATTGTATAGGAGACAGGGGTCAAGACCATCCCCATGGAAAAGAAATGCAAAAAAGCAAAATGGCTGTCTGGGGAGGCCTTACAAATAGCTGTGTAAAGAAGAGAAGTGAAAAGCAAAGGAGAAAAGGAAATATTTAAGCATCTGAATGCAGAATTCCAAAGAATAGCAAGGAGAGATAAGAAAGCCTTCCTCAGCGATCAATGCAAAGAAATAGAGGAAAACAACAACATGGGAAAGACTAGAGATCTCTTCAAGAAAATTAGAGATACCAAGGGAACATTTCATGCAAAAATGGGCTTGATAAAGGACAGAAATGGTATGGACCTAACAGAAGCAGAAGATATTAAGAAGAGGTGGCAAGAATATACAGAACTGTACAAAAAAAGATCTTCATGACCAAGATAA
>NW_011494812.1:1984693-1994988 GCF_000754665.1 Bison bison bison | reverse complement strand
AAGCAACAATTAGAACTGGGCATGGAACAACAGACTGGTTCCAAATAGGAAAAGGAGTACGTCAAGGCTGTATATTGTCACCCTGCTTATTTAACTTTTATGCAGAGTACATCATGAGAAACGCAGGGCTGGAAGAAGAACAAGCTGGAATCAAGATTGCCAGGAGAAATATCAATAACCTCAGATATGCAGATGACACCACCCTTATGGCAGAAAGTGAAGAGGAACTCAAAAGCCTCTTGATGAAAGTGAAAGTGGAGAGTGAAAAAGTTGGCTTAAAGCTCAACATTCAGAAAACGAAGATCATGGCATCTGGTCCCATCATTTCATGGGAAATAGATGGGGAAACAGTGGAAACAGTGTCAGACTTTATTTTTCTGGGGCTCCAAAATCACTGCAGATGGTGATTGCAGCCATGAAATTAAAAAGATGCTTACTCCTTGGGAGGAAAGTTATGACCAACCTAGAAAGCATATTAAAAGGCAGAGACATTACTTTGCCAACAAAGATCTGTCTAGTCAAGGCTATGGTTTTTCCAGTGGTCATGTATGGATGTGAGAGTTGGACTGTGAAGAAAGCTGAGCGCCGAAGAATTGATACTTTTGAACTGTGGTGTTGGAGAAGACTCTTGAGAGTCCCTTGGACTGCAAGGAGATCCAACCAGTCCATTCTGAAGGAAATCAGTCCTGGGTGTTCATTGGAAGGGCTGATGCTGAAGCTGACACTCCAATACTTTGGCCACCTGATGCGAAGAGTTGACTCACTGTAAAAGACTCTTATGCTGGGAGGGATTGGGGGCAGGAGAAGAAGGGGATGACAGAGGATGAGTTGTCCGAATGGCATCACTGACTTGATGGATGTGAGTTTGAGTGAACTCCAGGAGTTGGTGATGGACAGGGAGGCCTGGCGTGCTGCGATTCATGGGGTCGCAAAGAGTCCGACATGACTGAGCGACTGAACTGAACTGAACTGGGAAATATCAGGTAGAGAAGATACACTAATGAACCACTATAGAGAGTAAATAAGAGAGTGAATTGGTACAATTGGTACAGAGTAAGGATATCTCAGAGTTTTGTCTTGCAAACCAATAAAATTTGGGGACTGAAAAGATATTGATTCATTAAAATGGAGTATCGTGCACGGAGAGGTTCAAGTGATTTTTTTGGAGTTTGTGAATGAAGAATAGAAAATGAAGTTTGTGGTGACCATTGCTCGTATTATTTTCTTAGTCTTAAAACTCTTGCTTCCCTACCTGTGTCTTAGCTTAAATGCTGCCCCTTCCATAAAAAACCTATACTTCCCTTTGGTATGAGGGTGGTTCCTGAGGCAAGGATGCTGATTGGATATTTCATTTTAGGGCAAGTAGTAATCAGTTTGGACACACATTGTCTGGGGGATTTCTATTTGTGAAAACTCATTGAAATGTAAATATTACACAACCAACTAAAATAAGTAAAAAGAGGGTGTATTGGGTCATAGACTTCACTTCAGAAGACCTGAGGTGAAACTAGTAAGGCTAGATTGAGAGACTCAAGCAATGTCCTTGGAGGCACCGCCATCTCTTGTCTCCACTTGGGAATCAAGGACGTAGAGAGGGGAAAGTGAGGGCCACTTCTATTAGGCAGAGAACTTTAAAACTATTTCACTTTTTTAAAAAACTGTGTGCCAGTATTCAAGCATTCTGGCACATAGCTGTTGTTCTCAGTTGTTGATGAGAAGTCAAACCAGAAATCAATGATTAAATCTGACAAGGAAGAGATTTTTGCTTACGTTCTTTTTGCTGGAGTGGTGGAGGCCAAAGTCTTGTTTGCATGGATTGAGGAGAAAACAGGAGATGGGAAAACAGAGATTGTCAGTACACAAAACCCTTTCCAGGAGTTTTCCAGTAAATGAGAGCAGAAACAATGAACAGTAGCTGAAGGGGTGTGGAATCTTGGGATGTCTGACATGTGGGATCCTTCCTCCTTTCTTTTTTCCTTTCTGTAAAAGACTAAATATATTACAGCATGTTTGTCTGGTTTTGGGGAAAGATGCAAAGAAATTAATGATGCAAAAGATAGAATACTGATGGAAGTAAAACTCTGAGTGATTAACAGGGTCTGGGATCCTTTGCAGAAGTACAAAGGTTGCCCTTAGATATAGACGGACAGTTCATCCTTTGTCATAAGAGGGAGGCAGAATATGTAAGTAAAGATTCAGAAAGTTGGAGATGGGAGGATGTGTAAAGATGTCAGTTTGGATTTTATAGCAGGAAGACCACATTAATAGTTTTGATTTAACAAAGGACAGTATGTCTCCTTCAAGGAAATGTTGGGGTAGTTAGTCTAGAGCTGATGCGGTGGTTCCATAGTCAATTATCCAGGTTCCATCTATGTGCAACCTCAAATGTGCATCTCACCCACGGTGGTCTAAAAGTGATACTCTAGCTCCTATTATCATGTCTGAATACTAGACAGATGGCAGGAGGGGAAGTGGAAAGGAAGAGCACAAGAGAAGTCTTTAAAGGGCGCAACCTGGAAAATGTCCTTATTCCTTCTGTTCATATCTCATTGGCCAGAATGTAATCACATTCTCACTCCTAACTGCAGAGGAGGCTGTGAAGTTTAGTATTTGACTGGGTGACCGTGTGCTCAACCAATAGTGCTCTTCTTACGGGATGAGAAGTGGAGAATGGGTATTGTGCAGCTGCCAGAAGCCTCTGCTACAAGAGATACAGTGGCTTTTTCCTGTTTGCTTCTAATTTCTCAATAAAGAGCTGTGATTGCTGTGTATAAGAATGGATGAGATTCTGGGGGTTTGAGGAGACAGGAGGAGCTAAATAGCCATTTGAAGACTGGATTAAATAGGAATCTATAGTAAGATTGGCTTCCCAGCCAATGCAAGAGATACAAGGGATGTGGGTTTGATCTCTGGGTCAGGAAGATCCCCTGGAGAAGGAAATAGCAATCCACTCCAGTATTCTTGCCTGGAAAATACCATGGACAGAGGAGTCCATAGAGATTTTCTATGGACTATGCATCCATAGGACTGTGGGATGCAGACTACAGAGTCACAAAGAGTCAGACAGAACTGAAGGACTGGGCACATCACCTTGACTCTTCCCTGAACCTTGACATGAAGAAACTCTGACATATGGTAAGTTTGTGATCAGTTACATGTTTCACTGGACCAGAGATTTCTTTGCAATGAAACTCAATTGGCTAAGAAAAAATTGTCCTTGGCTCTGTGGATGACATGTTTGTTTTTGGCATTTCCCAATTTGTGAACCAGAGGCATCTGAAAAGGGTCGGCAATGATGTTCATCTCCAGAAGCTATCCTCCACGAAACACCAAGACTTGGGCTGAAGTGGGTGCTAGAGATATACTATGATATGTTCTCAGATGGCCATGTTCTATTAAGATTTTTAAATTATTTTCTCAAGATAAATACCCAAGTGGAACTCTCAGGGAGCTTCTTCATTTTTCCTGGCATAAAGAATTGGTGATCCCATAGTCACAGGAGCTTGTAATAAATAACCAACATTGATTTCTCTGTTCCAGAATTATTTTGCTTCCCTTCTTTCCAGAGCCCTGACGCTTGCTCAGAAAGGTAGTATTGGAAAATCATTTACGTGTGGCACAGACTCCCCCACTGCCTTGGATATAAATCCAGGCAGGATGGAGCAGATCTTGAGGCAAAGAATCTAGGACTTCTGGTCGCTGAGCTTTCAGCCACAGACATCTCCAGAAGGGTGAATCCAGATTTTAGAAGCATTGGTGGCAGAGACTGACCATGGAGAGGCTGTTGTGGTGTTTCCTGGTCTTGATCAGCTTCTCTAGTGTTTCAGGCCAGACAGGTAGGGGCTACTCCAAGCTGTGCCAAGGATTTGATCTGAGTGATGGGTGTGGGGCCTAAGATTATACAAGGTGAAGTCAGAAGAACATCCAGCACGGGTGAGTGTGTGTAAGTCTGTGTGTGTGTATGACACTGAGGAAAAATCAGTCTATTTCTCAATCCCAAACTCTATTTATGCAGGAATAGATCTTTGTGATCTGAGAAACTTTTCATCTTTCCTCTGCTTTCTGTCTTACAGACTTGCATAAGAAGGCCTTTGTGTTTCCCAAAGAGACGGAGAATTCCTATGTATCCCTGAAAACACAGTTAAGGACACCACTCAAAGCCTTCACCGTGTGTCTCTATTTCTACACAGAGCTGGCCCGAACCCACAGCTACAGTATTTTCTCTTATGCCACCAAGCAGCAACCTAATGAGATCCTCATATTTTGGTCTAAGGGTAAAGGCTATATTTTTGGAGTGCATGGGAAGCAGGTGTTATTCCAGAGTCCCGAAAACACTCAAGCTCCAACGCACATCTGTGCCAGCTGGGAGTCCACCTCCGGAATTGCAGAGCTCTGGGTGAATGGGAAACCCCGGATGAGGAAGAGTCTGGAGAAGGGAGCCATTCTGGGGACAGAGGCCAGCATCATCCTGGGGCAGGAGCAGGATGCGTTCGCTGGGGGCTTTGATAGAAACCAGTGTTTGGTGGGAGACATTGGAGATGTGAACATGTGGGACTTTGTGCTGTCGCCGGAAGAGATTAATGCTGTCTATCTTGGTTCAACCCTCAGTCCTAATGTCCTTAACTGGCAGGCGCTGAACTATGAAGCAAAGGGTGAGGTGTTCATTAAGCCTCAGCTGTGGTAGTGAGGTTAGGCTGTGGTCCTAGAAGTGCTTCCTGGCAATTCCACCTTATGGCCCTGGACCTCCCCCCACCCCTGTACACACCTCTGCAAGCCTGCTCTGTGAACATAGGCTTTTGCTTCCCTGTTCTACCTTCCTCAACACCAGATGGAATTTTTAAGTATCTGGCTTGGGAGATTGGAAAGTTTTGTCCAACAGGATCAGGATTGCAGGTGCTTTGGGACGTCCTGTTTTTTTTTTTTAAAGTTGATTATCTTAGATTATTTTAGAGTTAATCCCTTACCCTCACTTAGATGGGAAGACTAGGACCCAGCAAGGAGAAGTGATTTTTTTTAAGTCAAAAGGTGAATCTTTGAGCTGAGTAGGGAGTGCTGGTCTCATATCTAATTTCCTACTAAGAACCCCCCAGAAAGTAGGAGAGTCTTCCTCATATTCACAGGGCTCTTTAGTGTTGGAGTTATGACACTGGCCCAGGTCTTCTAAAATGGGAAACCTAGTGCTGCAGTTCCCTTACTTTTTCAAAGTACCCTGGAAGGGCAATCAGAAAGGCCCAGTACAGAAAACCTATATTTTTTCATGGGCAAAGTGGAGGCATCTGGTTAGTTACTTTAATTGTTACTGCCAAGCGTTTACATAGCCATGTTTTTATTTGCTCACAGTGATTTCTTCATTTTGTGGTTCTTTTGGGAAACTCTTCTCAAACACCATCTGAACCACATGGGACCGTGCATCCCCACCTGTTTCCCCAACACAGCCAGGCCACAGAGTGGGTGTGACTCAGGCTGAACTATCAGAGTAGCCCGAACTTGTTTGGAGATTTAGGATGGGGAGATGGTTACATGCTCCTAGCCGGACAAATTATAGTCTTTCCCAGGACTGATTTATGAACTCTGGGGGTGAGACATCTTTCTGCTGAAATTCCCATCTGAGAGGGTATTAACCTGAGACCGTCAGCAGCCATCTTGTTTACCACATGGAGAAAGACTGTGAGGAAAGAAGCCAAGCTGGGGCCAGCAGAACTGAGGGGCTGACAGAGCAGTGGAGCCTTGACTGCACTGTTTGAATTTCTGGATCTGCTTTGCCTGGAACCAGATCTACACCTGACCTTCGCACATTCATGAACCAGTAAAGCCCCTGTTTATATTAGTGAACCCGAGCTGTTATCTGATGGTTGCATTTCAAGTGGTGACTAATGTTTCTAACAATCCTCTGAAACCAAGTCCCATTGAGTTCAGGTGAACCATTATCCGTCTTGCAGTGACATAGCTGATGGCTCTCTAACCTCCAATAGGGATTTTTTTTCTGTTGAACGCAACCCCTCTTTTGTGATAGCTGGTAATTTGTGTGAGGCCAGTCGTGGGGATGTAAAACTCTCACTCTAGAGAGTAAGAGGTATAAACTATTTTGTATAAAATAAGCTACAAGAATATATTGTACAACATGAGGAATATAGCTGATATTTTATAGTAGCTATAAATGGAGTATAACCTTTAACATTTTAGGTCATTATATTGCACACCCACACTATTATATGTGTAGCATATAATAGAGTACTGCAACTATACTTCAGTTAAAAAAAACTCACTGTGTTATTCCTCCAATATGAGGAATAAAAACTAAAGCTCATTGAGATCCAAGAATCTGCTGTCAGTTTCAATGGCTGGAATGCACTTTCCAAGCTGCTTAAGTCCCTTGTAGAGAAAGACCCCTCAAGGTTGATGGCTGTTGGTTTCTTCCAAAGGTGTTCTTCACCTTGGCCTTTTAGTACTAAGTGAGCTGTTGAAATTACCCCACAGAAGTCACACTAAAGTATGAACTAGCCCTGTGACTATATATCAAATAGTTACTTTGGGGAAGGCATCAGTAGACTAGTTAAGCATAGAGTTTCTGGAAGCATCCTGCCTAGGTTTATATCCTGGCTTTACAACTTACTATGTGAATTTTTGTCTCAGTTTTCTTGTCTATAAAGTGAGGAGAAATAATAGTAATTAGCTCAAAGAGTTGTTGAAAGGATCAAGTGAGATCATGCATATAGAGTACCTAGGGTAGTGCCCGGCACATAGTAAACTCTCAAAATAGTTATCTGCTATTATTATTATTGAGGAGAAGGGGATGACAGAGGATGAGATGGCTGGATGGCATCACCAACTCAATGGACATGAGTTTGAGCAAGCTCTGGGAATTGGTGATGGACAGAAAAGCCTGGTGTGCTGAGTCCATGGGGCACAAAGAGTCGGACACGACTGAGCGACTGAATTGAACTTTGTATGATGCCCGCAAACAAAGGTTGATTATATACCGTTGAAATACAATTTGGTGGAATTGGTCTGGGTTGATTGCAGTTGAAAGGTCTGAATCTTAACCAAAAATTAAGCTCGGAATATTAGAACGATAAATTTATGAGTGTTGAATTATGAATATTGATTCTCCTAATTTACTTTTGGTAACCATTTGAAAACATAGAAGTTAAGGATAAGGACTTGCCTGGCAGTCCAGTGGTTAAGACTCTGCACTTCCAATGTAGGGGTCTCAGCTTTGATCCCTGGTTGGGGAACTAAGATCCCACATGTTTCACAACATGGACAAATAAATAAATTTTAAAAATGTGTGGAAAAAAAAGAAGGATACATTTTCCTGGGTAAATAGGCGAGTGCAAATATTTTTTGTTTTTTAATTAGGGCAGATACATATACCCTGACATTCAGCTAGGAAGAAGGAAGGGTTGATTTTTTTTCCCCCTAGTTAAAGAATCCAGTCAGGAGTTATGTCTTAATTATAGAAGGCTATCCCAACTCCCTAGGGATGTGGGCTGAGCTAATATTTTTCTCAGAATTCAATTACTGGTACCTTGCCACACATAGTTTTGTGGACACCCTCTGGTCCTGATCATTTTAGCCAGGGAAATTTTTAAAGCTGGTATTTGCATTCAGTGAACACTTAAAAATCTCAATAAAGCATTTCTGGAATGTTTAAACAATTTAGCTTACCTAAAGATTCTTCATTGTAATCCTGTTAGAGAAGATATCCCAAGGTAACTGGGGTATTATTGGACTATATAGAGTTGTTCGACATAATCCAATTAAATGTTATATGACATCTACCAGAGAGGATGATTTTGGTTTGGGTAAGTTAGTTCTAAGCAATTCTTTGTCACAGCAAATGGAGAGTAAGATCAATTATTCAGTAAGGCTGATGTTAATGTACCCATGTCATTTACATTGGTTCTCCTTAATAGCAGGGATCATGCATCCAGTTTGTTCAAAAGTAAAATCAGGTGTTAAGGCTCAAGTTAAGAAGACAGGGGGCCAAACGAGATATAAAACCTACAGTAAAATTACTATATAGGGTTTCCTTGAGAGAAAATGATGTAAGCTATATGGAGGGCACATGCTTACGAAAAAAAAAAAAGAAGTGAAAGTGTTAGTCGATCAGTCATGTCTGACTCTTTGCAACCCCACGGACTGTAGCCTGCCAGGCTCCCCTGTCCATGGAATTCTCCAGACAAGAATACTGGAGTGGGTAGTCATCCCCTCCTCCTGAGGATGTTCCAGGCCCAGGGATGAAACCTGGGTATCCTGCATTGCAGGTGGATTCTTTACTGTCTGAGGCACGAGGAAAGTGATTACTACATGAGTAGTAAATGATAAACATTTCTTTCCTTCAAAGGGGGTAAGAGGATAGATTTGTACACTTCTATCAATGACATGAAGCTTAGTAGCATGAAGAGATATTGTAGTTCAGTTATAGACCAAACATTGGGGGTAGACCAATTGCCTATGTAAAGCCAAAGGCAGACGCTGGAGGCTGCTACCCAACAGGACACTTTCCTTTGCTGACTGAAAATAGCCATGCTGGTAAGAATATGAACCAGGTCTTCAAGTCTTGGCTTGAAGTGACTCAAGTGTGAACATCTTAGCACAAGATGCAACATGGTGATGCACAGATCAGGTATATAAAGTCTCCCTTTGTCAGGGAGAAATACTGGATCACTGGTCGCAGTGATCTTGAGTGGCCTCCAGCCAGATGAATGGATGAGGACCCTTTCTTGTGGTCCATCCAGAGCTTGGAAGAGAGACTGCAGGCTGCTTTGGAAATGGGACTGGGCCTGATGGAAATAGATTTGGAGTCCCAGGTGAGAAAGTAGGTAGGATGGTAAGTCAGTGATTTTTTTCCCTAATGTTTCTCACTATCACTTAGTTTGATCTCCAGGGAAGTAAAGATTGACAGGGGAAAAAAAAGAAGTAAGTGACTCCAGATCATTAAAACAGCAACATCACCAACAAAAATACCCAGGAATCCCCTGGCAGTTGGCCTGGGTTCAATCCGTGGTCAGGGAGCTAAGATTCTGTGAGCCCCACAGCCAAAAAAGAAAAAAAGTTACCCAAATCAGGTTTTGAAAATATCAATTTCTGATCCTTAGACTCCCAGGGAAAGAAGGAAAATGCTGTGTTGATTTCTAAATAATTTCATCTGAAGACAGCCAACCTCTAGTCTCAGGTGGGTTGGCAGAACTTGCCTAGATGCCTCCCTTGTTATTCTCTGCCTCCATATTATCTATTTATCTTTTCCTTTCTCCTGTAACAGAAAGTGGGTTGAGTGGGCTTGCTACCTTTCTTCTTCAGAAAATGCAGATTCCTATCTCAAATTTCCTAGATAGCTTGTTCCAGTGATTCTTAAACTGATTCTTAACCTGGCCTGGTGATTACAAGCATCATTGTCACCCAGGGTGTTTACTGTAGACTCATTGACCCCAGACCTACCAGATTAGACTCTGGAGTTAGAGCCCAGGAGTCTGCCATTCACAAGCTCTTTTGCCAAATGTTTTTAGAACCAACACTTTAGTGTCTTCCTGGCAGCTCAGAAGTCTTATCTGAGATATGTGTGGCTCCCAATAACCTTGAAGGCAGGTTGGTGGTCTTTAAAGAAGGATCTAGCACACATTGACTCAAGTTATCTATCCCCTTTGTCTGCCTCTGGTGCAGGATCTAAGGACTCATTCAGTTTAGTACATCCAACCCATGTCTTCTTATACACATAGATAAGGAATCTCTAAGTTTCCATCACCACTCCTAGAATGGTAATTGCTTAGTCACACAGGACAGATCACAGATGGTCTTAAAAATACCTTATACATAGTGAGCTCATACCATATTCCATTCACTGTTCTAAGGCCTTTCAGTTCAGTTCAGTGGCTTAGTCGTGTCTGACTCTTTGCAACCCCATGAATTGCAGCACTCCAGGCCTCCCTGTCCATCACCAACTCCTGGAGTTCACTCAAACTCACGTCCATCGAGTCAGTGATGCCGTCCAGCCATCTCATCCTCTGTCATTCCCTTCTCCACCTGCCCCCAATCCCTCCCAGCATCAGAGTCTTTTCCAATGAGTCAACTCTTGGCATGAGGTGGCCAAAGTACTGGAGTTTCAGCTTTAGCATCATTCCTTCCAAAAAAACACCTAGGACCGATCTCCTTTAGAATGGACCGCTTGGATCTCCTTGCAGTCCAAGGGACTCTCAAGAGTCTTCTCCAACACCACAGTTCAAAAGCATCAATTCTTCAGCACTCAGCTTTCTTCACAGTCCAACTCTCATCTCCATACATGACTACTGGAAAAA
>NW_011494812.1:1980445-1984593 GCF_000754665.1 Bison bison bison | reverse complement strand
ATATGCTATCTATGTTGGTCATAGCTTTCCTTCCAAGGAGTAAGCGTTTTTTAATTTCATGGCTGCAATCACCATCTGCAGTGATTTTGGAGCCCCCCAAAACAAAGTCTGACACTGTTTCCACTGTTTTTTTAGGCATATTTATTTGCTTAATGACTACCCTATGAGGCAAGTATCATTTTATAGTCCACATTTTACAGATGAGGAAACTGAGGTCCAGAAAGGTTAATTAACTTGTCCAGAGTTGGAATTGAACTTAGGCAGTCTGACTCCAAGACCCATGCTTCAAACCACTGCTTTCTACTGCCACATGCAGTAAAAATTTATATGTTGTACTCACACCCCTAGAGGAGGAGAGGGGGTATGCGGATGCATACACATTTTCTCATGGAGAAGCCATTCCAGGATGCCATACATACAGCATGTAAACTACCATTCTGGGGGCACTGGCAATCTCCCAACTTTTCATTTTATTATTATATGTTTGCAAGAATGCCTTGTACATGAAATTCCTATTCAACTTTAGCATCATTACATTAGACAGATTAAAGCACAGACACCCTTTTGCCAACAAAGGTCCATATAGTCAAAACCATGATTTCTCCTCTAGTCATGTATGGATGTGAGAGTCGGACCATAAAGGAGACTGACTGCTGGAGAATTTATGCTTTTGGATTGTGGTGTTGGAGAAGGCTCTTGAGAGTCCCTTGGATAGTAAGGAGATCAAACCAAACAATACTAAAGGAATTCAACCCTGAATATTCATTGGAAGGACTGATGCTGAAGCTGAAACTCCAGTATTTTGCCTACCTGATGTGAAGAGCTGACTTATTTGAAAAGACCCTAATGCTGGGAAAGATTGAAGGCCAAAGGAAAAAGGCAGCAAAGGATGAGATGGCTAGATAGCATCACTGACTTGATGGACATGAATTTGAGCAAACTCTGGGAGACAGTGGAGGACAGAAGAGCCTGATGTGCTACAGCCAATAAAGTTGCAAAGAGTTGGCTACAACTTAGGGACTGAATAACAACAGAAGCCCTTGACATATTGTCAAAGCTCTTCTTTGACTTGGAAGCCCCCATCTTTTCCACTGTTAGTTATGCCCTTAGACATCATTTCATGGTCTAGGATGTACTCATTAAAGGCATGTAATCATATGAGAAATTCTTTAGGCCAGCAATTTTCAAATTTAGTTGCTAATATTATAATCACTTGAGGGAGCTTTTAAAAATCCAGTTTCCCAGGTCACATCCCATATTATTGCAGTAGATTCTTTGGTGATGAGATCCAGGCATCAGTATTTTTTAAAACTTTTTCTTCTTTTTAACTTCAGTATAGTTGATTTACAGTGTCATGTCAATCAATCTCTGCTTGATTGTCAATCAATCAAAGTGACTCTCATATACATATAGACATTCTTTTTTTGTATATTCTTTTCCTTTATGGTTTATCACAGGGTATTGAATGTAGTTCCCTGTGCTATACAGTAGGGCTTCCCAGTTGGTGCTAGTAGTAAAGAATTCACCTGCCAATGCAGGGGCCGTAGGAGATGTGAGTTCGATCCCTGGGTCAGGAAGATCCCCTGGAGGAGGGCAAGGCAACCCACTCCAGTATTCTTGCCTGGAGAATCCCATGGACAGAGGAACCTGGGGGCTACAGTCTATAGGGTTACACAGAGTTGGACACAACTGAAACGACTTAACATGCTCGCATGTTATCCTATAAGGCCTTGATGTTTATCTATCCTATATATAATAGTTTACATCTGCTAATCCCCAACTCCCAGTCCTTCTCTCCCCCACTCTCTTCTCCTTGGCAACCACAAGTCTGTGCTCTGTGTCTGTTTTCTTCTTTGTAGATAGGTTTATTTGTGGCGTATTTCAGATTCCACATATAAGTGCTATCATACGGTATTTGTCTTTCTTTTTCTGACTTCACTTAGTGATCATGATGGTCTCTAGTTGCATCCATATTGCTGCAAATGACATTGTTTTGTTCTTTTTATGGCTGAGTAATATTCTGTTGTATATATGTACCACATCTTCTTCATCCATTCATCTATCGGTGGACATTTAGGTTGTATCCATGTCTTGACTATTATGAATAGCGCTGCTAGGACCACAGGGGTACATGTACATTTTTGAGTTATAGTTTTGTCTAGGTATACAGACATTAGTATTTGTGAAGCTCCTTAGTTGATTACAATGTGCAGCCGAGTCTCCAACAGCGGGGGCTGGGGAACCACTGTTCTAGGCTGAGTGATAGCTTTGAAAAGGCTACTCTTGTCTCTGGCTGGATCTATGGTTGTTTCTGACTGACATGTCCCTTGCTTTCTCTTTTCCCCATGTTATAGTGGTTTCAGATTGAATTGTGGGCACACCAAACTTTCTCTTTAAACACTGGAATCTAGAGTTATAGGTCCTTGAGGATTAAACAAACTGATAGGTCTATATTTACCATGCTCTTATTTATTCAATAAAGCTGCACTGTGGTAGCAAGATAACAAACATTGTTTGTCTTACAGTGTTTTTCTTTATCCCCAGTTGATACTTGGGAGTCTCTAAATGAAGTATTTTTCTGATGTACTGGGGCTTTAAATCAGGGAGAAACCAAAAAGCCAAGATATCTAGAAAAGCTGAGATCCTTAAAAATTTTCATGGGGATATCATGAGCTGTAAAAGATAAGATAGGACACCCAAGCAAACATATCTGAGCAGGGAAAATGTCACAAGGCAATCTGGTCTATTGCACACACCTCTCTTCTGTCCCATGGTGTGAGTGGTCACAGTGTTGCTTGGGCAGATTCTTGGAACTAGGGGTGGCTTGTGAAATGGTTCACAGGAAGGTCTCTCAAATTCTGTCTTCCTTTTTCTTTCAATTCTCTTTCTATTTCTATAGCTCTCACTCTCTCTATTTTTATGTCCCTCTATCTCTCTCTCTTTTTCAATTTTAAGCCTTGTTCAGAATACCCGTTATGGACACAGATCTGATGATCTGGTCAGCTCCTTGAAATCAATAACATTTCCAGAGTCCTGCCATCATACTTGCAGCTGCCTTCTTTTGACTTAACCTGGGAAAATCAATGCTAATGAGAAGGCAGTTCAAGTACTTGGAAAACACTTTCCTTCTTTGTCCTAATGTTTTACCTATAATTTTTGTTCAAAGTATGCATATTTATTTAATTTGACAAATGTTTGGAATAAGAAGCTTTTGAAGCAATTACTTTAAGTAAGTTTTACATTTTAAAAATAAGATGCAAAGAGTTTGAGAAAGGGTTTTAAAAGGAATTTTTAACTAATACATCATTAGAAGAGAAACCTTTCCAGAAATGTACTG
Organism: Bison bison bison; assembly: GCF_000754665.1. Lineage (NCBI taxonomy): Eukaryota > Metazoa > Chordata > Mammalia > Artiodactyla > Bovidae > Bison > Bison bison. The sequence goes on along the minus strand of NW_011494812.1, from coordinate 1,981,256 downwards.
TCATTTGTAATAGATCTTTTCTGTTGGGAGTTTAGAATATGCTACCCACATGTCACTTCTTCCAGTCAAATAGGAAAGAAATAATGTCTAATATCGATTTCTCATTGACTTCGGTTCAGTTTAGTCGCTCAGTCACTCCAACTCTTTGCAACGCCCTGACTGCAGCATGCCAGGCTTCCCTGTGACTCACCAACTCCTAGAGCTTGCTCAAACTCATGTCCATCGAGTTGGTGATACCACCCAACCATCTCATCCTCTGTTGTCCCCTTCTCCTCCTGCCTTCGATCTTTCCCAGCATCAGGGTCTTTTCTAGTGAGTCAGTTCTTTGCATCAGGTGGCCAAAGTATTGGAGCTTCAGCTTCAGCATCAGTCCTTCCAATGAATATTCAGGACTTATTTCCTTTAGGATGGATTGGCTAGATCTCCTTGCAGTTCAAGGGATTCTTAAGAGTCTTCTCCAGCACCACAATTCAAAAGCATCAATTCTTGGGGGCTCAGATTTCTTTATAGTCCAACTCTCACATCCATCCATGACTCTGGAAGAATCATAGCTTTGGCTAGATGGACCTTTGTCAGCAAAGTAATGTCTCTGCTTTTTAATATGCTGTCTAGGTTCATTGGAGAAGGCAATGGCACCCTACTCCAGTACTCTTGCCTGGAAAATCCCATGGATGGAGGAGCCTGGTAGGCTGCAGTCCATGGGGTTGCAAGGAGTCAGACACGACTGATCGACTTCACTTTCACTTTTCACTTTCATGCATTGGAGAAGGAAATGGCAACCCACTCCAGTGTTCTTGCCTGGAGAATCCTA
>NW_011494812.1:1972962-1980345 GCF_000754665.1 Bison bison bison | reverse complement strand
TTGGCAAAGTAATGTCTCTGCATTTGAATATGCTATCTATGTTGGTCATAGCTTTCCTTCCAAGGAGTAAGCGTTTTTTAATTTATGGCTGCAGTCACCATCTGCAGTGATTTTGGAGTCCAGTAAATAGTTTGTCACTGTTTCCATTGTTTCCTCATCTATTTGCCATGAAGTGATGGGACAAGAAGCCATGATCTTAGTTTTCTGAATGTTGAGTTTTCAGCTAGCTTTTTCACTCTTCTCTTTCACTTTCATCAAGAGGCTCTTTGGTTCCTTTTCACTTTCTGCCATAAGGGTGGTGTCATCTGCATATCTGAGGTTATTGATCTTTCTCCCGGCAATCTTAATTTCACCTTGTGCTTCATCAAGCTTGGCATTTTGCACGATGTACTCTGCATATAAGTGAAATAAGCAGGATTAAAATGTACAGCCTTGGTGTACTCCTTTCCCAATTTGGAACCAGTCTGTTGTTCCATGTCCAGTTCTAACTGTTGCTTCTTGACCTGCATACAGATTTATCAGGAGACAGGTAAGGTGATCTGGTATTCTCATCTCTTGAATAATTTTCCATAGTTTGTTGTGATCCACACAGTCAAGGGCTTTGACATAATCAATAAAGCAGAAGTAGATGTTTTCCTGGAACTCTCTTGCTTTTTTGATGATTCAATGGATGTTGGCAATTTGATCTCTGGTTCTTCTGCTTTTTCTAAATCCAGGTTGAACATATGGAATTTCACAGTTCACATACTCTTGAAGCCTGGCTTGGAGAATTTTGAGCATTACTTTGCTAGCGTGTGAGATGAGTGCAATTGTGTGGTAGTTTGAACATTCTTTGGCATTGCTCTTCTTTGGGATTGGAATGAAAATGTGGCCACTGCTGAGTTTTCTAAATTAGCTGGCACACTGAGTGCAGCACTTTCACAGCATCATTTTTCAGGATTTGAAATAGCTCAACTGGAATTCCATCACCTCCACTAGCTTTGTTCATAGTGATGCTTCCTAAGGCCCACCTGACTTCACATTCCAGGATGTCTGGTTTTAGGTGAGTGATCACGCCATCGTGGTTATGTGGGTCATGTCAATCTTTTTTGTGTAGTTCTTCTATGTATCCTTGCCACCTCTTCTTAATATCTTCTGCTTCTGTTAGGTCCATATTGTTTCCTTTATTGTGCCCATCTTTGCATGAAATGTTCCCTTGGTATCTCTGATTTTGTTGAAGAGATCTCTAGTCTTTCCCATTCTATTGTTTTCCTCTATTTCTTTGCATTGATCACTGAGGAAGGCTTTCTTATCTCTCCTTGCTATTCTTTGGAACTGTGCATTCAAATGGGTATATCTTTCCTTTGTTCCTTGGCCTTTCACTTGTCTTCTTTTCTCAGCTATTTGTAAGGCCTCCTCAGACAACCATTTTGCCTATTTCCATTTCATTTTCTTAGGGATGGTTTTGATCACTGCCTCCTGTACAATGTCATGAACCTCCATCCATAGTTCTTCAGGCACTCTGTCTATCAAATCTAATCCCTTGAATCTATTTGTCACTTCCAGTGTATAATCATAAAGGATTTGATTTAGGGCATATGTGAATGGCTAGTGGTTTTCCCTACTTTCTTCGATTTAACTCTGAATTTGGTGATAAGGAGTTCATGATCTGAGCCACAGTCAGCTCCTGGTCTTGTTTTTGCTAACTGTATAGAGCTTCTCCATCTTTGGCTGCAAAGAATATAATCAATTTGATTTTGGTATTGACCATTTGGTGATGTCCATGTCTAGAGTATTCTCTGGTTTTGTTGGAAGAGGGTGTTTGCTATGACTAGCACGTTCTCTTGGCAAAACTCTATTAGCTTTTGCCCTGCTTCATTCTGTACTCCAAGGCCAAATTTGTTGTTACTCCAGGTATCTCTTGACTTCCTACTTTTGCATTCCAGTCCCTTATGAAAAAGACATCTTTTTGGGGTGTTAGTTCTAGAAGGTCTTGTAGGTCTTCATAGCACCATTCAACTTCAGTTTCTTCAGCACTACTGGTGGGACATAGACTTGGATTACTATGATATTGAATGGTTTGCCTTGGAAATGAACAGAGATCATCCTGTCATTTTTGAGATTGCACCCAAGTACTGCATTTTGGACTCTTTTGTTGACTATGATGGCTATTCCATTTTTTTCTAAGGAATTCTTGCCCACAGTAGTGGATATAATGGTCATCTGAATCAAATCCGCCCATTCCAGTCCATTTTAGTTCACTGATTTCTAAGATGTCAATGTTCACTCTTGCCATCTCATGTTTGTCCACTTCTAATTTACCTTGATCATGGACCTAACATTCCAGGTTCCTATGCAACAGTGCTCTTTACAGCATTGGACTTTACTTCCATCACCAGTCAAATCCACAACTGGGCTTTGTTTTCACTTTGGCTCCATGTCTTCATTCGTTCTAGAGTTATTTCTTCACTTTTCTCCAGTAGCATATTGGGCACCTACTGACCTGGGGAGTTCATCTTGCAGTTTCATATCTTTTTGGCTTTTCATACTGTTCATGGGTTTCTCAAGGCAAGAATACTGAAGTGGTTTGCCATTCTTATTGACTACAATGGGAAAACTCATGATGAATACACTTAAGATTCTTTTTATGTGAAATTATAATGTTTTTGGATTAAAGTCAAATAGCCACAAGCTGGGTGTCTTATTCATAAAATGAAACTAGCTTTTGAAGCTTCATGGGCTACTTATCTTTATTCTGTTCTCTCTTTCTTTGCTTCTTAATTACACACATACATGTGTGCGCGTGCACACACACACACACTTTATTTTATAAGCAATATAACTATATTATGAAAATGTTAATGAAAGAAAAGTATTCTTCATAATTTCATTACCATGATAAGGACACACTTTTTTTTTTTTTTGGTGGTGGGGGGGTTATTCCTATTAGATTTTTTTCTGAACTAGTTACTTCATTTAAAAAATTGTATATAAACAAATTTATGTTATTTTTCTCATATTATACTATTATAAGCATTTTTTGCATGTTGTAGGATAAAGTTCACAACCAGTACTTTAAACAATTATCCATTCTATTTAGTGATTGTAGATGTATACAGTTTCCTTAAACATGCCTTAGTTTTCTAATTTTTCATGATCCTAAGTGGTGTTATGGTTGCCTTTGTGAGTAAAATATCTCCTCCATCCCCAAATTTTTAGCAACATTTCTCCAGAATGGACTCATAAGATGTGACTGTTTTAATTCACAAAACACTGCAATGCAGAGCTATTGGAGCTCCAGTAGGCTACATGGAGTCGCTAATAAATAACCCATGTTGGTCTCCCGTTTTGTGATTTGTATTGGTTTATTTGCCCTTAGAGCTTTGATTTATGGTTCTAAGGAGCAGTTTTGGAAAATCATTTACCCATCAGCTGAGACAATCTGACTATTGCACATATAAAGTCAAAGGGTGCAGACCTGAGTCAGAGGGATCTCAGACACCCAAGCCCCAGATAGCCCAACTGATGCTGCTCTTCCCAGGAGGATAACCCAGATTCTGGGCACAGTGACTGCAGGAAGGAACATGGAGAAGTTGTCACCATGTTTTCTGGTCATCATTATCCTTTTTAGTGGTTTTTCTCAGGTAGGTAGGTGCTGCTTCAGGTGGTAGCTGGGCTCTTGTATCAGGGCTGTCTGTGCAAAGCCACGTTAGGGAAAATAGCCAGCACTGGGGAGGGATTGTGATGTGGCAAAGAAGGCAGGCTGCAGTTTTTAAGTACAATCTCCTGTACATAGTAAAAGAATGCATCTTTGTGGCCTAACAAAGATAGAAAAGAGACAACAGGCCCAAGATGGAGTCAGTTGTGTTAATCCCCAAGTCAGCAAACCAAGACCTAATACCTAACTTAACTGCAGCTTCAGCCTCTCCCCAAAATGTGACCTTTCACCAGTCAATCTGAAATTACATGATCAGGATTAATAAGGTAATCTACCCAATAAAACCCTTTCCTTCCCCCATAGAAAGGTGACCTTGCCTGAAATAATCCACCCTTTGCTAGAAACTTCTGCTTCTTACCGCTTTCTGCCTATAAAAGGCTTTTATTTGGATAAGCTCTTTGAAATTCCTTTCTGTTAGATGGGAGGTTGCCTGCTTCATGAATCATTGAATTAAAGCCAATTAGATCTTTCCATTTACTCAGTTTAGCAGATTTGGAGGCAGTGACAAGACTTCAAAGATTTCTTTCAAGAGTTTTTGAAACAAGAGACATGGGTGTGGTCTGTTTGGAGTTTTTTTGGTTTGGTCATCTTCAGTGGGGCCCTGGGCTAGTTGCTCTATGTTCTGAGCTCTGCTCTCCTTTGTATCAAGCTCCTGGTCTAATTGGCTTGCTAGTCAGTTCCCTATTTGATTTGAAATCTCAGCCCTTGTTTCTGTCCTCAGATTCCATTTGGGAATGATTGATGGCTCAGTATGAAGTTCTCCATTGTGTGGAACCTCAGTCTGCAATTCATAGTTGGGGACCTGCTGGTTCAGTTCTTTATCCACCCCACAAATTCCACATCAGGTGAACAGCTGGAGCAGGACTAGGTCCCACTGAAAAACTAGACTGGGTTTCAGATTGTACTGAGTTTGACTTAAGGTGTACGGGGTCTAGTAAGTAAAGGCTATTGCTAATGAGAATCATAAAAGCAAAAAAGAAAAAACCCCATATAATTGGTCAACATGGCTCAGGCAGTTGAAAGCTGTGCTCAGGCAGTTAAAAGCTGTCAGAGTGCCTCTGCCCTCCCAATACAGGTGGCCCAGGTTTAATCGCTGGTCGGGGAACTAGATCCCACAGCCACAGTGAAGATTGAAGGTCTGAATACTACAACTAAGCCCTGGTGCAGCCAAATAAATAAGCAAATAAGTCTTAAGAAAAATAAAAATAAATAAAGAAGAAAGTTGTATAAGGTTTGTGGAAAAGGAATCTGGTAAGGGTTTTTATGCATGGTTGAGACTGGCTAAGGTGGAAATGAATTCTAGTGAATAAATTTTAATATAAAAAGGAAGCAGTTATAAAGTTAGAATGTGCTTTCCCCCTCTGTGAAAACAATAAGGTTTTATTGAACTGTTGTTCCGCTCTTGATAAGAGATTGTAAAAGTTTTCTTTTCTGAGCTTTTAAGTAATTTGCCTAGAAAAGAAAGATTTTGTGTCTTATCAGAATAATTTCCTGTGCTATCTTTATCGGGTCTTTTGATTAGTTAAGAAAGCTGAGTCTTCTTTAGTAAAAGAGCTACATTTTTCTTTAGCATTACTTAACTTCCTGCATTTGCCTTTGAAGTCTTTAACTGCTATTATTGTTAAATGGATAACAGTATTTTTTCACAGTGATCTATGATCCTGCTTGACCAAGGACTTTAAAATCTTTTGATTTCTTTGACAAACTTTCCCCAGGTCAAATTCTAAATGAAGTCATTTTGACCTCAAACTAACTTTGGGATATTACTGGTTCCCTGCAAAATTTTAAAACACTTGTTCTCTCTTTGTATAAAAGGAAATGTTAAACAATTTGGTTTATTTGATGTATTAAATCATATTGGAAGCATTGTCAAATAAGAAGTAGTACTAAGCCTTCTTTATGTTGTATTTGTATAAGTTATAAATTTTGTAAAATTGTGATAAATTCCTAGAAATCGGACATATCCTGGTATGATTATCAGTCATAACGCCAGTTATCTTAAAACATTTTATATCATAGAAATATGCAAATTTCCTTGTCAATGCCATTAAAATGAGCTTTCAACAGATTTTTAATGATGGGCATTTTAAAGTTTTTTGTCACTTACACACAATTATTGTTTTACTCAGATGCTTTTGTAAAAGTATTTCTTCAAATGTGCTTCATCTTCAAGAAGATTAGTGGAAAGGACTTTGACAAGTACAGGTTTCTGTTAGCTTTAAGATCATAAAACTGAATTGAGTAAAAATTTACAGAACTAATGGAAAAGCTGGATTTGAGCAAACAAATATTAATTACATAGGACTGAATGGATTTAGGAGGAAGATTATAATTTTTTTTGTTTGAAATATTGCTGATTCCTTAATATTTTTTTCTCCAAATTTCAGAAAATCTTTTTTCTTAAGCTGTCTATGACTTAAAGCAATTTGGCAAAGTATACCTTTGTAAACAAAGATGAAACATTTACTTTTTCTCTTTACCCAATCCCTCCCCAAAACTCTTGAATATTCTTTTCATGGCATTAGGGTTAGTCATTTACATAAATTTAGTAAGAATCTGTTCTCCTTGTAACAGATTTGTAACGCAACTACAAATACGGGTTATATTACCAAGGTGTTAGCTTAAATGTCATATTTGAGGGAGATGTGCATAGACTGAGATATGACTGTTTCTTTTAGATTTTTATTTTTAATTAGCAGATAATTAATTCACAATGATGCAATAGTTTCTGCCATACATCAACATGAATCAGTTGTAACTACACATATGTCCCCTCCTTCTTAAACCTCCCTCCCAACTCCCTCCCCATCCCACCCCTCTAGGTTGTCACAAAGCACCAGCTTTGGGTTCCCTGCGTCATATAGAAAATTCCCACTGGATATCTATTTTACATATAGTAATGTATATGTTTCAATGCTACTCTCTCAAATCACCCCACCCTCTGCTTCCCCACTGTGTCCAAAATTCTGTTCTTTATGTCTTTGTTTTCCTTTGCTGCCCTGCAAGTAGGATCATCAGTATTATCTTTCTAGAGTCCATATACATGTGTTAATATATTTGTCTTTCTCTTTCTGACTTACTTCACTCTGTATAATAGGCTCTAGACTCCCTCATTAGAACTGACTCAAATGCATCCTTTTTATAGCTGAGTAATAATCCATTATTACTGGAAGAAGCACAAGCTGGAATCAAGATTGCCAGGAGAAATATCAATCACCTCAGATATGCAGATGACACCACCCTCATGGCAGAAAGTGAAGAGGAACTAAAAAGCCTCTTGATGAAAGTGAAAGAGGAGAGTGAAACAGTTGGCTTAAAGCTCAACATTCAGAAAACAAAGATCATGGCATCTGATCCCATCACTTCATGGCAAATAGATGGGGAAACAGTGGAAACAGTGTCAGACTTTATTTTTTGGGGTTCCAAAATCACTGCACATGGTGATTGCAGCCATGAAATTAAAAGACGCTTACTCCTTGGAAGGAAAGTTATGACCAATCTAGATAGCATATTCAAAAGCAGAGGCATTACTTTACCAACAAAGTCTGTCTAGTCAAGGCTATGGTTTTTCCAGTAGTCATGTATGGATGTGAGAGTTGGACTGTGAAGAAAGCTGAGTGCCAAAGAATTGATGCTTTTGAATTGTGGTGTTGGAGAAGACTCTTGAGAGTCCCATAGACTGCAAG
>NW_011494812.1:1960463-1972862 GCF_000754665.1 Bison bison bison | reverse complement strand
AGATCCAACCAGTCCGTTCTAAAGGAGATCGGTCCTGGGTGTTCTTTGGAAGGAATGATGCTAAAGCTGAAACTCCAGTACTTTGGCCACCTTATGCAAAGAGTTGACTCACTGGAAAAGAGTCTGATGCTGGGAGGGATTGGGGGCAGGAGGAAAAGGGGACGACAGAGGATAAGATGGCTGGATGGCATCACCGACCTGATGGATGTGTGTTGGGTGAACTCCGGGAGTTGGTGATGGACAGGGAGGCCTGGCGTGCTGCAATTCATGGGGTCGCAAAGAGTCAGACACGACTGAGCGACTGAACTGAACTGAACTGAATAATCCATTGTGTAAATGCACTGTAACTTCTTTATCCATTCATCTGTTGATGGACATATAGGTTGCTTCCATGTCTTAGCTATTGTAAACAGTATTGCAATGAACATTGGGGTACATGTGTCTTTTTCAACTGTGGTGTCTGCAGGCTATCTCCCAGTAGTGGGAGTTTGGGGTCATATAGTAGTTTTATTCCTAGTTTTTAAAGGAATCTCCATAGTGTTCTGTATAGTGGCTGTATCAATTTACATTCCCACTAATGGAACAACAGGGTTCTTTTTACTCCACATCCTCTCCAGCGTTTATTGTTTGTAGACTTTTTGATGATGGACATTCTGACCAGTGTGAGATGATACCTCATTGTAGTTTTGATTTGCATATCACTAATAATGAGTGATGTTGAATATCTTTTCATGTGTATCCTAGCCATTTGTATGTCTTCTTTGGTAAAATGTCTGTTTAGGTCATCTTCCCACTTTTTGACAGGGTTGTTTGTTTTTCTGGTATTGAGCTCCATGAGCTGCTAGTATATTTTGAAGGTTAATGCTTTGTCAGTTGTTTCCTTTGCTATTATTTTTTCCCACTCTAAAAATTGTCTTTTCACTTTTCTTATAGTTTCCTTCATCGTGCAAGTTTTGGGGTTAAGTTAGGTCCCATTTGTTTATTTTTGTTTTTATTTCCATTACTCTGCTGCTACTGCTGCTAAGTCACTTCAGTCATGTCCAACTCTGTGCGACCCCATAGACGGCAGCCCACCAGGCTCCCCTGTCCCATTACTCTAGGAGGTGGGTAATAGAAGATCTTGCTGTGATTTATGTCAAAGAGTGTTCTGTTTTCCTCTAATAGTTTTATAGTTTCTGGCATTACATTTAAGTCTTTAATCCATTTTGAGATTATTTTTTATGTATAGAGGTAGGTAGCGTTCTAATTTCATTATTTTATACATAGCTGACCAGTTTTCCCAGCACCACTTATTGAAGAGACTGTCTTTTCTCCATTGTATATTTTTGCCTCCTTTGTCAAAGATAGGGTGCCCATAGGGGCATCAATTTATCTCTGGACTTTCTATCTTGTTCCATTGATCTATACTTCTATTTTTGTGCCACTACCATGCTGTCTTGATGGCTGTAGCTTTGTAGTATAGTCTGAAGGCAGGAAGGTTGATTCCTCCAGCTCCATTGTTCTTTCTCAAGATTGCTTTTGCTATTCAGATGACCATGAGTTTTAAGGAATTAAGGTTTACTCTCTGGAGTCAATAAAGTCCCTTGGGAAAATGGCCTGGTATTTAACTTACAAGGTTTCAACAGAGCAGTCTTCAAAAGAGCTTGCATGGTCAATCACTATCCTTGCTGCCTTTATGTAAATAATCAGGAAAGACTGAGGACAGGAGGAGAATCAGGGGAGAGAGGATGTGATGGTTGGATGGCATCACTGACTCAGTGGACATGTGTTTGAGCAAACTCCAGGAGATAGTGATGGATAGGGAAGCCTGGTGTGCTGCAATCCATGGGGTCTCAGAAAGTTGGACATGACTTAGTGACTGAACAACAACAACAACAACAACAAAGGCCAAATTTAGTGCAAATAAATTAGTTGTACTGTGGTTATCTTTGATTTTTAAAAATGGGGGTGATTATAAAATGATTATAAAATAAAAATGGGAACGATTATAGAGAAAAAAGTTACGTGTGCACATTTGTAGATATTAAGTTGTAATCCTGTTGATTATCTTTGAGATTTTGTTATATATCTACAAGTTGGACTGGGTCCTGAATTCTTCTATTTTCCTAATGAATTTGGCTATAAATCTCCAAAGACATGTTTCCATTTTCTCCCATTCTGATTTGGAATCACTGAGAAAAAAGATTGCCCTTGAATCTCTTTGGAAGGGACTCATGATCCTTCTCCCTACCCAAATGGCAGGTAAAATCCAGGGGCTTGAACCTTAGGTACACATCTTGTAGTCACAGAAGGCTCCGTTTGACTTCTGGTCCTGCATACCAGCTGGAGACATCTCAGGCTGATCAAAAGGGAGGAACTGTTAAAAAAAAAAAAAAAAAGAGAGAGAGAGAGGCAACTGTTTGAAAATGGAGTCACTTGTGTTAAGCCCCATGTTAGCAAGTCAAAATGCAATAACTATTCTAATTGTAATTTCAGCCTCTCCCAGGAATGTGACATTTACCTTGTCAGTCTGGAATTACCTGGCCTCTCTAATAAGGTAATCTACCCAATAAGACGCCATTTTTCCCCCATAAGAAGTTGACCTTGTCATAGGTCTTTGCTAAATAGCCCACTGAAATAACCCACTCTTTGCTAAAAAGTTCTCTTCCTATTCTTTTCTGTCTATAACAGTTTTTGATTTTCTACAGCTCTTTGAAATTCCTTTCTATCAGCTAGATGGGATGTTGCCCAGTTCATGAATCACTGAATAATGACAATTATATCTTTAGATTTACTCAATTGAATTTTGATTTTTAACAAAGCTCCACTGTTGACGTTTCCCTTCTCGTTTTTTCACCCTACAGATATGCACACAAAGGACTTTGTGTTCCCCAAAGAGTCGGATAATTCCTATGTGACACTGATGGCACACTTAACTAAACCACTCCAGGCCATCACGTGTGCCTGCACATCTTTACTGACCTGACCTTCAACTATAGCCTCTTCTCTTACACCACAAGGAAACAGCATAATGAGATTCTCCTCTGCAACATAATGAGGGACTGGCAGGTACAGTGTATTATGGGTGGAGCTGACATCTTTTTCAAGTCTCCTGAGGGTTCTCCTGCACCAAAGCACTTCTGTATGATCTGGGAGTTTGCCTCTGAGATCACAAGGCTCCGGGTGGATGGGAAGCCCATGGTGAGGAGGAGTCTGGAAGAGGGAACCTCTCTGGGGGCAAAGGCCAGCATCATCCTGGGAAAGGAGCAGTCTGTGTTCACTGGGGGCTTTGATAAAAACCAGTGTTTGGTGGGAGACATTGGAGGTATGAACATGTAAGACTTTGTGCTGTTGCCAGAAGAGATTAGCAGTGTCTGTGCTGGTGGGACCTTCAGTCCTAACATCCTTAACTGGCAGGTGCTCAAGTGAAAAAAAAAACCACAAAAAACCACAAAAAACATGGTGACAAATGCCACCTATGGCCAAATGCCACCTATGGCCCTGAGGCCCTTTCGCTAATCCTGAAGATGCCTTCTGGGGATTACACCTTACATTTCCCGTGTTTCTGGCTCTGATGTTTCACTGACCCCTTGTGCCCCGGGGGAGTGTATTTCCTTCTCCTTTCACCACTCTTTTTCTATCAGCACATGGGATAGTGCTGAGAAGAGGGTCTTAAACATGGTTCCACATTAGGATTACCAAGCCATGCCCTAAGCTAATTAAACCTGAATTGGGAGGCGGGTGTGGGACCCAAACATCAGTGTTTATTAAAGCTCTTCAAGTAATTCCAGCTTTCAGGGGAGGTAGAGAGCCACTGAATTTTAATCATAGTTTAAGAGCAAGTGGGCTGACTTTTCTCCTAAAAGACTGAGTGTGTTTAACTGTAGTCCTGCCAATATTTTCATTTCCTTTTCACAGGCACACCAACCCCATCTACTGTGTTTTATTAAATTATCTAAAGAATACAGGAATAGAATTTTTCCAGCATTCTGCTTCCACCAGCAGGATGTGGTCATTAAATATTAGATTTATCTTTAATTCTTTAATCCTTTCAATTTGAATATTTAAAAACTGAAAAAGGCGTTTTTGTTGTTGTTTCTGTTTAATTTGTTCTATTTTTTCTTCAGGATCACCAGTTTTTATTATGTGAAATTTCCATTATTTTTTCTTCTTGTTTATTATCACCCAGATTACTTTTATGTGTGTCCCTCATCCTTACATTTTGAGCTTTTATTTATTCAAACCTATCCTTCATATTTGTGTTAAGGAGGAAGAATTTTTCCTCCATGCCTCTAGGCTGTTTTGTTGGCCTAAGAATTAAATTGACATTAGACAAATTAACAGGAGAAAATAAAACAAAAATTTAATTTATACTTAGGAAAAACCTGAAAAATTTAGTAACTTGCCAAAATGGCCAAAATCATCATCTTAGATTGGCACTTGAACCCATGGTCTTTTCATTAGAGTCACTCACCTGGTGTCTGGACTTACTGAGGCTGAGGTTCTTTTGTGCCTCAGAACAGAAAGAATTCAGTGAGAAACAAAGTGATAGGTAAGAAATGGATTTATTTAGAGAGAAACAAACTCCACAGAGTGTGGGCCATCTCAGAAGGCAAAAGGGCCTGAAATATGGTGTGATTAGTTTTCATGGGCTTGGTTATCTCATAGGCTTATGAGTGAGAGGATTATGTCAACTATTTCAGGTAAGGGGCAGAGGTTTCTAGGAATTGAGCCCCTGCCTACTTTTTGATCTTTGATGGTGATGCTGGTGAGTGTGTCCCTTAGCTTGTTGACGTGTTACAAGTAGTGTATGCTGAGGCTCAGGTCTACTGGAAGTTGACTCATCCACTATCTTGGACCTATTTGGTTCTAATTAGTTTATGTCACGTCCTCAAGTTATGTTATTCTTTTAATTGTGTGCTGCCCGCTTCCCTTCTGTTTCAGTAGGGGGAACTTGGCAGGGCTTGGAGACCAAACCCCTCATTGTGTCCCACTGTCTCTGTATGGCATAGGAAACATTTGTTTTTCTATCTCTATGTGAAATATCTTTTTCCCCTTTGAAGGCTCAAATTCCTACCCCATTCTCCTTCTTTCAGTGGCTTATAAGCCACAATTCCCTAACTAATCCTTGTGCCTCATTTTTCTTATGGGACCTTTATTCATACACAATTAAATTTGGTTTTCTCCTGTTAATTTGTCTCATGCCAATTTAATTTTTAGACCAGCCGGAAGAACTTAAAAGGGTCGAGGGAACTGTTTCCCTTCCCTAACACCAGCCACAGGGCTGATGTTGTGATCCCTCCTGAGTCCTATGTTTATTGCTCAATTCCTTTAGAGCACACAGGGAAAGAGATGAGATTGTTCTTTCAGAGCTCTAACAGGAGCATGGAGACAGACAGAAGCTTCTCTTTTGATAGCTCTATATTTTGTGGTTCCACACCTATAATCAGATCTATAGGAGATCAAACCAGTCAGTCCTAAAGGAAATCAACCCTGAATATTAATTGGAAGGATTGATGCTGAAGCTGAAGCTCCAGTACTTTGGCCACCTGATGCAAAGAGCCGACTCATTGGAAAAGACCCTGAAAAAGGAAAGATTGAGGGCAGGAGGAGAAGGGGGTTACAGAGGATGAGGTGGCTGGATGGTATCACTGACTCAATGGCATGAGTTTGAGCAAACTCAGGAAGATAGTGAAGGACAGGGAAACCTGGAGTGCTGCAATCCACGGGGTCTCAGACAGTCGGACATGACAGTGAATGAACAATATACAAACAGTAGGAAGTGGGGCTGAGCAGACTTCAGGCTTGAGCAGAATAATGGACAACCTCTTACAAGACAGCAGAGAGGGTCTGCGAACAGTCGAATCTGGCCTCTGTAGTCCAACGCTGAATTAACTCTCAGAGTTAATTAACACCCAGAGTTTTGGGTGAAGTAGAAAAGAATAGCTTTATTGCTTTTCCAGGCAAAGAGGGACATGGTGGGCTTGTGCTCCTTAAAACTGTGTGTCCTAACTCATGCAGACTTGGTGAGGAGTTTTATAGCAATAGTTCAAGTGCAGAGTTGCTGATAAGGATTAGGGTATATAGGACTTGCACTTTTAAAATCTGGCTTCAGGTGGTCTCAGGATGAACTTCTCGAAGTTAGCAAACTCTGACGTTTTCTAGAATGAATAATGCTAACATATTCCATTTGTTGGTGGTTTTAGTTTTATAGAGAGCTCAAGTGAAGTAAAGTGAAAGTCACTCGGTCATGTCCAACTTTTTGCGACCCCATGGACTGTACTGTCTATGGAATTCTCCAGGCCAGAATACTGGAGTGGGTAGCCTTTCCCTTCTCCAGAGGATCTTCCCAACCCAGAGATCCAACCCAGGGCTCCTGCATTGCAGGTGGATTCTTTACCAGCTGAGCCACAAGGGAAGCCCAAGAATACTGGAGTGGGTAGCCTATCCCTTCTCCAGCAGATCTTCCTGACCCAGGAATCAAACTGTTAGGGGAAGCACACTGACTGAAACCGCCCACCCTGGCCAGGTACTATAGTAACCATTTGCATGAGTTGTTTTATGACAGGGGATCCTGATAAGGAATACGGAACTAATAAGCCACCACCAAGGAAGAGTTTGGGAAAGGTCGAAAGGAGACACCGGTTGTCCGTCCACTTCCCAGAATCCCTCTCGCTAGCATCCATCTTGGCTGAGTGATGTGTGCCCCACCAGGGAAGACTCTGAATTAGAATGATTGGCCAAAGACCACCCGGAAACTAATCCCATCACCATAAAACTGGAGACTGCGAGCCACGTGGCAGAGCAGTTCTCCTGGGTTCCCTTACCCTACTGCTCTCCACCTGGGTGTCCTTTCCCAATAAAATCTCTTTGTCAGCACATGTGTCTCCTCAGACAATTCATTTCCGATTGTTAGACAAGAGCCCAGTTTCGGGCCCAGGTAGGGGTCCCCCCTCCTGCAACAAAACTGGAGTCTCCTGCATTGCAGGTGGATTCTTTACCAACTGAGCAATCAGGGAAGCCAACAGAGAGCTCAAAAATACTGTTATATGTATCCTTCAAGGCAGAACTAGGACCCTGACCCAAGACAGCACGACTGTTTCTTGGCTGTTCCTTGCTGTCTCTGCCTTCCCCTTCCCTGATTAGCAACTGTTTTAAAGGCCAGGAGCTTCATAGGGTCCTGCTCAGTTTCTAATTGGATTTCAAAGCCCAGGGTCTGGATTAGAGATCCAGTAGGTTAAAGAGATTCATCATTGAATAAATACAGAAGAAAGAAGACTCTGACTCTGTGAACAGTTTGTCAGCTTGTGGTGGAGGAAAAAAAATGGAAATTATCACAAACGTAAGGAAAAAGGGGAACCTTTGAAAGATCTTTGCTTCAGATGCTTGTGGCTATAGGGAATAGGTTTGCTCTGCAGTGGAATTGTTTGGGAAAACACACTGAAACTGCCCACCCTGGCCAGTCACCATAGTAACCATTTGTGTGAGTTATTTTACCACAGGAGGTCCCAGTAAGGAACACAGAACTAACAAGCCATCACTAACTGGGAGAGTTCAGGAAAGGTCAAAAGGAGACTCCACGTGCCCTTCTGCCTCCCAGCATCCTTCTTGCTGTAATCTGTCCTGGCAGAGTGATGCATGAGCCACTAGGAAGAACCCTGAGTCAGAATGACCGTCCAGAGAAAACCCAGAAACGAATTCCATCACCATAAACCCGAGACTGCAAGCCATGTGGCAGAGTAGTCCTCTTAGGTTCCCTTACCCTCCTGCACTCTGCCCAGGTGCCCCTTCCCAATAAAATCTCTTGCATTGTGAGCATGAGTGTCTTCTTGGACAATTCATTTCTGAGTGTTAGACAAGCGCCCACTCTTGGGCCCCGGAAAGAGTCCCCCTTCCTGCAACAGAATGTGGGTGACAGTGAAGGGTGAGGGGGCTTCAGAATTTCACGTGTGGTCAGAAATGTTGGATTTTTTAGATCAGAAACTCAGGGAGAATGAAATCAACTTAAAGGACAGACTTTATTTTATAGGCAAAACAAAAGTAAGTAGGAAAGGAAAGGGAGGTACTGTGATCTGCTGTGTTGGTTCTACAGGGAGTAAAAGAAACAGGGTTAGTGTGAGCAGTTGGCTTCACCTTTCACAGCTCAGCAGTCAGCTTGCTTCAAAAGAACAGAGAGAAAGGAAGTGGGATGTTAGAGGAAGCAGCATCAGATCAAACTTCTGAGGAAAAGAAGGTGGAAAGAAAGGTTTTTGTATCATTGAATAGCCCAAGTCAATTCAGGCCTGGAAACTCTAAATCTTCAGAAGGTGGTGGCTGGGCGGAGCTGGACTGGAGGACAAGGGGGTCACAGCTGACCTCCTGTGAGAGCAAGGCTTTGCAAGCATTAACTACACCTCACAAATTCAGAGTCCTCCGACCTCTTGCTGGGAGGTCAGGCTCAAAGAGGAAGCATTGCCACACAGGCTGGTGATGAGAGAATGATCTTTTCAAATGTAAATAAGACCAAGTCCTCTCCAGAGGAAAAACCTGCAAAGGCTTCCCAATGCACTTAGGATAATTTACAACACTTTTCCTGGTGCTCAAAGCTCTGTGATTTCAGACTTCTCTTTCCTTCAGTCACAGCCTCACACACCTCTTAGTTGCTCCAGGTTCCCAGCCCTCCTGCCATGTTCCCTTTCCATTTCTTCCACAAACGTCTTAGAGGAAATCTCTGACTGAAAGCATCCACCCTGGTCAGGCACCACAGTAGCCATGTGCATAGTTATTTTACAACAGGAGGTCCTGGTAAGGAACATGGAACTAACAAGCCACCATCAATCAGAAGAATCCGGGAAAGATCAAAAGGAGACAGGAGACCCCCAGTCCATTTGTCCTTTGGATTCCTTCTGGTTGGTTGAGCCATGTGCATACCACCAGGAAGGACCCTGAGTCAGAATGATTGGCCAGAGACAACCTGGAAACTAATCCCGTCACCATAAGCCCAGGACTGTGAGCCACGTGGCAGAGCAGTCCTCCCGGGTTCCCTTACCCTGCTGCACTCTGCCCAGGTGCTGTTATAGCCAGGCGTTCTGGGAAACAAACTCACTCAGAAGGACAATGCAGATAGTGGAGTGCGGTTTATTACACCGGCGGGCCCAAGGCAGAGTCTGCTCTTAGCCAAGGACCCCGACCAGCATTTGTGAAAATCTTTTATACCCCATGTATATGTATCCAAACCCACCACCCCAATTTCCTTGAGACTTACATAAAACAAAGGAAGGGTAAATACAATCACAAATAACCCTATTATTAAAGTGTTATCAAGTGTTAGGTGTTTAAACAGTTAATAATCAATAAGCCTGCGGTTACACTCTGATAGATACAGAAAGAATTTATGACCTGTTCGGAGGCAGGGGTGATTAGAGTATGTTTTCTCTTCAGTTCAGTTCAGTCACTCAGTCATGTCTGACTCCTTGTGACCCCATGAATCGCAGCATGCCAGGCCTCCCTGTCCATCACCAACTCCTGGAGTTCATTCAGACTCAGGTCCATCGAGTCAGTGATGCCATCCAGCCATCTCATCCTCTGTCGTCCCCTTCTCCTCTTGCCTCCAATCCCTCTCAGCATCAGAGTCTTTTCCAATGAGTCAACCATTCGCATGAGGTGGCCAAATCACTGGAGTTTCAGCTTTAGCATCATTCTTTCCAAAGAAGGAATTCCCAGGTTCTAGAATGGTATGGGTCATAGTATTTTCTCAATAAATATTTGATGAATTAACTAACTCTGGAGGAGGCAGCAGCAGTGAAGAAATGATTTGGATGCTTCTGAGAATGAAGAAATACTTAAAAGAGTGAGAGATTGTAAAACTGTATTTTTGCTCACAGAATGGTCTGTTATAAATGTGTAATAACTTTCTTCTTAGAGAAGGGAGGGAATGGCCATGGAGTCTGCATTTGATTCAGCAGTACGCTTCTGAGAATAAAGCAGAAAGAAGATGGAAATTTAAAAATTACTAAGAATGAATGGAATAGAAAGTAGAGTGATCAGATAACTTTAGGAGAAATCTGTCAATTGCAGACCATCTCAAATCTCCAAAAATTTCAACTGACTTAAAAAAAATATACAACGTGAGACTTGCATGTTACATTTTATTTGGGGCAAAATCAGGACTGCAGCCTGAGAGACAGCATCTCAGAAAGCTCTGAGAAACTGCTCCAAAGAGGTGGGAGATTAGGTGGCAATGCTAGTGATGGGGAGTGGCTGTAAATACAAATTTTGATCACTTACCTGCTTCTCACCTCTTGCTGTGTGACCTGGTTGCTAATAGGCCACTGACCTGGTCTGTGGCCTGGGACCTGGGGACACTTTCTTTAGAATGTGAAAGTGAAAAGTGAAAATATTAGTCACTTAGTTGTGTCTGACGCTTTGAGACCCCATGTAGCCAGGCTCCTCTGTCCATGGGATTTTCCAGGCAAGAATACCAGAGGGGTTAGCCATTCCCTTCTCCAAGGGATCTTTCAGACCCAGGGGTTAAATCCAGGTCGCCTGCACTGCAGGAGGATTCTTTATGATCTGAGCTACCAGGGAGCCCTTAAAGTGTAATTCAGGCAAACAAAGACCTCTCGCATAACCACAATACAACCATGAAAATTAGGAAATACTAATGCGTTACTATTATCTAATTTATAGATCCCATTCAAGTTTCACCAATTCTCCCAGTCATGTCCTGTATAGTTTTTACTGAAGGAAAAATACACAACATAAAAGTTATGAGTTAAGTTTTATTCAGGGGCCTTACTGGGGACTACAGCCTGGGAGGCAGCCTCTCAGTAGCTCTGAGAAACTGCACTGAAGAGGTAGAGGAGCCAGCCTATATGCTTTTTTTTGTTTTAGCTAGGAAATACAGGTAGTCAAGGATACATCTTGGTAAAAGATTACTGCTAATCACAAAGTATAGATACCTCAAGTTCATATTTTTAGGACTTTTCTATTTTTGGAAAGAGGCAAGCATCTGTAGTCATTGAAATGTTTTCTGAGATGTTCATCTAAATATATAAGGGCCTGTTTATCCAAAGCACAGAGTTCTTCATCTAGTTTTTTTCCATCCTAAATTCCCCTCAGGGTGCACTGTCAGTGGGCATCTGCACTAAGTTGCAACTTAACCTTTTGTATAATTGGATAATGACAGTCTTTTTCTGCTGTTAACAATAGATAGTTGGGTACAATCCAGGAACACTGTTGAATGTTGTTTTGTCTCTTTCAATATTTGGAGCGTTTCCTATTTTTTTCATAATCTTAACACTCAAAGGTTATAGGCCAGAACATTCCTCAGTTTGTATTTACGTGATCTTTTCTAATGATTAGATTCAGGTTATAAATTTTTGGCAGAAATATCTCAGAACCGAGGCTGTTATACTTCTCACTGCATTCCAACAAAAGGAACATATTTTTCCTCCAAACTTATTTATAATTGAAGGAAAATTGTTTCACAATGTTGTATTGACCTCTGCTGTACATCAACATGAGTCAGCCATAGGTATACATGTGTCCTCTCCCTCTTTAAACTCCCTCCCACCTCCCACCCCTTCTTATCCATCTAGGTTGTTACTGAGCCCCAGTTTGAGTTTCCCGAGTCATACAGCAAATTTCCATTGGTTATCTGTTTCACACATTGCAGTGTGTATGCTTCCGTGTTACTTTCTCCATTCATCTCACCCTCTCCTTCTCCCCTCACCCCACTTCCCGGGTCCATAAGTCTGTTCTCCATGTCTGCTTCATTGTTGTTCCCCTGTAAATAGGTTCATCAGTACCATCTTTTTAGATTCCATAGACAGGCATTAATATACTATATTTGTCTTTCTCTTTCTGAATTACTTCACTCTATATAATAGGCTCTAGGTTCATCCACCTCATTAGAACTGACTCAAATACATTCTTTTTTATGGCTGAGTAATAGTCCATTGTATGTATGTATATATGTCCTTATCCATTCATCTGATGATGGATGTCTAGGTCGCTTCCATGTCCTAGCTACACCTGACCTGACTCTTGAGAAACCTGTATGCAGGTCAGGAAGCAACAGTTAGAACTGGACATGGAACAACAGACTGGTTCCAAATAGGAAAAGGAGTATGTCAAGGCTGTATATTGTCACCCTGCTTATTTAACTTATAGGCAGAGTACATCATGAGAAATGCTGGGCTGGAAGAAGCACAAGCTGAAATCAAGATTGCTGGGAGAAATATCAATAACCTCAGATATGCAGATGACACCACCCTTATGGCAGAAAGTGAAGAAGAACTAAAGAGTCTCTTGATGAAAATGAAAAAGGAGAGTGAAAGAGTTGGCTTAAAGCTCAACATTCAGAAAACGAAGATCATGGCATCTGGTCCCATCACTTCATGGCAAGTAGATGGGGAAACAGTGGAAACAGTGCCTGAC
>NW_011494812.1:1927616-1960363 GCF_000754665.1 Bison bison bison | reverse complement strand
TCCAGTTATGACAGCCTAGATAGCATATTCAAAAGCAGAGACATTACTTTGCCAAAAAAGGTCCATCTAGTCAAGGCTATGGTTTTTCCAGTAGTTGTGTATGGATGTGAGAGCTGGACTATAAAGAAAGCTGAGTGCAGAAGAATTGATGCTTTTGAACTGTGGTGTTGGAGAAGACTCTTGAGAGTCCCTTGGACTGCAAGGAGATCCAACCAGTCCATCCTAAAGGAAATCAGTCCTGGGTGTTCATTGGTAGGACTGATGTTAAAGCTGAAACTCCAATATTTTGGCCACCTGATGCAAAGAGCTGACTCACTTGAAAAGACCCTGATGTTCAATCATATTGAAGGCAGGAGGAGAAGGGGATGACAGAGGATGAGATCGTTGGATGGCACCACCGACTCAACAGACATGAGTTTGGGTAACCTCTGGGAGTTGGTGATGGACACAGAGGCCTGATGTGCTGTGGTTCATGGGGTTGCAAAGAGTTGGACATGACTGAGCGACTGAACTGAACTGAACTGAATGAACACTGGCTACATGTGCGTTTTTCAATTTTGGTTGAGGAACACATATTTATTTGTCTCATTACTTCATCATTTTATTAAACTGGCTTTATTTGGCTTTCTCCATTTTAAATTACTCTTTAAAAATTTTTTATTTATTTGACTGCACATATGGGATTTAGTTCCCTGACCAGGGACTGAACCCAGGCACCCTGCATTGGGAGCATGGAGTCTTACCCACTGGGCCACCAGGGAAGTCCCTAAAGTTACTCTTTTTCTCTTTGCAATTAATAGATATGTTTTGAGGAAATGCATCAAGAGTATGTACATACACCTTTCCTCATCAAGCTTTCACTCATTAGTTTTACAGCTATCAGCGTTTCTTAGCTGAATTAATTATTACTGTGATAGTTTATCAAATGGTGATTTTCTAATTCCATCATTCCTTCTAGCTTATTAATGACATTCTGCTTTAAAGGAAAAACTCTCCGTTCTCTTCATTAATTCATTCCTTTATTTATATCAGTATAGACTCATATATTATTTTTGGTTTCATTCGACAGTGTACACTTACACTTGAATAGAAATGATAATTGTCACCATCCATTTTCTTGTTCCTAATCTCAAGGGGAATGTTTTAAATAATTTATGATTAAGTATTATGTTTGCTACGTGTGTATGTGTGTGTTTTTTTTAATACCTTTACATCTTCTTATGGTGAAAGAGAAGGTTCAGCCTTGCAAACAGGCCTTTCTAAGTATAACAGTCTCAGGCCTATTTTGCTAACATTTTTCTGTGCAAGCTCATATTCTTTGGGAGCTATCAACTACCTTGATAGGTAACATGTACTTTAATGAAGGGATAAGATCCTCTGCCCTGCCTTGTTCTCCTATTGGTGAGGTTGAGAGTGGAAATGGGGTATGAACAGAGTAGAGAGCTTCTAGTATTGTAATGTGATCTCAACCATTTTCTGTTTACTTCATTCCACCCACGAAGGGGCCCTGTCCTTCAGCATCCCCTATCTGTTTAATATCTCTGCTGTAAGTACTTATGCTGTCCAGAGGCTCTCTTCCTCTATTGTGACTGATGCTTCCACAGGGTGAGATAGAGGGAAGGATGTGGAAAGGAATGCTTAGTGACTGACTAGACTCTGTGCACTTCTTGTTATCAGCTCTTCACTCAGTTAGAGTCACCCTACTGTGAGTCTGCCACTTAGCATTGGAATTAGTATTGGGTTAGTGATGCTGCTTTTTAGCAAGTCATTGTGAAGAAATGGGCAACAATCCTCCTGAAACAGGAGGGAAGGGGCCAGGGCACAACCTTTGAAAGAATGACATAGTCTAAGGGCGTGACATAAACTGATTAGACTAAATGGGTCTAGGATGGCAGACGAGTCAACGTCCACTAGACCTTGAGCCTCACTATATGCTCATTGTAACACAACAGCGAGCTAAATGACACACTCACAAGCAACAAGTTCTGAGGTCAGTCATCAAAGGTGGAAAAGTGGGTGGTAGCCCAATTCCTGGAAATCTATGCCCCTCTCCCCAGATAGTTGGAATCATCCTCCCTCTCATTGCCTATGAAATTACCCAGCCCATAAAAACTAACCATGCCATATTTCAAGGATGCTCTTGCCTTCTGAGATGGCCCATGCTCTGCACGTGGAGTGTGCTTCTCTCTAAAGAAACCCACTTCTTAAATATCACTTTGGCTCTGACTGATTTTTTTCTGCAATGAGACATTAAGAACCTGAGCTTAGTTAAGTCCTGAAACCACATGTGCAATCTCAGTTGGAAGTCCATGGGTTTTGGTTGAGTTCAAGTTCCAATCTGAGTTACTTGCTTTCACTCCCAAGGCAATGTGGGCAAGAGAATAAAAGACCCTTTTAGACAATTGCTTCCCATTACTCCCCAAGTCGTGGGGGCATGGCTTCCTTTGGCTCAGACCTTCTTCAGTTTCATGCTTGGGCTCAGTCATGTCATCTTCCCAACCATTTCTCCCATTATATTTTTATACTGGGATCCAGTTACCTCCCTCTCACTTTGGTGGTTTCTCCAAGATTTGGTTCAAAGGAAAGAGCCATGAGTCCATGCTAGTTTGTCATATTCTGTAGAACTGTCAATCTCTTTAGGAAGAACCTCAATAGAAATCACAAGATCTATATGAAGGAAGAGGAGTGTTACTATTGAAGGACAAGACATGAATCAATTGAAGGAAAAGACATGTCGTGTTCCTGGATGGTGAGACTTTATATCATAAAATCGCAATCATTCCAAGAATGTCAATCATTTCTAAATTAATATATAAATTTAACTTAACTTGAGTAATGTTCCAGCTTATTTTAATAAAAGAAAATAAACCTGAAATTGATCTTGAAGAATAAACATGCTATGAATGGCAAGAAATATTTCAAAAAGGAAAAAATACCCAGAAAATGGAAATTTCTTTTTTAATAGATGCCAGAGCTTACTATCTATAAAAAGTGTGATTAAATCAATATGGCATTTGAATAGGAACTGGACAATAGTCCAGTGAAACACAAATAAAAACTTGGAGATGGATCCAGGTATATGCAGAGTTAAGCAATTAATTTCAATTGAGGAAAGGATGGCTTAGATAGTAATTGTTGCTGGGACTGTTATCTATCCATCTGAACTAAAATAAAGTTAAATCTTGATTTTATATAATACAGACAATTAAAAATTTGGTGGGTTAAACTTTTAATTATAAACAACAAAAGACAAACAGTAAAAATATTTGCAAAATATCAAAGTCATGGAGACTTTTCTGAGCAATACAATAAACCCATGTTACATAAAAAAACTTGCTTTAGCAAAAGTCAACAACAAATATCAAACAACAAACTGGGAGAATAGTCTCTTTCCTCTCTGTGTGTGTGTGTGTGTGTGTGTGTGTGTGTGTGAGAGAGAGAGAACATAAAGGGACAATATCTTTTTTTTTTTTGATAATATCTTTAATATACTAAAAGTGCTTACAAATAGATGAGAACATTAATTCACTGGGCAAAAGGTACATGTGAAAGGACAATCACAGCACATAAACTGCAAATGGCCAGTAAAAATGTGAAATGACACTATCTTACTTGCAATCCAAGAAAGGAAATTTAGAGATGATACTTTTAAAATGTTACTTTATAAACATTAAAAGTATATTATTTTTAAACGCTATTAGTTTGGCAAAAAAGTCATTAATATCCAGTTATAACTAGGTTATGTAGATATAAGCAGTTTCACGTATTTGTGCATGGAGTGTACATTTGTAGAAGTTTATTGGAATTTAACTTGCCATTATCTGTTAAAATTTTGAAATACTCATATTCTTTGAGTTAATTCTGCTTACAGAAATCTATCCTACCTCAATAAAATCAAAACTCCCAAGGAAATATGTAAAAAAATATTCATTATAGCATTCTCCCAGCAAACATTTGGAAAAACACATGTGTTCATCAATGGGGGAATTTTTGGATTGGTTGAATAATTATGCTACAAATATCCTACAGAACATTGTGTAGTTATGAAAAAATAACAAGATATATTCACATGTGAATGTGAATGAGATACATTCACATTCGGGAAAAGGGTTTAGGAGGAAAAATGTCAGACCAGCATGTGCAGCATAATTCCATTTCACAATACAAAAATATTTTCATGTATATGAGTATACAGATGATAGGCATATAAGCAGATAAAGAGATCAAAGATAGGTATATTGGGAAACATGTTCATGTTGCAATAAATAGGCAAAGGTGGGGATTCTCTGTTATTACTTTATTATAAAAATTTTAGGGTGTTGGGATTATGTCAGTCAGTGTTCCATGTTGTAAAGAGAAATCATTCTAAATATTTTAAGTGGGGAAGGATTTAAAACAGGTAATTCAGTATTTGCAAAATCATTGGAATAACTGAAAAAGTAGGTTCTTGGGAATGGAATGACTCCTAGACCAATCAAAAAGTGACACCCCAGAGTCTCCTTTGAGGCCATTGCTGGAACTCCAAGTTCAAGAACACAATCCCACCTGACATTTGTTAGAATGTCTATTACCAAAGAGGTAAGAGATAACAAATGTGGGCAAGGACATGCTTAAGATTGCTTGTATGCTGTTGATGGGAATGTAAATTGGTGAAGACATTTGGAAAATAATATGGAAGTTACCCAGAAAACTAAAACTAGAATTACCATATGATCCAGCAATTCCACTTCTGCTTATATATCCAAAGGAAATAAGTCATAAATATAAATAAATAGCAACATATTATGCAGCCACAAAAGAGGGAATCCTGCCATTTGCAACAACATGCGTGTGTGCTTAGTCTCTTCAGTTCTGTCCAACTCTTTGTGACCCCATGGACCGTACCTCACCAACCCCCTCTGTCCACGGGATTCTTCTGGCAAGAATACTGGAGTGCATTGCCATGCCCTCCTCCAGGGGATCTTTCCAACCTAGGGACTGAACCCATGTCTCCTGCATTGAAGGTGGATTCCTTACCTGCTAAGCCACCTGGGAAGCCTCTGAAACAACATGGATGGACCTTTATACTAAGTGAAATAAATCAGACAGGAGAAAGGTATAATCTCACTTGTATGTGGAGACTAAAAAAAGAAAAACAAAACCCCTCAAACTCAGAAACAGAACAGACTAGTGATTGAGAGAATTTGAGAGAAAGATTAAGGTAGTCAAAGGGCATAAGCTTCTAGTTACAGGATAATTGAGTCCTGGGGATGTTATGTTGTTGTTGTTGAGTTGCTAAGTCGTGTCCAACTTTTTGCAACCCCATGGTTTGCAGCACACCAGGCTCATCTGTTCTCCACAATCTCTCAGCATTTGCTCGAATTCATGTCCATTGAGTCAGTGATGCTCTCTAACCATCTCATCCTCCGCTGCGCACTTCTTCTTTTGCCTTCAGTCTTTCCCAGCATCATGGTCTTTTCCAATGAGTCAGTTTGTAGCGTCAGGTGGCCAAAGTATTGGAGCTTCAGCTTCAACAACAGTCCTTCCAATGAATATTCAGGGTTGATTTCTTTTAGTATTGACTTATTTGATCTTGCAGTCCAAGGGACTCTCAAGAGTCTTCTTCAGCACCACAATGTGAAAACATCAATTCTTCAGCACTCAACTTTCTTTATGGTCCAACTCTTACATTCGTACATGACTACTGGAAAAACCATAGATTTGACTATATGGACATTTGTTGGCAAAGTGATGTCTCTGCTCTTTAATATGCTGTCTAGCTTTGTCATAGCTTTCCTTCCAAGGAGTACACGTCTTTTAATTTCATGGCTGCAGTCATTGTCAGCAGTGATTTTGGAGCCCAGGAAAATAAAACCTGTCATTGCTTCTACATTTCCCCCTTCTA
Organism: Bison bison bison; assembly: GCF_000754665.1. Lineage (NCBI taxonomy): Eukaryota > Metazoa > Chordata > Mammalia > Artiodactyla > Bovidae > Bison > Bison bison. The sequence continues at coordinate 1,954,479 of NW_011494812.1, read as the reverse complement.
TTTGCCATGAAGTGATGGGACCAGATGCCATGATCTTATTTTTTTTAATGTTGAGTTTCAAGCCAGTGTAATGTACAGCATGGTAAATATACTTAAGAATACTGCACTATATATTTGAAAGTTGACAAGAGAGTAGAAAATAAAATTATAACTATGTGAAGTGATGGCTATTAATGAAACATTGTGAAATCATTTCTCAGTATATATATCTATATCAAATCATTATGTTGAGCACCATAGACTAATACAACAGTATGTCAAATATAACTCAATAAAATTGGAAAACCTCCCAACAAACAAAAACTAGACAAACTTCTCCAATATTGTCAGTTACCATCCAAGAGTCAGAGAGTTAGAATCAAGATATAGTGGCAGCTGTTTCTCCATGCCCAGATCACTGAAGAGTGGGCACTGGAATCCTGTCCCCAAGGAAATCTCATGTCTCCATGATTTTGTTAGCCAGCAAAATCCATCTGAAAGAAGGGAGGAAAAGGGATTCCTTCTGGTAGAACCTTATTCACATTTAGAATCAGAGCTGCAAAGGAGCCTGAGAAATGTAGTATGTACTTCATCTTTCCAAAGAGATATCAACTGGAGAAATGCATAGGACCCACCAAGGGAATTGTGCATAAAGCTTACTTTGGTGTATTTTTCAATATTTTGATATAAACATACACACACATGCATTTAATTTGAAAGAATGAGTATCAATAGCCATATTTCCCCATTTTCTAAATAAAGAAAGCACATACATTCACACACAGGTGTGTATAGGCTTAGAAAAATACAAAAGGGATTCACACTAAAATGTTCAAATTGGTTTTCTTGGAGGGGAAGAGATTGTAGATAGTTGAAAAAAATCATTGGCATTTTCTAGAATAAATATAACCTGCTTTCTAACGATTAATAAACTATTTTTTAGAGCAATTTTAGATTCATAGCAAAATTGAGCAGAAAGTACAGAGAGTTTCTGTTTATCCCCTGCCTGCACACCTGAGCAACTGCCTCCACTATTAACATCCTGAACTGGAGTGATACTTTTGTTATAAATGATGAACCTACTTTGATACTCATTATCACTCAAAATCTGTAGTTTACATTAAAGTTCACTATTGGTGTGCATTCTTTGGCTTTGGATAAATGTATGTATCCATCATTATAGTATCATAGAGAGCAGTTTCACTGCCTTAAAAATCCTCTGTTCTCTGTCTATTCATCCCATTCATGCCAAATTCCAATCTCTGGCAACCATTGTGTTCATAGTTTTGCCTTTTCCAGAATATCATATACTTGAAATCATATAGTATGTAGCCTTTTCATAATGGCATCTTTTACTTTGTAATATGAATTTAAGCTTTATCTTACTTTTAAAAAGTGAAATAAACATTCAACATGAACTAAACAGAAAAGATAGCAAAACTACCCCTTGTCAGAATGAATGAACTGGCATTAAACAGCAGCATCCAAATTAAAAGCTTTAGGATGTTCTTGTAAAGTGAAAGTGAAAGTGAAAGTGAAAATGAAGTCGCTCAGTCGTGTCCGACTCTTTGCGACCCGGTGGACTATAGCCTACCAGGCTCCTGTGTCCATGGGATTTTCCAGGCAAGAGTACTGGAGTGGGTTGCCATTCCCTCCTCCAGGCGATCTTCCCGACCCAGGAATCGAACCCAGGTCGCCCGCATTGTAGGCAGACGCTTTACTCCTTGTAAACCTTTCAAATTCAGATTTTATTATGTTTAAATGTGAATGAAAATCGGAGAAGGCAATGGCACCCCACTCCAGTACTCTTGCCTGGAAAATCCCATGGACGGAGGAGCCTGGTAGGCTGCAGTCCATGGGGTTGCGAAGAGTTGGACACGACTGAGCGACTTCACTTTCACTTTTCACTTTCATGCATTGGAGAAGGAAATGGCAACCCACTCCAGTGTTCTTGCCTTGAGAATCCCAGGGAAGGGGGAGCCTGGTGGGCTGCCGTCTATGGGTCACACAGGGTCGGACAGGACTGAAGTGACTTAGCAGCAGCAGTGAGTGAAAATAAAATGTTTTTTTCTTATATGATAAAATCTACACATTCTTTTTCAAAAATTTTATTGGCATGTAGCTGCTTTAAAAATCTACACACTCTTAACTTTTGGAGATTCCATTCTAAAACTCAGGAATATATTCACATGTATTTATCTCCCCAAATATAATTTTTTCCTGTAAAAATTTGGAATAGTTTGTATAGTTTTGCTTTCAAGTTATTTCACTAAAAGTAACTTATTTAATTTAGGTTTGATTATATTTTTTACACAGTCATTTGTTGTACTTGAGAAATTTTTGGAAGGGAAAAATTATCCCTCCAAATAATTAACTTAAATTTTAAAAATGTAGCTACATTTTCAGTTTTTAATAAAAGTTATGTTCTAAGGGAAATTTATTATGAACAAGGAAGTAGTTTTGAAAGTACTTTTTTTCCCTGCTAGCCATGTATATTTATACTATACTAAATTCTTTGGATAAGATGTAGGTTAGAGTTTATAAATTGAAGATTGATTTATTACTCAACTGTACAGAAAAAAGATGCCCTCCAGAATGGATAAGTAGCTAGACAGTGTGAATTGATTAAATTTTTATCTTAATCATTGATAGAAGGGCTACAAATTTGACTTATCCAACAATTTGTAAGAGCCTGAATACTCTTAATAAATAAGTGTAAGGCAAAACTATTAAAGTTTTTATGGCATATAAGAAACATACTGAAATGAAGATGATTTTTGAGATTGATTAAAAAAAGATGATTGTGAAGACTGAATCATTTGAAACTCCTTATTCATGTGTATGTGATGGAAATGATAACTTTGGTGGTAAAATAAGGAACAACATCATTCCTTTGGGAAGTGTTTTCTCGAAATAGTAAAATACACTGTCTGGTGGACCAGCAGGTATTTTAACTGAACAAATGACAAAAGCTACTTAATTTCTCAGTGAGAAAATATGTTGATCATAATTTTTACCAATTACAAGCTGTACATGTTGGTGGGTTATTGACAGTTTCCTGATATGTCATCTGTGTGATCACTCAGACATGATTATCAAACATTAAAACAAAGAGCCTCTCTCCTCATATAACCCCCACCACCAAAAGCTGATTCTATTTGTATCTACATGAGTGATCCTAGACTCTTGAAATATTATGATAACCAGACAGGCAAGAGCAATTGCCTGGTTGCTGAATTTGATTTATCAACTGCCAGTTCAATTCAATTCAGTCCAGATATTAAAAGTGACATGCTTAGTACATCAACTTCTTACCTGCAGGGCAGTAAGACAGGTGGAACACGGTTGGGTTGTTTAATGTGATTTTGAGTAATTTTAAATCTAAAATGAATATGAAAAAAGATCAATATAACAGAAATTAGAGTACAAAATATGTACTCATTTTAGGATAAAGCACAAAACTAGTATATTTCATGTTTGCAGCAGGCTTGTCTTATGATGCACTCCAGGGGCTCCTGAGGGATATGTGTTTATTCTTGCCTATTTAAAGGTTTGGGTACATATGCATGTGTTGCATGTACAAGCCAAGTTCTCTGGGTTGGGTGTTCTGAAGTTGAAGCTGAGAAAACTAGTCTGAGGCAAGTCCACAGTCAAGGGGCAAGGTATACATAAGAAGTAAGATTAATGGACAAGAGAAGAAAAATAGAATAACACACTGGGAAGGAGAAGCAGCCTTCAGGAGGTGACAGTGTTAGAAAAATATCCTCCCTCATCCTTTGTTGTCTAGTCGCTAAGTCATGCCCAACTCTTTTTTGACCCCATGGACTGTCGCCCATCAATCTCCTCTGTCCATGGGATTCTCCAGGCGAGAATATTAGAGTGGGTTGCCGTTCCCTTCTCCAGGAGATCTTCCCAACCCAGGGATCAAACTCCTGTCTTCTGTATTGACAGGCAGATTATTTTCCACTGAGCCACCTGGGAAGCCCCAGTTCAGTTCAGTCGCTCAGTTGTGTCCGACTCTTTGTGACCCCATGAACCGCAGCACACCAGGTCTCCCTGTCCATCACCAACTGCCAGAGTCTACTCAAACCCATGTCCATTGAGTCGGTGATGCCATCCAACCATCTCATCCTCTGTCATCCCCTTCTCCTCCTGCCCTCAATCGTTCCCAGCATCAGGGTCTTTTCAAATGAGTCAGCTGTTTGCATCAGGTGGCCAAAGTATTAGAGTTTCAGCTTCAACATCAGTCCTTCCAATGAACACCCAGGACTGATCTCCTTTAGGGTGGACTGGTTGGATCTTGCAGTCCAAGGGACTCTCAAGAGTCTTCTCCAACACCACAGTTCAAAAGCATCAATTCTTCTGCACTCAGCTTCTTTATAGTCCAGCTCTCACATGCATACATGACCACTGGAAAAACCATAGCTTTGACTAGATGGACCTTTGTGGACAAAGTAATGTCTCTGCTTTTTAATATGTTGTCTAGGTTGGTCATAACTTTCCTTCCAAGGAGTAAGCATCTTCTAATTTCATAGCTTAATGTGTGCTTATTTCTTGTCCCAAGCTTGGGTTATTTTTATATTGGGAGTTTGGTTCAGAGATAAGGCCCAGACAAAAGTAGGATCTTGATTCTCCCACAGAATGTCTAGAGATTTCCAGTGTTGATTATTATGGCATGATGGTAATTCAAAGGAAGATGAAGATGGAGCTTAGCAGGAAGGAGAGGGAACTCATTCTTATGTTAGGCCATCGCCCATCGGGCCTAGACTTGAGTGGAAGAAGATAGAAATGTGTCAGGGTATTCCTTGGCTCTTGCCTGGGGGCATCCTTTGAGTTGAGAGATCTTTTTGGGTTTCTGGACCAAATTTCTGTGTGTGTGTGTGTGTGTTCCCCATACCAACAAGCAAAGCTCAGGACTCCAGCTGGGTGTCCCACAATTCAAAAAAGTTCTGCTCAGGTCTGAATTTCACCTACCTGGAGGAAGCAACTGATCCTCCAGGTTAGGGGAGACAGTTCTATAAGACTTCCTCTCCCTCCCTTTAGAAGGCAATCACAAACTCAGGCTGTTACCTGTGCTTCTGACCAATTGGCTATAAATCAGAGGTTCCCATGACCTGTACCTTGAATTCAATTAATTTTCTACAGTGGTTGACAGAACTTAAAGAAACATTTTCATTACTAGTTCACTGGTTTATTATGAAAAGACATAACTCAGATGTCATTGTTAGAGATGCATAGGGAAAGGTATGTGGAAGGAGCCTGGAGCTCCAGGGGCTCCTCTCCCTAACCTCTAAATGCTCACCAACCCAGAGGCTCTCTGAACCCAGTCCTTCTGCTTTTTTTTTTTTTCCCTTTGGAGGCTTCATTATATAGGCATAATTGATTAAATCATTGGCCATTGGTGATTGAACTCAACCCCAAGCCCCTTTCCCTTCCCCTAAGGTCATGGTGTGGGACTGGAAGTTCCAACCCTCCAATCATCCCCTTGGCTCCAGTGGCAACCTGCCCCTATCCTTAGGTGGGGTGCAAAAGTCACCTCATTAACATAACAAAGGCATCTTTATTCCTCTCTTCAAGAAATGCCAAGGAAATGAGACAAAACCAAATATATATTTCTTATTATAAATTACAGTATCACAGGAGAAAAGTAGACTAAGACCATCTGAGGAGCATAAACCAAACCTGTAGGCTCTGAGAATGTTCATATCCAGGTACTAGATCTAAGAACTTTGAGTAATTTTGCATTACCTTTGAGGATTTAGTAATGTTTTTCTAAATATAACAATATGGGCTTAGTTCTGTTATGGAAGATTGAGGGAAGGATTTATGTCCATTGTGAGGGGTCAGTCAAAAGGTGAAGAGAGGGAAATTTGAGAACATTAGGCGGTGATGATAAGTAGACTCTCAGGAATGTGAATTTCAGGGAACCAGAGTTAGAGTTACCAAATCCAGTGTCCTTACATATAACTTTAAAAGAATTTTTTGTAGTCTTTAAGTGATTTGAAGAGATGAGAAATGTCATCCACTGGTAGAACAACTGAAAGTGTCACAGCAGAAGCACTAGGAAGAAGCAACCCAAGAATGGAAAATCATTTTTTGGAAGTTTTGGGAAGTTATTTCTTTTTTAAAAGAAGTATTTAATTAATTTATTATTATTTATTTATTTATTCTTCCTTGCTGTGCGAGGACTTTCTCTGCTTGCAGCAAGCAGGGGCTCCTCTTTGTTGTGGTGCGCAGGCTTCTCACTGCAGTGGCTTCTCTTGTTGCAGAGCACAGGCTCTAGGCAGATGGGCTCCAGTAGTTGCAGCATGTCAGCTACGTAGCTGTGGCCCACGGGCTTGGTTGTGGCATCTTCCCTGACCAGGGATCAAACCTGCATCTTCTGCATTGGCAGGCAGATTCTTATTCACCATACGGCCAAGAAAGTCCTTATGTATTTCTTAATTGACCATTTCTTCCTCTTTACTCAGGCAAAAGCTAGTCATTTAATGTCTCTTAGTGAGATAGAGGCCTGATACAGTGACTGGCACATAGTGAAACCAGATATAAATGAATAAGTGAATGACTGAATAAATTAATGAATGAATAAATGAATGGATGAAGATGATGTAGCCTCTGTCTTTGTGGCTTACAGATGAGGAAAACACATGTGAACAGTTATATTCTAAAGAGAAGTGTAATATATTAGTAAATAATGAACTATAGGAGATAAGAACTAACAGAGTGATTTATTTTTCTTTTGAAACGAGGGAGGGAAAAGTTGTAGATGGTATGTGGGTCAAGAAGGTATTCAAGGGTGGTGAGATTTTGAATAGAACTTGAGGACAAACACATTTTTTTCCTTGTGGGGAATATTTGAGAAAAAGTTATAATGAGCAGGACATGCCTTCTTAAAATAAATGAGTCAATATTTTGTGATCAGTTTACAGAGAAACTCTTGAGGTTCTGAGATGTAATTTATTTATTTGTTTTTTTTTTTGGCAGTGTGGCTCGCGGGAACTGTTTTCAACCATGGATCAAACCCTTGCCCCTTGCCATGGAAGCATGGCAGCTTAACCACTGGACAGCCAAGGAAGTCCCACTGATACGTAATTTTTAGATCACTTCATTTTGTCCAATTTTGTATAAAGGACCTACAAGAGAAAGACTCATTCGACAGCTTTAGAATTTTCCACAGAAAGGCTAGACGATAGAAACCACACATACTCTGCAAATATCAAGTAAAGTTTTGGTAAATCTTAGGGGATTCTGGTTGTCAGAGAAGACTCTTGCTTCTGTGTCTATAGTTTAGAAATAGACAAGGATAGATGGTTGGGACTAGGGAAATAAAAACAAATGGTCTACTATAAAATTAGAGCAAGTTATAGCTTTCTTATATAGCAGAGACTGTAAAATGGCATTAGGAAGTGTCTAATAAAACAGAAACAGAACCAGGAGGAGTTAATTTGCCTCAGGACTTTTGGTCCTACGGAGAAGAGACAGTATTTGCTTGGGACATTTGGGGAACAACTGGAGATGGTAGAATAAATGGAGATGGGTGTATATGTCAGATTATTTTTCTCGTTGGGTCCATTGATCCATTCTTGAACAATTTGGAGATTTGGGGTGATAGGTAGAAACCAAATAAGCTATAGTTTTGTCCAACCTTATGGGGGACAATCAAAGCATATTTGGTTCTCTGTTGAGCTAGGGGGATATCAATTTCCCCTACTTTATGGGGAAAGATAGCAAAACTTTGCTGTCTTGAGGACAGAAGAGAGAGCACCAAGCTTTGGCACCTGGTGAGGTCAGCTTTGGAAGCCCTGGCATCCTTGGAATAAATATTGGTCTTCTCAAAGAGGACAGTGTTTTCAGTGAGAGCAAAACTCAAGAGAGAGAGGTTTGGTGAGCTTCAGAAAAATGAATGATCATAGAAGTCCAAGAAGGAACTAAACTCCTACAAGCATCGCTAGGACCCTCAGAAATAGCTGAGTGTAGCTCTGGGGTTTGGAGAAGGCAATGACACCCCACTCCAGTGTTCTTGCCTGGAGAATCCCAGGGATGGGGGAGCCTGGTGGGCTGCCGTTTATGGGGTCACACAGAGTTGGACACGACTGAAGTGACTTAGCAGCAGCAGCAGCAGCAGCAGCAGCAGCAGCAGCAGCAGCAGCAGCTCTGGGGTTAGGGAAAGGGTTGCAAAAGGCTTTCAGTTAATGAGATTCAATTCTCTTTCCCAGATTGATGAGGTCTGGGAAAGGCCAGATGTTTCAGATAAATCAATAGAGAATGAGCCTTCCCAGGCTTTCTTTTGAGCAGGTGCATAAGCACGTACTGAGACTTGATAATCAAGTCATCAAAATAAAGTAGATCAAATTGTAGGGGGTTTTGGAATATCAGGGGACTCATGAAAGAGCATTTAGATGTGACCAGGACAGATGATAGTTGATTATCTTTCATGGATTAAGTGTTCTCTTATTCTCCAGTAAGAAGGTGAAACAAAAGAGAAAAATCATCACACGTGGTCTAACCTGAAAGGCCAAGTAGTTATAACCAATAAACATATTGTTCTCATCACAGAATGTGAGTTCAGTCAGCCTCAGTGGATCCATTTGCTATTTTTCTGAAGATTTTTGAAGATCTTTTAGGAATTCTTGTACTGAGAAAGCATGACAGAATGGATCCAGATTTTTTTAGGTTAAAATAATGGTGTTCAGAGAGAATAAAACCAGGTAGTAAGCACCTTTGATAGAGCTTTGTCATTGTGAGGCTTATTTCTCTTTGGGTATGACACTGTTAGTTTGAATGATTACTTATTTCATCCATCATATGTAGGTAGTATAAATCATCAAGCCATTCATTTTTGTTGTGAATATAAATCTTATTCAATAAACTCAGGTGAGCAAGAATGTCACACCTCTATTTGCTTTAAATCAAGTTAAGTAAGTCCCTGGGCTTATGTCCCATAGAGTTATTGAACACTCTAACTTAGTCATTATTGGTGTTCCCTTTCCAATGACCCAAGGTCAGGTAAAGGTTCTGAGAGTCTTACATTAACACTCAAATGTCAGGAAGGTCCACTGAGTACTGCAGAGATGCCCATTGTTCAAGCTCTCCTTGAAGTCTGCAACTCTGCTACTTCTGCCAAATGGATCACAGGCATTTGGTCTAGGGTGGGAGTCCCAGGGATCTAAATGTACATTTATCATACATCCACTCAGAGACTCTGTTCCCTCTGCAGAGAGCTGGCAGATAGCAGAGCCAGGGTCCTTGGTATACACTGGGCCTGCCAGTCTCTAACCTTCTAACCTCGGGTTCCCTTCATTCTCCTTGGATGCCTCCATGTGTCACGTGTCTGCCTCCCTCAGCTCCCAGTATAAGCAATGCAAGAGCCCAGGGTTTTGGTGAACATGTGTTCCATAGGAGATCATCTCCAACAGCGTTGGTTGCTCACTGTTATGAACCTTCATCGGACACAAGAAGCTTTATGCTACTTACTTAAAATAGAACACATTCAGCATCAGCAATGGCAAATTAATACCTCAGGGGGTATCCCTGTATTATTTATTCAGCAGTGAATGACACATAACTATTCAGCAGTTATCTACAGACTCTGGACTAGGCACTGAGACAATAGCATACATGACAGAGACTTACTACAGTTTTCAAGGACGTTGTCATAGTGAACAATACATACAAGTCAACAGCCAATGACAACACAGTTGATAAATTTGGGAGAGTCATCTTATTTAGAGTTGGGAGGTGCAGAAATCATTCTTGGAGGATGTTTCATTTAAGTTGAAAATGGAAAAAGAGCGAGTGTTAGCTGGTCAAAAGAGGATGTGAGTCAGAATCAATAACGTGGAAAATGAAAAGGATGAACAACATGTGCAGACATTGGGGTTAAGAGAGAAACCAGCATGTTTTAAGAATTGAAAGATCAACCAGCCTTGGATGTTAGGGTTCAGGGTGAGGTGTGGACAGAAATGAAGTTAGAGGATTAAACACAGCTCCAGTAGGTGAGGAGCTTGCAATGGATGCTAAGGTCCTTAGAGTTAAGGGAGTTGGCTCACATAACGCCCATCCCAAGCTTGTTTTTTCTTGTCTTATTTTTCTAGTATGACTGGAAAGTTAAAATACAGGGAGCTAATAGTATGTTTTAATTGTGAGAATTGATGTTTTTGTTTTAGAATGATTATTCCAGCTCCTTTGTGAAAGCTGCTTTCAAGGGGGATGAGTAGCTTTGAGAACAATAAGAGTGTTGTTAGAAATCTAGGTGGGAAGTGATAGTAGCTGGTGTATGTCTAAGACATTCATGTTGGAGAGACCCAGGTAGATCTGAGTAGGCCTTAAGGGGGAATGGTAACTGGTGGTTAGATTACAGAGCAATTGACAGATTTGTGGCTTCAATCAGTGGGCAGCATAAATATTTGGTCTAAGTGCCTATTTCTCTAAATAATACATGTGTTAAAAATCTTTTTTGTATTTTGAATGATTCATTTAAACTGGCAGATAGAATGAATTTTTCCTGCATTTTCAAGCATGACTATAGAGATTTGAAGCTCCAGAAATGCCTGAAATCTCTAATAGAAAACTTGTCATTTTCCTGACTCGGGAATGATCCTGTTCCCTTTGCCACCAAAACAAAGCCTTCAGAGGTAGGTTTGGAAAGTGTTTCACACATTAGCCAATACCTGGAGTTGAGGTTATCTAAGGCATTTAAGTTCTGAGAACTCAGCCACGAACATCCTCACTGTCCAGAACAACAGGAAGAGTGAAACTGGCAAAGCTCTCACTGTTTCCTAGTCCTCATCCATGCCCTGGGCCTCTGACCAGCAGTCTGTCTGCAACCCAGCCCATGCCTGAGCTCTGGTCCACCAGGCTATGACTTCAATAAACTTCATGTGGGCACAGGAGAGAGTGAATGGAGCTGAGCATCCACAGGATTGTGAGGTGAAGAGGTGGACTAAATTTCTAGTTTACATTATTTTCCTTAATACATATAATAGATGATTCAATTTCTACTTTTTATTTTTATAATTCAATTTCTTCTTTTTTTTCTCTTTTGAAATTTTTATTCTGTATTGGGGTGTAGCCAATTAACAATGTTGTGATAATTTCAGGTCATTCAATTTCCTATTTCTTCCTTTTTTTACTTCCACAGACATAGGCACAAAAGGCTTTTCTATTTTCCAGGGAAAGATAGAGCTTTCTCGGTGGTTCAGATGGTAAAGAATCTGTCTGTAATACAAGAGACCTGGGTTCAATTCCTGGGTTCGGAAGAACCCCTAGAGAAGGAAATGACAACCCACTCCAGTATTCTAGCCTGGAGAATCCCATGGACAGAGGAGTATGATGGGCTACAGGTCGTGGGATCACAAAGAGTTGGACATGACTGAGAGACTCACCCTCTCTCTCTTTTTTTCAGAGAGAGAGAGAGAGAGAGGGAGGTAGAAATCATATGTAACTGGATAAGCACAGATAAAGAAACAAATGGTCTTCTCTCTATAAATAAAACTATAAAACAATAATGAAAGAAATCAAAGATGACAGAAATAGATGGAGAAATATACCATGTTCTTGGCTCAGAAGAATCAGTATAGTGAAAATGAGTGTACTACTCAAAGCAATCAATAGATTCAATGCAATCCCTATCAAGCTACCAATGGTATTTTTCATTGTTTCAACTAGAACAAATAATTTCACAAATTGTACGGAAATACAAAAAACCTTGAATAGCCAAAGCAATCTTGAGAAAGAATAGAACTGGAGGAATCAATCTGCCTGACTTCAGACTATACTACAAAGGTACAGTCATCAAGACAGTATGGTACTGGCACAAAGACAGAAGTATAGATCAATGGAACAAAATAGAAAGCCCAGAGATAAATCCATGCACCTATGGACACCCTTATCTTTGACAAAGGAGGCAAGAATATACAAAGGAGAAAAGACAATCTCTTTAACAAGTGGTGCTGGGAAAACTCGTCAACCATTTGTAAAAGAATGAAACTAGAACACTTTCTAACACCATACACAAAAATAAACTCAAAATGGATTAAAGATCTAAATGTAAGACCAGAAACTATAAAAGTCCTAGAGGAAAACATAGGCAAAACACTCTCTGACATAAATCACAGCAAGATCCTCTATGACCCACCTCCCAGAGTAATGGAAATAAAAGCAAAAATAAACAAATGGGACCTAATTAAACTTAAAAGCTTTTGCACAATGAAGGAAACTCTAAGCAAGGTGAAAAGACAGCCTTCAGAATGGGAGAAAATAATAGCAAATGAAGCAACTGACAATGAATTAATCTAAAAAATGTACAAGCAACCCCCGCAGCTCAATTCCAGAAAAATAAATGACCCAATCAAAAAATGGCCCAAACAACTAAACAGACATTTTTTCAAAGAAGACGTACAGATAGCTAACAAACACATGAAAAGATGCTCAACATCACTCATTATCAGAGAAATGCAAATCAAAAGAACAATGAGATACCATCTCATGCTGGTCAGGAAGGCTGCTATCAAAAAGTCTACAAACAATAAATGCTGGAGAGGGTGTGGAGAAAAGGGAACACTCTTACACTGTTGGTGGGAATGCAAACTAGTACAGCCACTATGGAGATCAGTGTGGAGATTCCTTAAAAAACTGGAAATAGAACTGCCATACAACCCAGCAATCCCACTCAGCATACATGAGGAAACTGGAATTGCAAGAGACAATTGTACCCTAATGTTCATCGCAGTATTGTTTACAATAGCCAGGACATGGAAGCAACCTAGATGCTCATCAGCAGACGAATGGATAAGAAAGCTGTGGTACATATATATAATGGACTATTACTCAACTATTAAAAAGAATACTTTAGAATCAGTTCTAATGAGGTGGATGAAACTGGAGCCTATTATACAGAGTGAAGTAAGTCAGAAAGAAAAACACCAGTATAGTATATTAACGCATATATATGGAATTTAGAAAGATGGTAATGATGACCCTATATGCGAGACAGCAAAAAGAGACACAGATGTAAAGAACAGACTTTTGGACTCCGTGGGAAAAGGCGAGGGGGGGGGGAATGATTTGAAAGAGTTTCATTGAAACATATATATTAGCATATGTGAAATAGATCGCCAGTCCAGGTTTGATGCATGAGACAGGGTGCTCAGGGCTGGAGCACTGGGATGACCCTGAGGGATGGGATGGGGAGGGAGGTGGTAGGGGGGTTCAGGATGGGGAACACATGTACACCCATGGCTGATTCATGTGAATGTATGGCAAAACCCACCACAATATTGTAAAGTAATTAGCCTCCAATTAAAATTAAAAAAAGAAAAAAGAAACCAATGGTCTTCATCATTCAGTTCAGGTCTATCCTGCCTGCCTAGGGGTGTAGCCTTTTTGTGACACCTGGGCCCAGGCTAAAAAGACTTCCTCATAAGGGAAAAGACTGATGTCTATAGCACTCACTGAGTGGGGTGGCAGCCCTCTTCCAAGTCTCTAGGCCATTCTTGCTTTTCTGCACACCTGGAAGTTGAGGGTCCCTTTGAGAATTACAGAGTTCTGGGCGGATGGGAGGTCCATGGTGAGGAGGAGTGTGGAGAAGAGACAATTTATGGGGATAGAGGCGAGAGTCATTCTGTAGCAGAAGCAGATCACTTTTTTGGGGGAGGGGTGATCTTTGATAAGAACTAGTCCTGAAGGAAATCAAGCTGAATATTCATTGGGAGGACTGATGCTGAAGCTGAAGCTCCAATACTTTGGTCTCCTGATGTGAAGAGCTGACTCATTGGAAAAGACCCTGATGCTGGGAAAGATTGAAGGCAGGAGGAAAAGGGGGACACAGGATGAAATGGTTGAATGACATCATCGACACAATGGACATGAGTTTGAGCAAACTCCAGGGGATAGTGAAGGACAGGGAAGCCTGGTGTACTGCAGTCCATGGGGTCACAAAGAGTCAGACATGACTTAGTGACTGAACAATAACAATAGTCTTTGGTAGGAGACACTGGAGATGTGAACATGTGGGACTTTGTGTTGTCATCAGAAGAAATGTCAATCATTGTGGAACTTCAGTCTTGATGTCTTGGGCTGGGCACTGACAATATATGGGGTTCATAGTGGAATGTTCTTTAACCCCAGCTGCAGTCCTGGGGCTGTGACCCTGTCTGACAGCAGCAGTCCTGAGTGTACCTACTGGAGCTGACACCTCAGCAGCGTCCTGTCTTAGACTGAGGAATTTTTGCTTTATACCTGGAGTCACTGTGAACACTGGACTTCTTTTCTCTGCTCTTCATTAACATCACAAATGCACATTTATTCTTTAGTGAAAGGTAGTCTATATGTTGTGTTTTTTTTCCAGAAGGAATCAAAATTATGGAATTTATTTTTTACATTGGGAAGGACTTTAGACATAATCCAGCATCCTTATTGTATTGGTTTTCTATTGCTGCTGTAACAAATTATTACAAATCTAGTGGTTTAACACAAATTTATTTATTTTTTAAAATTATTTATTTACCTATTTTTGGCTGTGCTGTGTCTTTGCTGCTGCAAGGGCTTTTCTCTAGTTATAGTGAGCAGAGGATACTCTGTTGCAGTGCTCAGACTTCTTGCATTGATGCTCTTGTTTTGGAGCATGGTCTCTAGAGCATGTGGGCTTCAGTAGCTGCAGCTCCCAGGCTCTAGAGCACAGGATCAATAGTTGTGGAAGGGCTTAGTTGCTCTGGGATCAAACTGGTCTTCTGCATTGGCAGGTGGATTCTTTTTACCACTGAGCCACCAGGGAAGCCCACATATTTATTATCTTACAGTTCTAGAGGTCAGAAGTTGAAAGTGGGTAGGCCCACAGGGCTGTGTTCTTTTTAGAGGTTCTAGGGGTGAATCTGTTTCTTTGCCTTCTCTAGCAGCTAGAGAGCACCTACATTCCTTGGCTTGTGGCTCCTTCTTCCATCTTCAGAGACAATGAAATAGCATTTTCCCTTCTCTCCAACCTCCTTCCTCCCTGTCATTATATTGAGCCTCCTGGACACCAGCATAATCTCTCCATTTCAACATCCTTAGCTTATCTGCAAAAGTAATATATTCACAGGTTTCATAGAACATAGACAGGCTTTTCAGCCTATCACATTCATTTTACAGAAGATATAACAGACTCTAAAGGAGAGGAATTAAAAAAGATAATTCACAGGGCTTGTCTGGGCTGTGGCTAGTCCCTATATTTTTGTGGAATGGGGGATTAACGCTGTGCTGGGTGCACAGCATGGTGAGTGGAATGTGGAGGGATGACAGCCCACACTCGGTCCTTCAGCTAGACAGGCATGTGCAGCGGAGAGCACATGGGTGTCTAGTGTACAGTTCCCTATAGTGTACAGTGTACTATAGTCCTGCAGTATTCAGTCCATGCTGCCTTTCAACCCTGTGTCAGAGTGAGACAGGATGAGACCAGGGACCTGAAACCCTTTCTGCAGTGTCAAACCTGGACAAACATCGGTATGAGCAACAAAGTATTGAATACAAAACTATATAGGGACTGAAGATCACTGTGCACGTGTCACTGGGGCAAATTATAACCAATCAGATACAAAAAGACCAAAAACCCAACTGCCACTTTTGAGGAGCTGGGAGCAAAAGCAGGATGCTCCCATCTTAGGTAGTGAGCAAGGGAACCTATTACTTATTTTTGTGGCAGTTTGAGTTCTAATGAAGCCTTGCCTGAATTCCCTGTCTGGTCTCATCAATTTCTTTTGATTAAGGAGGCCAAGAACTCTGGTCTGGAACACAAATACCTTCCATTCAGCTCGTATATGCCAGACTTATTTATCAATATTTCAATGACTGTTTTCCCGTTCCATCTCACAGTCTTCATAAGTGTGTGCATCCAAGTTAGTGCTCCTTTTATACGTGGACTGCTTGCATCTTGTTTTATAGCATGAAAAATTTAAAAAATTTTTGGTACTTGCCTCATCTGAAAGGGCAAGGCATGTTGGCTCCAAGTTTTTCAAATCCTCTGTGGCAATGTTACCTTTCTATACCATTATTACAAAGGGGCTTTAGTCAGGCTTGACTTAAATGAAAATTCCTCTAAACCAGCACTGTCCAGTAGAACTTTCCGCAATTATGGTGGTGGTTTAATCACTAAGGGGTATCCAACCCTGCAAACCCATGGACTGTAGCTTGCCAGTCTTCTCTGTCTGTGGGAATTTCCAGGCAAGAATACTGGAGTAAGTTGCCATTTCCTTCTCCAGAGGATCTTCCCCACCCAGGGATCAAATCTGGGTCTCCAGTACTGCAGACAGATTCTTTACCAACTGAGCTACCAGGGAAGCCCTGCAATGATAGAAAAGTTTTAATCTGCACTGTCCAGTATGGCAGCCACTCAACATATGTGGTTACTAAGCCCCTGAAATGTGGCTTAGTGTGACTGAGGAATTGCATTTTACATTTTATTTAATTTTAATTAATTTGAATAGTCATATGTGGCTACTCTTATTGGATAGCACTGATCTAGATTCTTTCCCTGAGATAAAGGGAAATAAGTGTAGAGTATAGGATAGGGTATAATCACAAAAGTTTATAATTAGGAGAAAAAAGGAAGTAGAGGTCTAAACTTGAATAAAGTGAAGAAAACTTGGGAAGGTTTAAAGATTGCCTTCCATCAAGCTGCTGCTGCTGCTGCTAAGTCGCTTCAGTCATGTCTGACTCTGTGTGACCCCATAGACAGCAGCCCACCAGGCTGCCCCATCCCTGGGATTCTCCAGGCAAGAACACTGGAGTGGGCTGCCATTTCCTTCTCCAATGCATGAAAGTGAAAAGTGAAAGTGAAGTCGCTCAGTCATGTCGGACTCTTCTTGACCCCATGGACTGCAGCCTACCAGGCTCCTCCATCCATGGGGTTTTCCAGGCAAGAGTACTGGAGTGGGGTGCCATTGCCTTCTCTGTCCATCAAGCTAGGGACCTAATTTTCTCTTGTTTCTATCAGAGGGTAAATAGGCTATTATCAAATAGTTTAATGTATTCTGGGTGCAAATCTTTAGAAGTATGTGTTTTTTGCTTTTATTCCGCCTTTTGTGTTCAGTATTTTTCTTAGAACTTATTTTCTCCTTTACCTTTTTCTCTTTTTCTTTCATAGAGGTGAGTTTATTCATGCTTGCTATTTAGAACATCTTTTGATTCTGATCCTGTGTATCAGAGGTAAGGCTTCAGTAGTATTCTTTCTCTTGAGATGTTAAGTGGGCTAAAGGCACCCCAGGAGCATTAGCTTATAGTGGCACTTTTTGTATTGTTAGCTCAAAATTGTAAGTTCAAAATTGTGCCCAGGATGGTATAGAGGCCTTTTGCTTGAAAAAAGAGAAAATACAGCACTGGAAGAATGTTTGGGATTAAGATTCAGGTCTAGGGTGTTCATCAACAATAAGCCTGCAGTTTCTCTGACAGAAAGTTAAATATGGCTTTTCCTGAGAGGTAAAGAGTGTGTTCTGTGGCCTCTCTTGAGAGAATGGGAGAGATCAACATCTGGGGGAGTTTCCAGGACTGAGGAAGGGAACTCAGGATGACTCTGCAAAAGAGGGGCTTTATAGGAGATAGAAAAACACTGGCAACAGCCATTCTCCTAGTTTTTGCAGGAGGGAGTATAGAATTATACACACTTGGTGTCGAGGGCAGGATGACCTTCTGTCAGTAGACCCAGAGAGAGCGGAACTAAGGTCAAGCTGTAGGAAGCAACAGAAGAGCGAAAGAAAAGAAAATGATGAAAAGGAACAAGAAAGGCAAAATGCTGGGGATAAATATTAGTGTGGAAGATGCCTCATTCCATTTCAGCTCCATCCACCGTGAAAAACACAGGGGCACTCAAAGGATGGTGAGAAAAAGGAAGCAGTTTCTAGAGGCATCACGACAAGACGTGAGGGGATACTGACAAGGGGTTGCTTTCTCTGACATCTGTAGTGCAGAGGAGATAAGCAGCTGCCTACAGGAGATTACTGTGGTAGGAATCCCCGCTGTAAATGTGGCCGCACACGCGATACAAAGAAGACATTGTAAGTTACAGATGAGTAGAAGGATATGATGTGCCTATGAGGAAATGCTAAGAATGAGAGCAATGAAAACTGGAATGCATTTTGAATTTTGCAGGAAACCCTTTACTCTTTTATCCACTTACCCATGGTATATCACCTCCTTTGAGATCCACTAATCTAGAGTGACCTTCTCACTTTGCAGAGGAGCTTACCAAACTCAGGAAGGAGAATGGCTTTTCTAAAAGTCGTATGGTCAGATTCAGATGTGGGGCCTAAATCCTGGTTTCATACCTTATTCGGTGTTTTTTTTTGTTTTTTTTTTCCGCTATCTTAACCCACTAACATTTTGGGAATTGAAAGAACAATTTTATTTGGGAGTTGCTAGGAAATTCAATACAGTTATCAAATGATCCATTCTTCTTACTGTGGTCCTTGAAGAAAATGATTGTTTGAAAGATTATTAATTCAGTTTAAATGATCTCATAACATATTTACTAGTCCTGTTCACATTTTTCACATCTATATGAAACCCTGATGTCCCAAACCTCACAAATATGTGAAGTAACACTTCCTTTAAAATTACTGGATATATTTACATTTTATCCAACTAATATATGCTTGTAATTAAAAGATAAAAGAGTGTAGAAGAGTTTTAAAGAAAAGCAATGGTCTTTTGCCTCACCATTCTATATCCAGCTCCACTCCACAAAGGCAATCATTTTGAACTTTCCAGACTATTTAAGTTTTTATGGAGGTAGCCTCTGTTTGTCTATAAAAGTCTTGCATTGCTATTTCTTATTTTATCAATTTTAAACATTATTTATAGATTCCCTTAGAGTCAAGACTGCACATATTCACCACTTCCCCCAAATGAAGGTACATCACCATTTTAGGTAGACTGTTAGCCAACAGTAATATTTACTTTGTAATATTTACTTAGAAATTCTAGTCAGCAGAGATATTATACATCATTATTTCTTTACTCCTTACTTTATATTTTAGAGGATGAAAAAAATTAATATCCTTACATTCCTTTTACTTCTTCCCTCTTTTCACTTTCATCATCTATACTTTTAGGTCACTAAATTTTAATAATAATTAAAGTATATTAACATAATAAAGATTATGAGCCTTGTCTATAGATTCTTAAAGCTGAAACTCAAGAGTATGTATATGATTATGATTTTGTGACTATTGTTCACTTCAGAGCAAATTATATGGTATGAGTATATTTCCCTTCTAGATTTATTTTTTTGAATTTCTATTTGATTTTTTTCTTATATTGTGACTGTCTTTGTAGCATAATGATACTGTTGAACCAAAGATATCTTTTTATCCTTACCACCCTGGTCTATTGATACCTCTCTTTTGGAGCCAACTATCTTTTTTTTTTTTTTCTCTCTCTAATCTGAGCTGATTACTCTGGGTTCGTTGAAAAGATGTCACTTGGAGTCTTACTCTCTTGTTACCCTCCTAGGTTGGAGTCCCAGTTTTTTTATTGCATATGTATATTTTTTTGGTTTACCTTTTAAATTGTTGGAGTATGTTTAAAGGTAGTTTCCCAAGAAAGGGTATGATATGAGGGAGATAAATGATTTGGGTCTTTACATGTCTGGAAAAAAAAAGTTATTACTGTTTTCTCATATTGAATTGATAGATTGACTGTCAGATTCTAAATTGAAAATACTTTTTGCTTTGTTACTTTGGAAGGTTTATCTTTTAAAACACATGTTGATTTGCCAAGTCGGATGTCAATTTGTTTCTCATTATTGAGTGAACTGTTTTTTCCCTTCAGGAAATTTTAGGCTAGTCTCTTGACACACAGTGGAGAAGGCAATGGCACCCCACTCCAGTACTCTTGCCTGGAAAATCCCATGGATGGAGGAGCCTGGTAGGCTGCAGTCCATAGGGTCGTGAAGAGTTGGACCTGACTGAGCGACTTCACTTTCACTTTTCACTTTCATGCACTTAGAGAAGGAAATGGCAGCCCACTCCAGTGTTCTTGCCTGGAGAATCCCAGGGACGGGGGAGCCTGGTGGGCTGCCGTCTGTGGGGTCACACAGAGTCAGACATGACTGAAGTGACTTAGCAGCAGCAGCAGCTTGACACATGGGGTTCTGAAGAATGTGGGACTGGATGTGGGTATTTTTCTCTTCATTTATTGTATTACACTTTTAGTGTGCCATCTTACTCTGGAAAGTTGTTTACCTAACTCTGGGAATTTCTTACATTAGTTCTTTAATAGTTACCCATTCTGTGTTTTCTCTTTCAAGAATTTGCAATGGTTTGATTGTGGAACTTCTGGGTTGATGTTTTTATGAATTTATTTTCTGTCTCCTTGTGTTTAGATTCTATTTTCAGAGAGAGTTTACTTTATATTGTAATTTTTTGTTAATACTTTTCAATTTGGCAATTATATATATTTATTTCTAGGTGTTTTGTTTTGGGTTCTCTGATTACGCCTTTTCCATAACACTCATGTTGGGGGAGGTCATCGTGACCACCAGTTGATCCAGGAGCTGGCTTCAGGCAATCAGAGACTCCTCACGCTTCCTTTGTCCTTGGAAGGTACCTTCAGACTACCATTCCCACACTAGGGGTATTTTCAAGGATTGAAATGCCTGGAAAGAGCAATGTGTTGCTGAGACCATGTGGACTAGAAATGCAACTGACTCCCATTAAGACATCTATAGAAATTTTCAAGATTCTGGTGGGCAGGCCTGGAGATCTACTCATCTTGTGGATGCCCCAAACAGACCTCTGCATAAGTTTCCTTGCTAAATCTGCCATCTGCCAATCTGGAGAGGTCCGCCTCTTTCTTCAGTCTCTCTTTGCCTTCTGTATTCAGGGCTCAGTTTTCAATTTCATCTAGAGAACTTCAGAGGTGGGAACCAATGATTCTCTTCTCATTCTATGAGATTATAATGTCTGAGAATATTAGTTTCCTTTTTAAATTCTCTTTTCTGCCCCCTAAATAATCTGTGCTGCTTTCAGAGTTACTTTTTGTTATGGCATTCTTCTTTCATACTTTATTATTTCCCAAATACAAAATGATACTTTGTTATGCATCATATTTAAAATTAAGACTAGAGAGAAAGTTTGTGTGTGTGTGTGTGTGTGCATTCATTGGTGGGCTTTCTGTTTTGGGTGACTGGGGAGCCAGTCATTAGACTCGGGGATTCTCAAGCAACACAATCTAAAGGGCTTTTAGACCTTTGGGACCTCAGGACCATGACTAGCTCCTTTTATTCTATTTTGATGAGTTTCTTTTAGAAAACTGCCCGTTGTTTATGTAATGATTTTTGGCCTGGATGTCAAATACATATCTGCCAACTATTCTGGTCAAACCATTAGGCAAGAGATTCTTGTGGATGATAGTATTAACAGTTTTCAGGCTCTAGTTTCCACTGCATGTTCTTCCCAGAGCCATGAAGGCAGCCTGGAATCTTTCTAGATTCTCCTGGGTAGACTTTTGCCTCTTCTAGTCTCCTTAGCTCCCTTCTCCTCCCTCATATATTCCAGGTTATGGTTTCCTTTGCCCAGATTCAGAATCTTTCATTGCTTTTTCCTTTTCCAGAAATGTTTAGATATATTTTGCTTGCTAACAGCTTCCCTCCTGTTCTCTTCATTGTTGTGAATTTAGCATCTTTCTAATGTGGCCTTGAGATACAGAGAATAGATAAATATTTTTGCATGGTTGGCAATTTTGAACCAGAAAATCCTCTGTATTCCACCCCTCATTTTATATTTTAATGATTTTTGGAATACATTTTTTTTAGTATTGTACATATACTAATATATATATATATATATATACACACAATATATGTACATATTACAAAATTCAAGAGGTGTGAAAGGGTATATAGCAAATTTATCTCTCTCTCCCATTCCTCTTCCTTAGGTATTCAGTTTCTTGTGTGTCTTCTAGAACTATTCTACACAAAACATATATTCTTTTTAATTTAAAAAATGAAAACAGATACACAAAAACATTGTTTTACACTTTTGTTTTGCATTTACCATTGTTTTTGGAGGTCATTCCATATTGATACAGCAAAGAACTTTTTAAAAATTATTTTTAATCCTCCCTCATGCTAGAAACCATCCAGATTCCAGCTGGTCTAAGACTAGGATTCATATCAAGGGTCTACAAGTGATACCATGGCAAACATTTGCCAATACATTTCTTGCCTGAAATATGAACTCATTATTTCTAGTGCTACTGAAAACACACTTTTAAATAGAAAGTACTGACTATATCCCAAACACGAGGTTATTAACTGGAAATCTCCCTAGAATACTTACATCTCACCTTGGAAAGAAGGTTCTTTGTGCTGGTGTTACTTTTACAACACAATCCTTGATCTGTCAGGTATCCTGAGTTGATGTGCAGCTGAGTGACGGAAGGAAGGAAGGGAAAAAATGTGTCTTTGGCTGCCAACATTTATTTTAAATCTTTATCACTGCATGCCATTTACATAAATTCCAGATATGAGTGGTTGTTAGGAAGGCATCAACAAAGAACCTCTTCTTTGCTAACCAGAACAAATGAAAGAAAAATCACTATTGAGTATATATCATATCAGTTTCAGAGTCAATTATGTTGATACTGTCACACTGGAACAAAGAAATAAACTAGAAATATGTGTAAAAAGTTAAAAAAATTCTGCAAAATGTTTCACTAATGAATACGTTGTAATTTAACATTCCTTTATTGATCCACTTTTCTCTTTAATCTTTTGCTTTTATCAACAAAGCTACAATGAACTTCCTTTCATACACAGTATTTCATACAGAAATGAATAAATCTAATAAATTCCTAGATGTGAAATTAATGGTAAATTGCCAGTTTTCTTGTGTGTGTGGTTGTGTGCTTCAGTTAATGCCAATAATGTATGAGACTGCCTATATTCTCACACCTTTAGCCATGGTACCAGTTAAGATCCAATCCTGAAGTGAAAGTGTTAGTTGCCTGGTTGTGTCAGACTTTGTGATCCTATGGACTGTAGACCACCAGGCTCCTCTGTCCATGGGATTCTTCAGGCAAGAATACTGGAGTTGGTTGCCATTTCCATGTTCAGAGGATCTTCCTGACCCAGGGATCGAACCCACATCTCCTGCATTGGCCAGAGGATTCTTAACCTCTGGGCCATCAGGGAAGCTCAATCATATGCCATACCAATTATTTATACAGTTTTATGTGAAGAATTGTTAACTTGGTACAAAGCTGTGAAGAAGAGAATTAAGACAAGGAGAGAATACTAAATTATCACAGAACTAGCAATTGTAGAAAGCAGCTGCCATCTCTACGGTTGGAGGAGCACGTGAAGAGGTTGAAATAATTAAAACTTAGAAGCTTAGAGGAGGGAACCTCACAGTATTGAATGCAGATCTCTTTGGAGGAGGATATTATTCAGCTGGTGCTGTGAGCTTGGAGGAAGGACCCTGGGGACCCGACCAAACTGCAACTGAGGGAGCACTAATTGGTTAGAGATGGTTCACTGAGAGAGAAAAGGTGGAGTGGCAACTTTAAAAAAAATTTATTTTATTTTTAATTGGAGGATAATTGCTTTACAATATTGTATTGGTTTCTGCCATACAACAACACAAATCAGCCATAAGTGTACATATGTCTCCTCCCTCTTGAACCTCCCTTCTGCCCTCTACCCCATCCTCCCCCTCTGCCTGTTGCTAAGTCACTTCAAGTTGTATCTGACTCTTTGGACTGTAGCCCACCAGTCTCCTCTGTCCAAGGGATTCTCCAGGCAAGAATACTGGAATGGGTTTCCATGCCCTCCTCCAGGGGATCTTCCCGACCCCAGAGATTGAACCTAGATTTCTTAGGCCTTTCCTGCATTAGAAGAGTGGTTCTTTACCACTAGTGCCACCTGGGAAGCCCCCATCCCACCCCTCTATCTTGTCGCAGAGTACTGGGTTCAGCTCCCTGTGTTATACAGCAACTTCCCATTAGCTGTATTTAAAGTGATGGAAAAACTACAAATTGGATTCAACTGCTGCAATGATTAAGCACTAATGCTGCAAGTGAAAAAAAGCTGCTGGGCCAACTGGCAGGAGCAGGAAGTCGAGAGGGTGGACAATCTCTTCTTCTGCTTTCAGCCTCCCCACCCTACTTCCCCTCCAGCACCTTCTGTCGGCACAGCCTACCAGGGCGCCAGATAGCAAAGCAGTGATGTGGTGAGCAACCCCAGCTCCAACATTCCAGAGTTTGGAAGGATGGAACTGAAGTCGGAAGACAACTCAAAGATCACCAGTGCACCCCGGTTTTCGACCATTGCTAATTTCGACAAAGGTCCATCTAGTCAAGGCTATGGTTTTTCCAGTGGTCATGTATGGATGTGAGAGTTGGACTGTGAAGAAAACTGAGCGCTGAAGAATTGATGCTTTTGAACTGTGGTGTTGGAGAAGACTCTTGAGAGTCCCTTGGACTGCAAGGAGATCCAACCAGTCCATCCTAAAGGAGATCAGTCCTGGGTGTTCATTGGAAGGACTGATGTTGAAGCTGAAACTCCAATACTTTGGCTACCTCATGCCAAGAGCTGACTCATTGGAAAAGACCGTGATGTTGGGAGGGATTGGGGGCAGGAGGAGAAGGGGACAACAGAGGATGTGATGGCTGGATGGCATCACCGACTCGATGGACATGAGTTTGGGTAAACTCTGGGAGTTGGTGATGGACAGGGAGGCCTGGAGTGCTGCGATTCATGCGGTTACAGAGTCGGACACGACTGAGTGACTGAACTGAACTGAATGTGACAAGTGCAAACTTAGAGCTTGTAGTTTTGACTGGCATTTTCTTTATTGAGACTGAGGTTGAATACCCCTTAATTTTTAAGAGTTGTTTGATTTTTACTTTTTGTGAACAATTATCTTTTGCTAGCCTTTGTTCATGCTTGGTTTGTTTGGACATCGTTTTTGTTTCTTATACAAGAAAGAACTTAGGCTTTTGAATACAATGTGAGTTGGAAATAACTTCTCCAGGTTTGTCAGTTATCTTTTGATAGATGGTGGCTTTTCCATGTATGCATATTTGTGTTTGCAGAGTTCAGTTTTATCATTATTTTCTTTTGTGACTTCACCTGTAGAAAGACCTTTCCAATTTTGAAATGATAAAAATGTTCTTCCATTTTTTAAAAAATAGTGCTTTTATGGTTTTGGTTTTAAAATTTAAATATTTGTTCAATTTGGATTTTTTTCTGTTATATAGTATGATTAAGCCAAATGTTTCTTTTCTGCTTACTATCCAGATGTCCCAACACCATTTATTGAATAATCCATATTTTCTCCAAATTGAAAACTAACTTTTATTTTAATCCCTGTATGGGATTTTTCTGGACTTTCTAATCTGTTTCATTGATTTGTCTTTTCATGTATTAGCACCACACTATTTTAATTACTCTGGAGAAGGCAATGGCACCCCACTCCAGTACTCTTGCCTGGAAAACCCCATGGATGGAGGAGCCTGGTAGGCTGCAGTCCATGAGGTTGCTAAGAGTCGGACACGACTAAGCGACTTCACTTTGACTTTTCACTTTCATGCATTGGAAAAGGAAATGGCAAGCCACTCCAGTGTTCTTGCCTGGAGAATCCCAGGGATGGGGGAGCCTGGTGGGCTGCCATCTATGGGATCGCAAAGAGTCGGACACCACTGAAGTGACTTAGCAGCAGCAGCAGCGGCATTTTAATTACTCTAGCTTTATAATGTGGTTAAATATCTCCTAGAGCATTTCTTTCTCACTGTTTTCCCTTTATAGAATCTTGATTATTCTTGGTTCTGTTGTCTCCTGTAGGAACATTATGATCAGCTTGTCTAATTTTAAGGCATATTCATAGTTTCATTAAGATTGTACAAAAATATAGATTATGAAAGTGCTGAAATTGTCATGTTGAGTTTTCCTATTTAAAAATACAGTATACCTTTAACAGACTGGTTCCAAATAGGAAAAGGAGTATGTCAAGGCTGTATATTGTCACCCTGCTTATTTAATTTATATGAAGAGTACATCATGAGAAACGCTGGGCTGGAAGAAGCACAAGCTGGAATTAAGATTGCTGGGAGAAATCTTTCAATAACCTCAGATATGCAGATGACACCACCCTTACGGCAGAAAGTGAAGAGGAACTCAAAAGCCTCTTGATGAAAGTGAAAGAGGAGAGTGAAAAAGTTGGCTTAAAGCTCAACATTCAGAAAATGAAGATCATGGCATCTGGTCCCATCACTTCATGGGAAATAGATGGGGAAACAGTGGAAACAGTGTCAGACTTTATTTTGCTGGGCTCCAAAATCACTACAGATGGTGATTGCAGCCATGAAATTAAAAGATGCTTACTCCTTGGAAGGAAAGTTATGACCAACCTGGATAGCATGTTCAAAAGCAGAGACATTACTTTGCCAACAAAGGTTCATCTAGTCAAGGCTATGGTTTTTCCTGTGGTCATGTATGGATGTGAGAGTTGGACTATCAAGAAGGCTGAGCGCCGAAGAATTGATGCTTTTGAACTGTGGTGTTGGAGAAGACTCTTGAGAGTCCCTTGGACTGCAAGGAGATCCAACCAGTCCATTCTGAAGGAGATCAGCCCTGGGATTTCTTTGAAAGGACTGATGCTAAAGCTGAAACTCCAGTACTTTGGCCACCTCATGTGAAGAGTTGACTCATTGGAAAAGACTGTGATGTTGGGAGGGATTGGGGGCAGGAGGAGAAGGGGATGACAGAGGATGTGATGGCTGGATGGCATCACTGACTCGATGGACATGAGTCTCAGTGAACTCTGGGAGTTGGTGATGGACAGGGAGGCCTGGCGTGCTGCGATTCATGGGGTTGCAAAGAGTCAGACACGACTGAGCGACTGATCTGATCTGA
>NW_011494812.1:1908333-1927516 GCF_000754665.1 Bison bison bison | reverse complement strand
GGGGGGCGAGGAGGGAGAAGGGGGATGACAGAGGATGAGATGGCTGGATGGCATCACTGACTCGATGGACATGAGTCTCAGTGAACTCTGGGAGTTGGTGATGGACAGGGAGGCCTGGCGTGCTGCGATTCATGGGGTTGCAAAGAGTCAGACACGACTGAGCGACTGATCTGATCTGATCTCATTAAGAAATGCACTCCCTGCCAAAACATACATTTGAAATTTGAATTACTTATCAAAATCACCTACAAAGAAAAATTAGAATAATATCCTAATTAGAAGAAACTCTAGGGTTTAGATCCTTACAGCCACTGGAAATGAAATGAATTTTTATTAATATACTTTTGTTGCAGAGAATTATGATTGGGTGGTCAATAAAATACTTTCAAGCATAAAATTTACATTATGATAAATTTCTATGGGTAAGTGTGTTGAAAATATAAGTTCTAGGAGGAAAAGAAATGATATAAAGTTTTGACTGTTAAAATAGAACTTGCTAATGTTTTAATGGATGAAGTATACGAAATCTTAATATTCTGTGGAATGTATTTAACAAATGACATAACAATTGGATTTAAAAATGGCGATATTTATAATATGCCAGAAGTTATGTTAGCAATTATGAGAAGGTACGCAGACTTTTCTAAATTCTGTTAGAGGATTTTCAAGCTAAAAATCCAAACAAATCCCAAGCCCCAGAAAAACAAAATCTCTTGGCTATTGCCTTAAAACCTTCCATGCAAGGAAATATCCAGTTTTAACCTGAAACTTAGAGAATAAGAAAACAGATTAACAAATATACAGGGAAGGTAAATAGACCCAAGGTGAATGTAGTTTGGGAGTCTGGGTGCACAGATTACTCTATAAGTGTGCCCTATTGGACCAGTCTTTGCCTGGCTGTGGGTTCTACTGTGTAGATGCCCCTGAGCCCATATTAAAGGGGTACCCTCCCTCTCCACCTCAATGACTGTACTTTTGAACCTAAACCTTTTTAATCTAGGAGCCAACTTCCAGAAGCACAGGACATGAAATAGTTTCCTACTCTCTTTAGATGTAAATCTCTTCACATTTGGAGTAGGAAATGTCAACCCACTCCAGTATTCTTGCCTAGAGAATCCCATGGACAAAGGAGCCCAGAGGGCTACAGTCTATAGGGTCACAAAGAGTTGGACACGACTGAGTGACTTGACTCTTTAGGTGAAGCCCCAATTCACCTGTGAAAACTTGCCCACCTGCCAGGGTAAGTGTTGCTGCTCATTTCCTTTGGGAAGCTGAAATACACACAGGTTCTGATGTGTGGCCTTATCCCTAGGCTTCCCGTGGTAGACAGACATAAGTCCCTTTGACATTATCTGGATTATTTTGTCTTAAATAACATCACTTAAGGGACATAAGTCCACTCAGGGCAACAATCTGACCTAATTTTTTTTCTCACTGTTCTCCAATGATGAAACAGTAAATGTGAATATCTTTTCTAGTCTCCTCTATTGGTGAGTAAGGACTTGAAAAATGGCACACAGACCTCCCAAGAATCAGTAAGAAACTCACACACAGGGAAGATAAATTTACCTATTAGAATACAATCTGCAAAGATAAAGATATGTTAAACGACACATGCAATTTACATCCCTTACAGAGCACAGCCTGCTCAGCGGAAACATTTTACATTTGATTATTTCAACATCTTTTCCAAGTTCAATGGGAGGGCTTAAAAATACATCAGAAAGTTAAAAGGACCTTCAAGTGATTTTTTTTCCCCCTCCAGAACCAAACGTGGCCTTTCCTAAGAAGCTCCTTTCTGAAACTCTTAAGGGACTACATTGCAGACTAACCAAGGATGATCTCATTACATAGTTCAAAATTTTCTGGCTGATCCCACTTTCATATCCTCCCAATTTGCCAAACCAGAGAACACGAGGAGTAGCCCATTAGTTTCTCCCAGGGTCACTGCAGATTTTTATCCTACAAATACAGATTCTCATAAGAACTCACAAGAAAAAGAGAGGCACATATGCAGTCTCTTACCTATATTGCTTACTTGCTTTGCAACTGGGCCATGTGCGGCTGGGTATATATCTTCTTTTTAAACATTTTCTTAATAAGATTGTACAAAATGATTGTTGTTTAGCTGCTAATGAATGCATTTTCATTGTCAACAATTCAGGTGACAATGAATTTATAGGTGAAGTTAAAACCAAACAAGAACAAAAATCACTAATGACCTCTACTAATCCTGTTTATCCCTTTTAGAGGCACTTTTATCTTATTACTTTTGTATGTATCCTCCCAGATCCTCTCTCCTCTTAAACATATATGAAAGTGTAGTTATTTTTCAGTACCTTTTCTTTTTTCCTTAAACTTAACAATATATTTTGGAGAACATCCCCTGAGAATGCAAATTTGGCCAGCTCACTTTAAAAAATTGCCTTATAGTATTAGTGTTCTGTAGTATACATGGCTATTTTGAAATTTTCCTCCTTAGAGACAGTTGGTCCCAATCCCTCATAATTTTACAACTATCCGTGTACATGGCTCTTTGTACATACTTATAAGGTATTTCCTTATAAAGCACTTATAAAGTACTTATAAAGGTTTTCCCCATTTTTTTTTCTTGGTTCATTTGCCGTCTTATTGCTCATTTAGATTTTTAGTTGCAAATTGTAAGTTATAGGCTTTGCCAGTGTTTTCTACTCCTCTGTATCTTGTCATTTAAAGTTTTAATGATGTCTTCAGAAGTTAAATCTTTGTAGCCAAATATATCAAATTTTAACTTTAGTTCTGTTTTTAGACCTTTTAAGAAAACCAAATCATAAACTAGTTTCATATATATTTTTATAATTTAAATGTTTCTATGCTTATATGGTGGAGAAGGAAATGGCAACCCACTTCAGTGTTCTTGCCTGGAGAATCCCAGGGACGGGGGAGCCCAGTGGGCTGCCGTCTAAGGGGTCACACAGAGTCGGACACGACTGAAGTGAGTTAGCAGCAGCATGCTTATATGGATAATTTATTTTTGAGAATATTGTGAACTTGGACACTATTTTGTATCTAAATCGTAGCTGATTGTGTCAATACTGTCTATTGACCAATGTGTCTTTTTGCCTACAAATCTGAATGCAACATTTACCAAAGATTATATTTATTTATTTTTGGATCTCTTGTGTTCAAGCTCTATCTGTCTGTTATAGCCCTAGTAATATGCTATGCTAGATAATAGACTTTATGTTTTGATACCTGGTAAAGTGAGTTCCTACAGTTTTATTTTAATTTTTATACTATATAATTATTTTTGTAGTTTGCTCTTTGTTATTAAAGATCTTACTATCTTAATCTTGCTTTTGAACTAGAATATTTTTTTTGGGGGGGACTTGTGTATTTTGTCACTCTCTTCTAATTATTAGTTGGTTGTTTCGAATTTTCTGGATAAGTAATTCTATCCTTTGCAAACAATTTTAGTTTTGTATATTCCTTCCCAATATTTATAATTTGTTTTTATTATTGTTTATTGCTTAGATCACTAAATAATTTGAATAGTAGGTGTGAGAGAAGACATCTCTTTTATTCCTGACTTGTAATGCTTGTTCCATGTTAAGAATATTTGCAGTTTATTGTTAAATATTCTTCTCAAATGAAGTTCTTGTCTATTGCTAACTTGTTAATTTAACTGAGGATTTAAGTTTTATTAAATTCTCAGTATAGTTACTTAATATGTTCTTTTGCTCACTTAATTAGGTAGAGTATTTTAATGTTTTTTTCCTGTTAAAACATTCTTGCATTCTTGGGATAAATGCTGTCTGGTTATAAGGAATGTACATACTTTCCATTCAATGTAGTGATGAAGTTGATTTGTTAATATTTATATAAATGTTTATATTTGCATTCTTACATGAGATCAGTGTACAGTTTTCTTACTTTTCTTGTCTGGAATTTGTATCATTATATTAGCATTATAAAATGAGTTATTTAGCTTTTGTCTTTTTCTATAGTCTGATACAGTTGGCATATTTTGGGAAGGATTTATTTTTTAGCAGTAACCTAGCACTTATCCATAAACCATCTGGGACCAGTGCATTTTAAAGGGAATGGGTCTTTGTAGACTTTTCAATTTCTTCTATAGTGTTGGTCTTTTAACATTTATTTCTATTCTTTCTCCAGTTTTGAAAGTTCATATTTTCCTAGAAGTTGTCCGATTCATTTAGATTTCATTTTGTCAGTATAGTATAAACTTATATAGTAGTATTTGCTCTGTAGTTTTATCTGTTTTCTCATTCCTATTATGGTTTATTCATGTCTTCTTTTTCTCTGATCAAACATATGGTCTACTTTACTGATATTTTTTTCAGTAATCTGCCTTTGCTTTTAATACCTGAGTTTCTGCCTGTTTTATTTGTGTTTTAATAATATTTGATTTTATCATCACTACTACTTTCATGCTATTTTCTGTGAGAGTTTTTTTTTTTTTTGCATTTTCCTTGCTTTTTAAAAATTTTTATTTTTTTTGTGTGTGGGGGGGTCAAGCTTCTATACATTTTATTTTCCCAACTCTGTTAAAGACAAGAACTGAATTAATATATTATTAATAGCTCCCATCTTATTGGGATACTTATATTTGTGAAGAATAGTTTGTTTTCACATGAATAATATTTCTGATATGGACAAGATCTTCTCAATATGAGTAAAAGTGTGTCCAGCATATGATTTTATCTTTTTAAAAAAAATTAGTTATTTTTAATTGGAGGATAATTGCTTTACAATATTGTGCTGATTTCTGCCATACATCAACATGAAGCAAGCGTAACTATACATTTAGCCTTCTGTGTACAGCAACTTCCCATTAAGTTCAGTTGCTCAGTCGTGTCCAACTCTTTGAGACCCCATGGACTACAGCATGCCAGGCTTCCCTGTCCATCACCAATTCCCAGAGCTTACTCAAATTCATGTCCATTGAGTTGGTGATGCCATCCAACAATCTCATCCTCTGTTGTTCCCTTCTCCTCCTGCCTTCAATCTTTCCCAGCATCAGGGTCTTTTCCAACAAGTCAGTTCTTCAAATCAGGTGACCAAAATATTGGAGTTTCAGCTTCAGCATCAGTCCTTTCAATGAATATTCAGGACTGATCTCCTTTAGGATGGACTGGTTGGATCTCCTTGCAGTCCAAGGGACTCTCAAGAGTCTTCTCCAACACCACAGTTTAAAAACATCAATTCTTCAGTGCTCAGCTTTCTTTATAGTCCAACTCTCACATCCATACATGACTACTGGAAAAACCATCGCTTTCACTAGACAGACCTTTGTCTGCCTTTTAATATGCTGTCTAGGTTCATCACAGCTTTTCTTCCAAGGAGCAAGAGTCTTTTAATTTTATGGCCGCAGTGATTTTGGAGGCCCCCCAAATAAAGTCTGTCACTATTTCCATTGTTTCCCTGTCCATTTGCCCTGAAGTGGTGGGACTGGATGCCATGATCTTAGTTTTCTGAATGTTGAGTTTTAGGCCAACTTTTTCACTCTCCTCTTTCACTTTCATCCAGAGGCTCTTTAGTTCTTCTTCGCTTTCTCTCATAAGGGTGGTGTCATCTGCATATCTGAGGTTATTGATATTTCTCCTGGCAATCTTAATTCTAGCTTGTGCTTTATCCAGCCTGGCATTTTGCATGATGTACTCTGCATATAAGTTAAATAAGCAGGATGACAGTATACAGCCTCACGTTGTCCTTTCCCAATTTGGAACCAGTCTGTTATTCCATGTTCAGTTCTAACTGTTGCTTCTTGACCTGCATACAGATTTCTCAGGAGACAGGTAAGGTGGTCTGATATTCCCATCTCTTGAAGAATTTTCCACAGTTTGTTGTGATCCACACAGCCAAAGGCTTTGGTGTAGTCAAAGCAGAAGTAGATGTGTTTCCATACGGTGAATCTCTTTACATATGGTAAGACCTGTTTTACATATGGTAATATTTGTTTCAGTGCTGCTCTCTCAATTTGTCCCACTCTCACCTTCCCTTGCTGTGTCTACAAGTCTGTTCTCTATGTCTGGATCCCTATTCCTGCCCTGTAAATAGGTTTATCAATACTCTTTTTCTAGATTCCATACATATGTGTGTTAATATATGGTATTTGTTTTTCTGACTTACTTCACTCTGTATAAAAGGCTCCTGGTTCATCCATCTCACTAGAACTGACTCAAATTTGTTCCTTTTTATGGCTGGACTAGTATTCCATTGTGTATATGTACCACAACTTCTTTATCCATTCATCTATGGCTCTACCAAAAATCCACCTCATGTCCTGGCTATTGTAAATAGTACTGCAATGAACATTGAGTTACATGTGTCTTTTTCAACTATGATTTTCTCAGGGTATGTGCTCAGTAGTGGGATTGTTGGGTAATATCATAGTTTATTCCTAACTTTTAAGGAACCTCCATACTGTTCTCCATAGTGAAAGAAAGAAAGTGAAGTCACTCAGTCATGTCCAACTATTTGAGGCTCCATGGACTGTAGCCTATCAGGCTCCTCCGTCTATGGGATTTTCCAGGCAAGAATACTAGAGTGGGTTGCCTGTTCCTTCTCCAGGAGATCTTCTCCACCCAGGGATTGAACCCAGGGCTGTATCAATTTACATTCTTACCAACAGTGCAAGAGGGTTCCCTCTCTAGCATTTATTGTTTGTAGATTATTTGATGGCCATTCTGACAAGTGTGAAGTGATACCTCATTGTAGTTTTGAATTGCATTTCTCTAATATTGAGCCACGTGAGCATCTTCATATGTTTGTTAGTCGTCTGTAGGTTTTCTTTGGAGAAATGTTTCTTTAGGTCTTCTGACCATTTTGTTGATTGGGTTGTTCGCTTTTCTAGTCTTGAATTGCTTGTTTATTTTAGAGATTAATCCTTTTTCAGTTGTTTGTTTCATTTGCAATTATTTTCTCCCATTCTGAGGGTTGCCTTTTCACCTTGTTTATAGTTTCCTTTGATGTGCAGAAGTTTTAAAGTTAACTGGGTCCCATGTGTTTATTTTTTGTTTTTATTTCCTTTAGGAGGTGGATCAAAGAGGAACTTGTGATTTATGTCACAGTGTTCTGCCTATGTGGAGAAGGCAATGGCTCCCCACTCCAGTACTCTTGCCTGGAAAATCTCACGGACAGAGGAGCCTGGTGGGCTGCAGTCCATGGGGTCACGAAGAGTTGGACATGACTGAGCGACTTCACTTTCACTTTTCACTTTCATGCACTGGAGAAGGAAATGGCAACCCGCTCCAGTATTCTTGCCTGGAGAATCCCAGGGACAGTGGAGCCTGGTGGGCTGCCATCTACGGGGTCGCACAGAGTTGGACACGACTGAAGTGACTTAGCAGCAGCAGCAGCAGTTCTGCCTATGTTTTCCTCTAAGCATTTTATAGTTTCTGGCCTTACATTTAGGTCTTTAATCCATTCTGAGTTTGTGTATGGTATTAGGAAGTGTTCCATTTTCATTCTTTTACATGCAGCTCTCCAGTTTTTCCAGCACCATTTGTTGAAGAGGCTGTCTTTCTCCATTGTATATTCTTGCCTCCTTTGTCAAAGATAGGTGCCCCAAAGTGTATTCGTTTATCTTTGGGGTTTCTATCTTATTCTATTGATCTCTATTTCTGTTTTTGTGCCGTACCCATACTGTCTTGATGACTGTAGCTTTGTAGTATAGTCTTAAATCTATACTACTGGAAGGTTGTTTCTTCTAGCTCCATTTTTCTTAAGACTTTTTTAGCTATTTGGAGTCTTTTGTGTTTCCATACAAATTGTTAAATTTTTTGTTCTAGTTCTGTGAAAAATACCATTGGTAATTTGATAGGGATTGCACAGAATCTGTAGATAGCTTTGGGTAGTATAGTCACTTTCACAATATTAATTCTTCCAATCTAAGAACATGGTATATCTCTCTATCTCTTTGTGTTATCTTTTATTTTCTTCACCAGTGTCTCTTTGATTTTTGAATTAAAAGCATGGATTGTTTATTTTAAACTTTAATACTTTTTAATAAATGCATTTATAACTAAAATTTTTGTGTGTATACTTTTTGTACATGTCTGAAATATTGTTGGGTGTAACTCTAATTTATTCTAAGTTTAAATTACCATTCCTTTAAATAATATTTTGGAGGCAATGGAGAGTTTAATTTATTAGCTTTTGCTTTTCATTTTAATTATATTATAGTCAGTGGATGTGACACATGATGTCAGCTTTCTGGAACTGGTTGAAATTTGCTTTATGGCTGATACATGGTCAAAATGTCTGTTTCCTGTGAATAGTCACATATTCTTATATACAAGCACATGTATGTGTATATGTGATTAATATTATATTTTATTGAATTCTTTGATATCTTTTTTAAAAAAAATTAATCTACTGTTTTCAGAGAGCTGTGTCATAGTCCATGCATAAACAATGGATTTGTTAAATTCATATTGTGGTTCTATTATTTCTTCTTACTTTTCAGTTCAGTTCAGTCGCTCAGTCGTGTCTGACTCTTTGTGACCCCATGAACTGCAGCACACAAGACCTCCCTGTCCATCACCAACTCCCGGAGTCCACCCAAACCCATATCCATTGAGTTGGTGATGCCATCCAACCATCTCATCCTCTGTCATCCCCTTCTCCTCCTGTCCTCAATCATTCCCAGCATCAAGGTCTTTTCCAGTGAGTCAGCTCTTTGCATCAGGTGGCCAAAGTATTGGAGTTTCAGCTGCAACATCAGTCCTACCAATGAACACCCAGGACTGATCTCCTTTCAGATGGACTGGTTGGATCTCCTTGCAGTCCAAGGGACTCTGGAGTCTTCTCCAACACCACGGTTCAAAAGCATCAATTCTGCAGCGCTCAGCTTTCTTCACAGTCCAACTCTCACGTTCATACATGACTACTGGAAAAACCATAGCTTTGACTAGATGGACCTTTGTGGACAAAGTAATGTCTCTGCTTTTTAATATGCTGTCTAGGTTGTTCATAACTTTCCTTCCAAGGAGTAAGCGTTTTTTTAATTTCATGGCTGCAATCACCATCTGCAGTGATTTTGGAGCCCAGAAAAATAAAGTCAGCCACTGTTTCCACTGTTTCCCCATCTATTTGCCATGAAGTGATGGGACCAGATGCCATGATCTTAGTTTTCTGAATGTTGAGCTTTAAGCCAACTTTTTCACTCTCTTCTTTCACTTTCATCAAGAGGTTCTTTACTTCTTCTTCACTTTCTGCCATAAGGATGATGTCATCTGCACATCTGAGGTTATTGATATTTCTCCCGGAAATCTTGATTTCAGCTTGTGCTTCTTACAGCCCAGCGTTTCTCATGATGTACTCTGCATAGAAGTTAAATAAGCAGGGTGACAATATACAGCCTTGATGTACCTCTTTTCCTGTTTGGACCAGTCTGTTGTTTCATGTCCACTTCTAACTGTTGCTTCCTGACTTGCATACAAATTTCTCAAGAGGCAGGTCAGGTGGTCTGGTATTCCCATCTCTTGAAGAATTTTCCACAGTTTATTGTGATCCACAGTCAAAGAGTTTGGCATAGTCAATAAAGCAGAAATAGATGTTTTTCTAGAACTCTCTTGCTTTTTTGATGATCCAGCGGATGTTGGCAATTTGATCTCTGGTTCCTCTGCCTTTTCTAAAACCAGCTTGAACATCTGGGAAGTTCATAGTTACGTATTGCTGAAGCCTGGCTTGGAGAATTTTGAGCATTACTTTACTAGCGTGTGAGATGAGTGCAGTTGTGTGGTAGTTTGAGCATTCTTTGGCATTGCCCTTCTTTGGGACTGGAATGAAAACTGACCTTTTCCAGTCCTGTGGCCACTGCTGAGTTTTCCAAATTTGCTGGGATATTGACTGCAGCACTTTCACAGCATCGTCTTTCAGGATTTGAAATAGCTCAACTGGAATTCCATCACCTCCACTAGCTTTTTTCATAGTGATGCTTTCTAAGGCCCACTTGACTTCACATTCCAGGATGTCTGGCTCTAGGTGAGTGATCACACCATTGTTATTATCTTGGTCTTGAAGATCTTTTTTGTACAGTTCTTCTGTGTATTCTTGCCACCTCTTCTTAATATCGTCTATATGCATACAAATATCCCCTTTTGGATTTCCTTTTTATTTAGGTCACCACATTGCATTGAGCAGAGTTCTCCATTAAACAGCATTCCTTGAGCTATACGATAGGTTCTCCTTAGTTATCTATTTTTTATGTAGTGTCAGTAATGTATATATGTCAACCCCAATCTCTCAATTCATTGCACCCCCGCCCCGTTCGCTCTTGATATCCATACATTTGTTCTCTACATCTGTATCTCTATTTCTGCTTTCCAAGTAAGACCATCAAACCATTTCTTTTATATTCCATTAATTGCATTAGATTGCATTGCTGCTGCCGCTGCTAAGTCGCTTCAGTCGTGTCCGACTCTGTGCGACCCCATGGACTGCAGACTACCAGGCTTCTCCATCCATGGGATTCTCCAGGCAAGAACACTGGAGTGGGTTGCCATTTCCTTCTCCAGTGCATGAAAGTGGAAAGTGAAAGTGAAGTTGCTCAGTCGTGTCTTGACTCTTAGCAACCCCATGGACTGCAGCCTACCAGGCTCCTCCATCCATGGGATTTTCCAGGCAAGAGTACTGGAGTGGGGTGCCATTGCCTTCTCCATAGATTGTATTAATATGTGACATCTGAGAGGGATGAAGACGGGCTGTCTGAGACTGGTACACAGAGCGAAGTCAGAAAGAGAAAAGCAAATAGATTGCATTAATATGTGATATTTGTTTTTCTCTTTCTGACTTTGCTCTGTGTAGCAGTCTCAGACAGCCCATCTTTGTCCCTCTCAGATGTCTTGGCAAGTGGTGGGGTGGGCCATGAATCCAGAAGCCTGGTTTCCAGTGCTGGAAGAGACTCACTGGATAGAAGCACTAAAAGTTAACATAGTGATCTCAATGGCCAGCAAACAAGGAGGATGACTGTCTTGTCTAGCTTAAGTCTGTGCTCCTGCTTAGAACAACCAACAGACCAACAGGTTAGCTGGGAATTTAAACAGGAATGTGAGACTCTAGAGGGGGTTTGATAAAGTCTGCATATATCTCAATTTAACAGCAACTGGAGTAGTTCCAAACTGCCTGCACGTCTCTGCCAGTGAAGCCTGCACACTTACATGGAGAAGATGTAAGAGAACCTAGTGTAAAGTAAAAGCCAGTGAAAATCTGAATACATTCTGATGTTTGAATGTGCTCCCCAGCCTACACATTGATGCATCAGCAAACCTAATGGCCCAAGGGTTTGGACACAACCCCTGAACAATATTTTTCTGAAAGGTAAGCCATTCAGACACAGGGTAACCCTTAGGAAGTCAGCCTTAAAAATAGAACAAGGAAAAAATATAAGAACAAATATAAAAAGTTGCCAAATGGTGTTGGGTAGATAGACTACACACATTTAGTTCAGACAAGTTAGTAAGCAAACAAGAGAAAACAATAGCAACTTGTGTGTGTGTCGGGGGGGGTGGGGTGGGGAGTCAGAATGCAGTGTTATTTTAATATATTGCCTAAAATGTCCTTTCAACAAAAATTGTGAAGCAAAGAAACAGAAAAGAGTGACTTATATTAGGAAAAGAGTTGACAATAGATTCTAAGTGTCCCCAGAAGTTGAATTTAGCAAAGATGTCAAAGCAACTTTAATAAATATGATCAAAGAACTCAAGGAAAACATCTTTATAGAATTAAAGGAAAGTATGATGAAAACAACTCAATGAGAGACAGAGAAATTATTTAAAAAGGGGCAAATTTATATTCTAGAGTTGAAAAGTACAGTAATCAAAAAGAAAAATTCACTACAGGTTCTCTGTAGCAGATTTGTGATGAAGAAAAAGAAAAAATGAAGTCTAAGATAGATAAATAAAACTTATCTAATCTGAATAACAGAGAAAAATGAAGACAAATGAACAGCCCTTCGGAGACCAAGATATCAAGCATATCAAGCATACCAATGGACATTTGATGGGAGTCACAAGGGTAGAAGAGAGAAAAATGAAGAAAATAATTGAAGAAATGGGAAGAAACTGTTTTTGGGAAATAATGATGGAAAATATCCCAACTTTGAAAATACTAATCTATACTAATAAATGCAAAATGCTCAACAAACTCCAATAGGAAAACACACAAGAATATCCACATTTAGAACACCGTAGTTAAATTGTTGAAAGCCAAAGGCAAGAAGAAAATATTGAAAGCAGTAAGGGAAAAATGGTTCATCACATGCAAGGGAACAAAAGCCCAATTAACAGCTGACTTCTCATAAAAAACAGCTGAGGGCAGAAGGCAGTGGATTGAAACCCAAATTGTATCCACTTACTCTATCTTGAGGCAGTATCATCTGCCACTGTTTCTTTCAATCTGGGCTCCTTAGGTTGTGCCATTTTTTGTCTAGTTTGTCGTGGGCCTTGGGAATGGATGTTGAAACTTTTGCACTGTATCTCTTTCCTTATTTTTGTTCAGTTGCTCAGTCATGTCCAACTCTTTGCAACCCCATGGACTGCAGCACGCCAGGCTTCCCTGTCCATCACCATCTCCTGGAGCTTGTTTAAATTCATGTCCATTGAGTCAGTGATGCCATCCAACCACCTTGTCCTCTGTGGTCCTCTTCTCCTCCTGCCTTTTATCTTTCACAGCATCAGGGTCTTTTCCATTGAGTTGGTTCTTCTCATCAGGTGGCCAAAGTATTGAAGCTTCAGCTTCAGCATCACTTCTTCCAATGAATATTCAGGGTTGATTTCCTTTAGCATCACCTGGTTTGATCTCCTTGCAGTCCAAGGGACCCCCAAGAGTCTTCTCCAACACCACAGATCAAAAGAATGGATTCTTCAGTGCTCAGCCTTCTTCTATTTCCTTACCTCATACTTTTCAGTTTCTTTTTTTCTTTTTTAGGGGGACAGTATTCTAAGGGTTGATGTTATAGCTCACTACTTCATTTTGTGGTTATGCCCAGTGTCTTATTTAACTCATATATTTTGGAGTGTTATTTCAACAACAGATGTTTAAATTTCCAGTATCTCAGTTGATTTATTTATTTATTTTTTTTGGTGCAGGATAATCTTACACCTCTTGATGATATCATAGTCTTTTGTTAAATCCCTATTATTACTATCAGCTGTATTTTGTTTGGGTATAAGTGCTATTGTTTATAAATCTGATTCTTTCAAAGACTATTTAATATTCCACAGCGTAGGTAAATCATTTATTTTCCCTATGAAAGTGAAAGTGTTAGTCTTTCAGTTGTGTCTGACTTTCTTTGTGACCTCCCCATGGACTGTAGCCCACCAGGTTCCTCTGTCTATGGAATTATCCAGGAAATATTGGAGTGGGTAGCCATTCCCTTCTCCCAGGGATCTTCCCAACCCAGGGATAGAAACTGGGTCTCCTACATTGCAGGCAGATTTTTTACCATCTGAGCCACCAGGGAAGCCTATATTTATGGGCAATTAGGTTAATTTATGCACAGTTCAACAGATGTCTATTGAGCATTCAAAATTCTAATTCTGCTACTTGCTTTCTATGTAATTTTAAGCATATTGATTACTCCCTCATTTTTCAGCATCTGTAGGATAAGGATAATAATACCTATGTCACAGAGATGTTAGGGAGTAAAACATATATATATATATGTGTGTGTGTGTGTGTGTGTGTGTGTGTGTGTGTGTTTAGCAAGGTACCATATAGTAAACTCTCAATGTGTCCCAGTGTCTCAGATTGTGATTATATTTGGGGATAGGGCCTTGAAGAGGTAATATGAGGTCATGTGGTGGGCCCTAATCCAATATGATTGATGTCTGTATGAGGAGAGGGGTTTAGGGCACAGATACACAGAGGGAAGCTCGTGTGAAGATTCAGGAGGAAGCCAGCTACCTGCAATCAAGGAGAGAGAGGACTTAGAATGAACCAGCTTGGCTGACACATTGATCTGGGACTTCTAGCATGTGAGGAAGTAGATTTCTGCAGTTGAAGCACCTGGTCTGTGGAACTTTGTTACGGCAGCTCCCACAAACTAATAGAGGTCAAATTCATTATCTGGCTCTCCTCTCAGCATTCTATTGGCTTCTTGGCCACTCTTTCAATTTTCTTCTCTCTGTTCCTGATCTGCTGCCTAAAGTAACCATTTCTTTTTCATGGTCATGGCAATTTTGCTGGGCTGATGGATCTTCCATCTGAACTTTAAGGTTATTTATTTCCTTTTTCAGGCTTATTTCTTCCTACAAACTCTATTATGCCCAGACTACTGCTCCCATATTCAACATTGTGCTACCAGGCACTAGCCAGCTTGTATTCACAGTGCTCTTCAGGCCTGCCCTTCTCCTGTATATTTCTTCTACCAGCTTCTCTTGTAGGCTTGGATTCTGCTATCAACAGAGATTTTGCAGAGTTCATTAGTTGGAATGGACACTGTGGGATTCTGAGCAGTCTTTTACAACACTCACTTTCCATTCCGGCCTTCCCAATGTGTCGCTCTTGGTCGTCAAGGTGGCTTTAATTGTATCCGACAGATATATTATGTCTCCCCACTTCTTTGCCACTCCTTAGAATACTGAATATTCTTAAATGTATATCTTTGTATATGTATATGTGTGTTTTTTATGAATACTTAGAAGTGGAATTGCTAGATTAAAGGCTATATAACTTAACATTTTGTTAGATGTTGCTTAACTGCCATCTATGAAAGGCTGAAAAATATTGACATTCCCACTAAATGAACATATAAGTGCTGCTTTTCTCCCATTTCCAAATTTTCCATCTGGTATTTTTAAACTTTAAAGGTTTTTATCAATGTGATGGGTAAAAAATTGCATCTAATTATCGTTTTAATTTTGCACATCCCAGATTTCCAAAAAGACTGAACCTCTGTGTTTACTGGTTATTTGTATTTCTAGTATGAGTAGCCTTTGCAAATTGTTTTCTCATTTTCTACCATATTGTTTTTGTATCTCAGTTTCTAAGAGTTCTTTGTATATATTAAAGCAATTAATTCTTGTCAGAGTTTATCTTTACAAAATGTCTTTCCAGGTATATCAATTATTTTTTAAACTCTGTGGTGTTCTTTAACTGTGTAGAAATTTAAGACTCTTGGGGTAAAATTTTTATTAATTTACATCTTATTAAGAAAACACTCAACGATTATAATATATTCTTTAAAATTTCTTAATGCTTTTGCTGTTAAATTTTTTTATAGCTTAAATCATTTTGGATTCAATTTATGTTGTGAAAGGAGATCTAGCAACTTTTTTTCCTTGTGTGGATAAAAAATTGTTTTAATAATACTACTTACTGAATAAGTTATTGCTTATTTAAAATTTTACATACAGGTGAATATTTCTGAAACTTCTTTCTTTTGGTGACTATATAGAGTAATAACAAATTTAAATTATTATAACTTTATTGTTTGTTCTTTGACAGAGTAGTTATTCCAATCATTATTTTCTCTTTCCCACATTTTATTGGTGGTTCTTGTGCATTTAGTTGTATAGGTGAATTTTAGAATTCATGCATTTCATAAAAAATCATGTTGGAAATGATTAGAATTTCATTGACTTTGTACTAATTATTATATTTGTAAGAAATGAAATCTACAAGTAAGCTCCTCTAAAGCATAGATGACATTAACAAAAAAGGAATTTAGTGAAAGGGAATTGTGGCATCTCAGAAGTGGAGAGAACTGATGACTGGTTAAACTGAGGAAGCACAGTGGCAATGGACAATTTTGTGTTTCAGAGCAGCAGAGTCTGGGGACCTGCTCCATGAGTCTTTACTGTTTATGCAACTCAGAAATCTCAGTCTCTGTGCTTGCTTTCTACTCCAGTTCCAGATTCCTGGGAGAGAATTTTGCCATCTCAGCTTGGGTCCTGTGTCTGCCCCTAAATCATTAGGTGTAATCAGGTAGTGAATTTGATAGTATAGGTATCACTGCTGGTCCCACTTGTTGGAGAAAACCCCAAATCAAGACTGTTTACTGTTCTTGAGGCAATATTATCTGCCTCTCTTTCCTTAAATCCGGGCTCTTATTATGCCATTGTTTCTCCAGTTTGTTGTGTCCCATATCAAAATCCTTCAATCTGTGTGCAAAATAAACACCACCACATTCTATGTACAATGATAAATGAGAATAGGAGGAAAAAGAAGGAAAAAAATAGTCCATATTTATAAAGATAAAGAAAATGCTTTGTCAGCATTACTTTGCCAACAAAGGTCTGTCTAGTCAAAGCTATGGTTTTTCCAGTAGTCATGGGTGGGTATGAGAGTTGGATGATAAAGAAGGCTGAGCATGAAAGAATTGACGCTTTTGGACTATGGTGTTGAAGAACATTCTTGAGAGTCCCTTGGACTGCAAGGAGATTAAACCTGTCAATGCTAAAGAAAATCAGTCCTGAATATTCATTGAAAGGACTGATGCTGAAGCTGAAACTCCAGTACTTTGGCCACCTGATGCAAAGAACTGACTCATTGGAAAAGACCCTGATGCTGGGAAAGATTGAAGGTGGGAGGAAAAGGGGACAACAGAGAATGAGATGGTTGGATGGCATCACCAACTTGATGGACATGAGTTTGAGTAAGCTCTGGGGGTTGCTAATGGACAGGGAAGCCTGGCTGCTATAGTCCATGGGGTTGCAAAGAATCGGACACAACTGAGTGACTGAACTGAACTGAACTGATAAAGAAAAGAGATGATAATTGTGTTTGAATAGTAAGCAATGAAAAATAGAAGGAAACAGCAGCCCTTATTTTTATTATTGGTTGCAAGACTGTCTTGAACTTGGATTTCTGACTTTGTCAAT
The DNA here is from genome assembly GCF_000754665.1 of Bison bison bison. Lineage (NCBI taxonomy): Eukaryota > Metazoa > Chordata > Mammalia > Artiodactyla > Bovidae > Bison > Bison bison. The sequence goes on along the minus strand of NW_011494812.1, from coordinate 1,910,687 downwards.
TCTATGTTCTGCTTGTCTTGCTGCTGCTGCTGCTGCTGCTAAGTCGCTTCAGTCATGTCCAGCTCTGTGCAACCCCATAGACGGCAGCCCACCAGGCTCCCCCCTCCCTGGGATTCTCCAGGCAAGAACACTGGAGTGGGTTGCCATTCTGTTTGTCTTAGACCTCGTCTTATTGTGATTTTTTTCCCCCTTATTGTGGGCTTACCTTTATTCTTGAGGTATCTAAGCAACTGGTGTTCTTGTCTTTGGAGGACCTAGAGGAGCTATCCCACATTGAAGTTCAGGAAGGGCGGCAGTGAGCAGATATCCCTCGTCCAAGGTAAGGAGCAATGGCTGTGCTTTGCTGGAGCAGCCATGAAGAGATACCCCACGCCCAAGGTAAGAGAAACCCAAGTAAGACGGTAGGTGTTGTAAGAGGGCATCAGAGGGCAAACACACTGAAACCATACTCACAGAAAACTAGTCAATCTAATCACACTAGGACCACAGCCTTGTCTAACTCAATGAAACTAAGCCATGCCTGTGGGGCAACCCAAGACTGGCGGGTCATGGTGGAGAGATTTGACAGAATGTGGCCCACTGGAGAAGGGAATGGCAAACCACTTCAATATTCTTGCCTTGAGAACCCCATGAACAGTATGAAAAGGCAAAATGATAGGATACTGAAAGAGAAACTCCCCAGGTCAGTAAGTGCCCAATATGCTTCTGGAGATCAGTGGAGAAATAACTCCAGAAAGAATGAAGGGATGGAGCCAAAGCAAAAACAATACCAGCTGTGGATGTGACTGGTGATAGAAGCAAGATCTGATGCTGTAAAGAGCAATATCACATAGGAACCTGGAATATCAGGTCCATGAATCAACGCAAATTGGAAGTGGTCAAACAAGAGATGGCAAGAGTGAATGTCGACATTCTAGGAATCAGCGAACTGAAATGGACTGGAATGGGTGAATTTAACTCAGATGACCATTATATCTACTACTGTGGGCAGGAATCCCTCAGAAGAAACGTAGTGGCCATCATGGTCAATAAAGGAGTCCAAAATGCAGTACTTGGATGCAATCTCAAAAACGACAGAATGATCTCTGTTCGTTTCCAAGGCAAACCATTCAATATCACAGTAATCCAAGTCTAGGCCCCAACCAGTAACGCTGAAGAAGCTGAAGTTGAATGGTTATATGAAGACCTACAAGACCTTTTAGAACTAACACCCAAAAAAGATGTCCTTTTCATTATAGGGGACTGGAATGCAAAAGTAGGAAGTCAAGAAACACTTGGAGTAACAGGCAAATTTGGCCTTGGAATACGGAATGAAGCAGGGCAAAGACTAATAGAGTTTTGCCAAGAAAATGCACTGGTCATAACAAACACCCTCTTCCAACAACACAAGAGAAGACTCTATACATGGACATCACCAGATGGTCAACACTGAAATCAGATTGATTATATTCTTTGCAGCCAAAGATGGAGAAGCTCTATCCAGTCAGCAAAAACAAGACCAGGAGCTGACTGTGGCTCAGACCATGAACTCCTTATTGCCAAATTCAGACTTAAATCAAAGAAAATAGGGAAACCCACTAGACCATTCAGGTATGACCTAAATCAAATCCCTTATGATTATACAGTGGAAGTGGGAAATAGATTTAAGGGCTTAGATCTGATAGATAGAGTGCCTGATGAACTATGGAATGAGGTTCGTGACATTGTACAGGAGACAGGGATCAAGACCATTCCCATAGAAAAGAAATGCAAAAAAAGCAAAATGGCTCTCTGGGGAGGCCTTACAAATAGCTGTGAAAAGAAGAGAAGTGAAAAGCAAAGAAGAAAAGGAAAGATATAAACATCTGAATGCAGAGTCCCAAAGAATAGCAAGAAGAGATAAGAAAGCCTTCTTCAGCGATCAATGCAAAGAAATAGAGTAAAACAACAGAAGGGAAAGACTAGAGATCTCTTCAAGAAAATCAGAGATACCAAAGGAATATTTCATGTAAAGATGGGCTCGATAAAGGACAGAAATGGTATGGACCTAACAGAAGCAGAAGAGATTAAGAAGATATGGCAAGAATACACAGAAGAACTGTACAAAAAAGATCTTCATGACCCAGATAATCACGATTGTGTGATCACTGACCTAGAGCCAGACATCCTGGAATGTGAAGTCAAGTGGGCCTTAGAAAGCATCACTACGAACAAAGCTAGTGGAGGTGATGGAATTCCAGTTGAGCTATTCCAAATCCTGAAAGATGATGCTGTGAAAGTGCTGCACTCAATATGCCAGCAAATTTGGAAAAGTCAGCAGTGGCCACAGAACTGGAAAAGGTCAGTTTTCATTCCAATCCCAAAGAAAGGCCTGC
>NW_011494812.1:1907478-1908233 GCF_000754665.1 Bison bison bison | reverse complement strand
ATGCCAAAGCCTTTGACTGTGTGGATCACAATAAACTGTGGAAAATTCTGAAAGAGATGGGAATACCAGACCACCTGATCTGCCTCTTAAGAAATTTGTATGCAAGTCAGGAAGCAATAGTTAGAACTGGACATGGAACAACAGACTGGTTCCAAATAGGAAAAGGAGTACGTCAAGGCTGTATATTATCACCCTGTTTATTTAACTTATATGCAGAGTACATCATGAGAAATGCTGGACTGGAAGAAACACAAGTTGGAATCAAGATTGCTGGGAGAAATATCAATAACCTCAGATATGCAGATGACACCACCCTTATGGCAGAAAGTGAAGAGGAACTCAAAAGCCTCTTGATGAAAGGGAAAGTGGAGAGTGAAAAAGTTGGCTTAAAGCTCAACATTCAGAAAATGAAGATCATGGCATCCGGTCCCACCACTTCATGGGAAATAGATGGGGAAACAGTGGAAACAGTGTCAGACTTTATTTTTCTGGGCTCCGAAATCACTACAGATGGTGATTGCAGCCATGAAATTAAAAGACGCTTGCTCCTTGGAAGGAAAGTTATGACCAACCTAGATAGCATATTCAAAAGCAGAGACATTACTTTGCCAACAAAGGTCCGTCTAGTCAAGGCTATGGTTTTTCCTGTGGTCATGTATGGATGTGAGAGTTGGACTGTGAAGAAGGCTGAGTGCCGAAGAATTGATGCTTTTGAACTGTGGTGTTGGAGAAGACTCTTGAGACTCCCTTGGACT
>NW_011494812.1:1899554-1906902 GCF_000754665.1 Bison bison bison | reverse complement strand
CAGTCCATTCTAAAGGAGATCAGCCCTGGGATTTCTTTGGAAGGAATGATACTAAAGCTGAAATTCCAGTACTTTGGCCACCTCATGCGAAGAGTTGACTCAGTGGAAAAGACCCTGATGCTGGGAGGGATTGGGGGCAGGAGGAGAAGGGGACGACAGAGGATGAGACGGCTGGATGGCATCACTGACATGATGCACATGAGTTTGGGTGAACTTTGGGAGTTGGTGATGGACAGGGAGGCCTGGTGTGCTGTGATTCATCGGGTCACAGAGGGTCGGACACGACTGAGCAACTGAACTGAACTGAACTGAACTGATGGTAGTTCTATTTTTTTTTTTAAATTTATTTATTTTCATTGGAGGCTAATTACTTTACAATATTGTATTGGTTTTGCCATACATCAACATGAATCTGCCATTGGTATACATGTGTTCCCCATCCTGAACCCCCCTCCCACCTCCCTCCCCTTACCATCCCTCTGGGTCATCCCAGTGCACTAGCCCCGAGCACCCTGTCTTATGCATCGAACCTGGACTGGCGATCTGATTCACATATGATAATATACATGTTTCAATGCTATTCTCTCAGATCATCCCACCCTCGCCTTCTCCCACAGAGTCCAAAAGACTCTTCTGTATGTCTGTGTCTCTTTTGCAGTCTTGCATACAGGGTTATCATTACCATCTTTCTAAATTCCATATATATGCGTTAGTATACTGTATTGGTGTTTTTCATTCTGACTTACTTCACTCTGTATAATCGGCTCCAATTTCATCCTCCTCATTAGAACTTCCTTACTGTTTTTCCTAGTGTGCTCAGTTGTGCCTGTTTACAGCTCCATGGACTGTAGCCCACCAGGCAGCTCTATCCATGGGATGTTCCAGGCAAGAACACTGGGTGCCATTTCCTACTCCAAGGGGTCTTCACAACCCAGGGGTCTCTTGCGTCTCCTGCATTAGCAGGCAGATTCTTTACCACTAGTACCATCAATTTATGGTTCCACCAACAGTACAAAAGGGCTCCCTTTTCTCCACACCCTTGCTAAGACTTATTTCTTATCTTTTTGGTAAAAGGCATCCTAACAGGTGTGAGTTGATGGCTCCTTATAGTTGACTTACATTTCCCTTATATTGATATTGAGCACCTTTTAATAAACTTGTTGGACATGTGTATCTACTTTGGTAAAATTCAAGACCTTTGCTTGCTTAAAAATTTGTGGGTTTTCTTTTGCTATTAAGTTGTGTGAGCTTCTTATATTTTGGATATTGACTCCTTACTGGATACGTGATTTGCAAATATATTCTCCCATTCTGTAGGTGGCTTTTTCATTTTGATGGTGGTTTCTTTCCACTGTGCAAAAGCTTTTTCACTTTAGCATAGTCCCATTTTGTTTTTGCTTTTGTTGATTGTACTTCTTTTTGTCAAATAAAAAAAAAATTATTGCCAATACCAATGTCAAGGAGCTATCCCCCAACATTTCCTTGTAGGAGTTTTATGGTTTCAAATCTTATATTTAAGTCTTGAATCCATTTCAAGTTAATTTTTGTAAGTTCCGTCAGCATTATTTAAAACCCATCATCCTTAGTAATAGTTCTATCAAGAATTTGAGTAGAAATTAATAAGAATCAACATATTTTCACCTTTGGGATCTTTAATGGTGGTACTAATATCTTCAGTTAAACCCAGAAAGCATCTTTGCTTTGAATCTTACAGCAGATAGGGTAGGATCCATTGGCTTTTGCCTGGTATTCCTACCATGATAGTTTTTCCCCCATATTATCACTTCAGGAGACTTTCCTTTATATCAGGACCTCAGAACCGTGGCCTAGGTATTGAGTGGGATGCTCTCAATAAGCTGGTAACTCGCTGCTGTTCTGGTTAGAGTCGTTCTTCTCTTCACTTATCCTAGAGTGTCTAAAACATTTTTAGATTATACAAATCAAGTGAGATTTTATTATTTGATTTATTTCTGAAGACTTAACAGAGAAAGTCAATTGTATATATATAGACTTTCATGAGCCCTGATTACTGTATAAACTCTGCTTAGTTTATTTCAAGTGGTCCACCTACCCTTAGGATTCTTTCATTCCCATCTCATTTTATTTCAGCTGTTTCCCAAGCTGCAGACACAAGAGGAAAAAACCATGCAGGTTATTCAGAAGTCCTTTTCAGTATTCAAGTCTTTCCTTGCTAATTGATTCTGAAAAGAAATAAAGACATTTATATACATATATGTATACATATGTATCTATGTAACACATATAGGTAACAATTTATAGATACACAAAATCAAAGGGTCAAAGAAATGAGCAGGAATCATAGAGATAAAATTTAATGCATATAATTTAACTATCTTTGGCAGTCTTTGGATGTCTTTTGCTATATTGGGCCCATGATTTCTGGACTTGAGTGCTGCCTGGGCCAAGATTAGGTCCAGGTTTCTATTAAACAACCCAGAACATTTTCAGAGCCATATCTGTCTGCCTGATCTAACACTCTGAATGCATTATCGCAGGTGAGTGTACCTATGAGAGGTTAGCATGTTTTTTTTGCAGTTCTGCCTAGTTGGGACTACTTTCTTCTCTACTCTGATTCTGTATATCTCCTTCTTTCATACTAGTTTTTAGACATTGATAGAATAAAAGTGAAGGGCGAGACACAATGGAGATTGCTATATTACTTCAAAGATACAGTAGGAAGCAGTGAAGCATGTGATGTGGGAATTGTTTCATAGGGCCTTGGAGAGTCAGAGTTCTCCATTTCTTGTTCCTCAATAGTAACTACATCCTATGGGTCATGAATCCACTCTTTTTCATCAGTGCTGTAATTTTCATATAAGAAATCTGGAGAGGTTGTGAACTCAACAGGCATTTTAATTTGTCAGCCTACAAAATGAATTTCTCAAAGTGGATTTCGATGGTCTCAGCTTAGTGAATACAGGCAGTGAGAGAATCATTTACCACAGTCATAAAATACCCCTTACTTTCTCTTCATATTTTGAGCCAAGGCCTGGGGTATCTCATTTGTCTTTCTTTCACTGTGAATTATCTAATGTCATCACAAGTATATACGTCTGCATGTCTGCCTGCAGTTAGGAATTTCTCCATCCTTTTAAAACTAATATTGCAGCCACAATCTGGTCCTCCAGAACCACATTTTTTTTATTTCAAATTTTTAAATGTATCTGTTTATTGAATTGGAGGATAATTACTCTACAATATAGTGATGATTTTTGCCATACATCAATATGAATCGGCCATATGTATACATGTGTCCCCTCTATCCTGATTCCACCTCCCTCCCCACCCTGTTCCTCCAGGCTGTCAGAGCACAGGCCTTGGGTGACCTGATTTATACATCAAACTCTCACTGGTTATCTGTTTTACATATGGCAGTGTATATGTTTCAGTGCTATTCTCTCAAATCATCCCACTCTCTCCTTCTCCCACTGAGTTCAGAGTCTGTTCTTTACGTTTGTGTATCCTTTCTCAGTTTGTTGTCCAGCTTCTTTCTCAGCCTTGGCAAGGGTTGTGTTTTCACTTTTCCCTCAATCATATTTTCCTGAGCTTTGCTTATTTTGCTGGCATTTTCCAAGAGTCACCTTTAAATATTTTTGATCAGAGTCCACTCTTTTCTTTTCCAGTTTATTAATTTCACTTATCTTTATGCCTTTTGTCTACTGTTTTAGTATTTTTGTTCTATCATTTTATTGACTTTTTAAATTGACTTTTTAATTAATTTGTATTCATTCATACTTGATATACATTTAAGCCATGTGATAACTTTGAATTACTGCTTTGGATCACATCCCATATATTATGAAATATTGTGTTTTTACTGCCATTAATTTCTAAAGGATCTGTGATTTTGCTTTGAATTTCTCATGTTTTAAAGGATTTATTTTAAAAAGAATCTTATTTATTTTTTAATCGCTCAATTTTATTGTTTTTAAATTGAACTAGAATTGATTATACAATATACTAGTTTCAGGTATACAGCATAGTGATTTGATATTTTTATGCATTACAGGATGATCAGCCCCAAAAGTCTAGGTACCATCTGTCAGCATACAGCTATTACAATATTGTTGACTATATTCCCTGTGCTGTACATTACATTCTGTGACTTGTTTTATAAATGGAACTGTGTGCCTCTTAAGCTCCTTCAACTGTTTTGGCTCTCTCCCCCGATCCCTGTCCCCTCTCTCCTCTGGCGACCACAAGGCTGTTCTTTGTGTCTCTGAGCCTGTTGTTAGAGTAAGAGTGAAGGGTGAGACACCTGCTTTTGTTTTCTTTGTTCATTTATTTTGTTTTCCTAGATGCCACGTGTAAATGAAATCAAATGGCATTTATCTTTCTCTGAGAAAAGGGAACACTTGTGCACTATTGGTGGGAATCTTAGTTGGTAAGCTACTATAGAAAACACTATGGATGGTCCTCAAAACACTATAAAATTAAAAAAATTTTCAATGGATAATGTTTTTTCTAGGATTCTTTTATTTTAAATACTTGTTTTCTGGTGTTTTAGTTACCCGTCTTCATTGTGATAAGGTATTTGCCCAGGACATAAATCAAACAAAATAAAGAAAAGGAAGAAAGAGGAAAAAATCAGCTGATTTAAATTATGTGTTGAGTGACTTGGAATGATTTATCTTCTAGAATTATCACATTTTGGAATTAAAGCATGGCACTGGTATGGGCATTACACTTTGAGTAACACTGCCCTAAAATAAAAATATGTATTCTGTGTGGTACAGAATATTATAAATCTAATCACAGATTTATTTATTTTGTTAAATCATCTGAGTTTGTTTTTGTCTATTTGATCTGTAATTTTCTGTAGAAGTCATTTTAAAGTCTTCCCTATCATTGCGGATTTGACAATTTCTCCTCCTGTTCCTAATATATTTCAGTATATTGTATAAAGGTTCATAACTGTTAAATCTTGGTTTATAATGACTATAAAATATATCACTGTTATTATGCTAAATGAATTTTTCATTAAATTTGATTTTATCTTATTTCTCTATTGCCAGTCTTGCTTTTCTTTTGGTAGAGTTTATCTAGTATATCTCTATCTGTTCTTTTATTTCCAAATTATTTCTATGTGTTTTTAAGGCTGTCTTTTATAAGTAGTGTATATCTGGATTAACAATTTCTTTTACCTAATTTCAGAGACTTAATCTTTTTCTGTGGGGGAAAAAAGTGAAGCTGTTAGTTTCTCAGTCATGTCTGACTCTTTGCAACCCTATGGAGTGTAGCCCGCCAGCCTCCTCTGTCCATGGGGATTCTCCAGGCAAAAATATTGGAGTGGGTAGCCATTCCCTTCTCCAGAGGATCTTCCCAACCCAAGGACTGGACTCAGGTCTTCTGCATTGCAGGTGGATTCTTTATTGTCTGAGCCACCAGAGAAGCCAGAATCTCTTTCTAGGGGAATTTAACCTGTTTGCATTTGCTGTAATTATTGATAAATTTGTATTTAGTCTTACCACCCTATTTTATGTTTGCTGTTGACAATGAAATCTTGTAACTGCTATATAGTCCTTTTGTTGGCTTTACCAATATTTTTCATTTTGCTCTGCTTTTTTCTCCCGTGCCATTTCCTCTTAGTACAGTGATTCTGTAATGCTAGTATGCATAGTTAAAATCACCCAGAGTACTTCATAAATGCAGATGTCTGGACTCTTCAGAGCTTATGAGTTTGTACATACAAAGGTATGCTGCCTAGGAATCTGCATTTTAAGCTTATTTCACAAGTGGCTCTGTAGCAGATGATTTTAAGGTTAAACATTAAAAATTAATGCACTAGTCTGAAAGTCAAATTTTGTTTCTATTCTGCAAGGTATTATTTTTAACAAATAAGCTACATTTACATTTTTATACATCATGATATTATCTCTTTGTGCAATCTTCATCCAAGCAAAATTTTTTAAAGCATCTTTTTACTTCCTCTCAATGCACGCTTTTAAATTAATTTAAGCTTTGCATTATTTTATGTTAAAATTTACTTTTTAATGAAACCTTTTTTTATTTGAATAGTTCACTGCAATATTCTCAACAGTTATATAAACCTATCTTATGGGTTTCATAGGTTTTTTCCTAATCACTACTTTTACTTTTTAAAAACTTTTGAAAATGATGAAATATAGCATATATTCAGGAAAAATAGCCAACCCATGAAATAAAGTAAAAGTTAATGAGTAGACTCTCTCTAGCACCCCCAAATCTGCCAATGTGTCATTTGACAATCACAACTTTGTCCCTTCCCAGTAGAAGAAAACACTTTCCTGATTTGCATCATAATAATTTCTTTGCTTTACTTTATAGTTTTGCTATCTGTTTACTATCTATTGTTTGCATCACAAATAATAGTTAATTTAGTTTTGCTTTTTTTTTGAGTTTTCCATGTGGAACTATATAGTATGTTATTCTGTGCCTGGTTTATTTTTTTCAGCATCACAACTTTACTATTCATCTGTTTTGTGGTATATAGCTGTAATTCATACATGCATTCCATAATTTATTATCAATTATACTATTGATGTATTTTGAATTATTCCTAGTTTTGGGACACTCTAAACACTGCTGTTCTGATCACACTGGTGTACACATATGTTCTGACATCAGTTCTCTGAAACCAAATGGATATTCTACAATTCAATTCAATTTTGACCCTTAGAATCCAGAGCTGTTGCAGACCTCCCAAATTAAAGGCATAGTTCTTCAGATGCCAGCTTCAAATCTCTGGGATCTTCCACACTTTTGCCTGGCCAGCTAGGAGTTACAAAATGTTTGGTTTCTATCCTAACTGGGGTGCACCTCAGTAGAAAATTGTGATGCTGACCACGTGGAATTTACTACAGGTCTCACAGGTGTTCAGTTCTTCAGAAGACTAGCCTCATTTTTGATACCAGCTACAGTCTTGGAGGCAGTGTGCATTTCTTACTGACTGGAGGGCTGTACATCTGGGAGTCCCCATGACATTCTTGCCGGGAGAAATATCAATAACTTCAGATATGCACATAACACTACCCTTATGGCAGAAAGTGAAGAGGAACTAAAAAGCCTCTTGATGAAAGTGAAAGAGGAGAGAGAAAAAGTTGGCTTAAAGCTCAACATTCAGAAAACTAAGATCATGGCATCTGGTCCCATCACTTCATGGCAAATAGATGGGGAAACAGTGGAAACAGTGGCTGACTTTATTTTTCTGGGCTCCAAAATCACTGCAGATGGTGACTGCAGCCATGAAATTAAAAGACGCTTACTCCTTGGAAGGAAAGTTATGACCAACCTAGACAGCATATAAAAGCAGATATATTACTTTGCCAACAAAGGTCCGTCTAGTCAA
>NW_011494812.1:1894025-1899454 GCF_000754665.1 Bison bison bison | reverse complement strand
GGACTGATGCTGAGGCTGAAACTCCAATACTTTGGCCACCTCATGCGAAGAGTTGACTCATTGGAAAAGACCCTGATGCTGGGAGGGATTGGGGGCAGGAGGAGAAGGGGACAACAGAAGATGAGATGGCTGGATGGCATAACCGACTCGATGCACATGAGTTTGGGTGAACTTTGGGAGTTAGTGATGGACAGGGAGGCCTGGCATGCTGCAATTCATGGGGTTGCAAATAGTCGGACATGACTGAGTGACTGAACTGAACTGAACTGATGACATTCTCAGATTGATAATTTGCTAGAATGACTCAAAGAACTTATTGAAAACGCAATACTTATGATTACAGTTTTATTATAAAAAGTACAGATCAGAAAAAATCAGAGATGCATAGGGCATAGTATTTTGGGTGTGTGTGTGTTGGGGGTGCCAGGGGGCATGCAGAACTTCCAAGACTTCTCATTGTGAAATCTGGGTTCATCACCCTCCTAGCACATTGATGTGTCCACTAACCAGGAAGTTCTACTGCAATTCAATATCCAGTATTTTTATTGGGGTTTTGTTATACAGATATAATTGATTTAACCACTGAACTAAATCTCCAGCCTCCCTCTTCTACCTAGAGGTCAAGAGGCTTAAAGTCATAACTTTCTAATGATGTGCTTTTTTTTTTCTGATGACCAACATGGGTCTTGAAGTTAGCTGGGGTCCCATTATGAGTCATCTTGTTAGTGTAACAAAGATACTCTCATCACACAGGGAATCCAAGGATTTTTGAACCTCTGTGACTAAAACCAGGGACAAAAACAATATATTCTTTATTATGCCACCACAGGTAAAGCATTTTTTTTTTTGGTGGCATTTACCTAAGAGTGGAATTGTACGTTATAATAAATTTACTCTTCAGATTTGCTAGAAAATGGCAAATAGTTTTACAAGGTGATGATACTAATTTATGCTCTCAGTAGTAAAAGGTATCTGAGAGCTCAAATTGTTGCACATCTTTGCTGAAACATGGCATTATCTTAGTTTTTAGCTTTTGTCAATTTGGTAGATAGATTATGGCACATCATGTTTACTTTATTACTTATAACATCTTTCATTCCTGAGAGTTTTTACTGGGTTGAATTTTAGGTTGGCAGTTGTCTTATAAAATCACTTCTCAATTCTGTTGCTCTATTAAAGGTTTTCTTTAAAACTATTTGGAGAGTACTTTTGTTGGTGAGGGTATCTGGCTCTTATAACTTTTTTCTTTGTCATTTGTTTTCTGCTGTTACATAGTGGGTATATTTAGATATAAATTTCTTATTCTACTAGAGAGCGTTGGTCTTCTTAAACGTCTACATTGGTGTCTTTCTTTGATTCTAGACAAATCTTAGCCATTATCCTTTTGAATATTGTGTGTACTCTGTTGCTTCTATTTTTCTTCTGGGTATCTGATTTAATGTGGGTTACACTGCCTCACTCTATTTTTCTGTCTTTTTGATGATTTCTACTGTAAAAAGATAATAAACAGAGACCTCAAGTAAGTTGAGTTAGGAGACCAGAAGGAGAGTTTTCATGCCCTGTGGTGATAGCAGAGGCCAACAGGAAGACTCCTTTCTTGGCAACAACTCTGCTGATGAAAAGCCATGGATCGCTTGTTTTCTACAGCCTTCCCAACTTCCTTTTCTCTATAAAATCGTTCTCTTTTCCTTGCTGTGTGGGGACCTGAATGTGGCCTGCTGTTTTGAAGACCCTTAACTGTAATTCTCTGCTAATCCCAAGTTGACCCATCTTTGCTGGAGAAATAACTGTTAGCTTATTTGTTTTAGGTCAGTACTACCATTTTAATTGTTCTGTGCTGCGTTGTGGTTATTTCCGATTTATCTTACAGAGTTTATGGAGTTGTCTGTTTCTTAAATATATCCATTGTAGTGTTAGTTTCAGTTATTTTTCAGTTCTAGAATTTCTATTCTGTTCTTCTCCAGATATGTCATGTTATTTTCTCCTGTTCTCAGAGTAGATATTTTCAAGCTTGTTTTTCAATTTTTTTTTTTTAACCTAGCAAGCATAGTCATTTTATAGTGTGTCTGATAATGTTAATATATGAAGCTTTGGGGATAACTTGCTGATGTTTGTTTTTCTGGTTCTTGTTCATAGAGTCTGTTTCCTCAAGTGCCTGATTTATGTTATTCTCATTGTAAATAAAAAATTATTAATATGCATGATTTGATATATAGAATGATTATCTCTTCCTCCAAAGAGGATTTGCATTTGCTTTCTAGGTGTCTGAGGGGACTGCTGGTCTAGGATCATTTTGTCCAAGTTCAAGGATTGAGATTCCTTGAGTGTGCAGTGCTGTAAACCCATACAACAAGACTGCACAAGTGTTTACTTCTGGTTCACCCTTATCCTAAGGATATGGCCCATTAGGGTCTCAGTTAATTGTAGGGAGAGGTTTCTATCAGGTTTCTCATCTTGTGCAGATCTTTGGTGTTGATTCTGTTCTTCTTGCCCCCTGAGACCACTGAAAGAAAGATTCAAACTGGCTAGAATTGGCAAATACTGTTAGGGCAAAATCAGATTCATTTGTTCACTTATCTCCTCAGTTTTATATTTTACCTTCAATTTGGTTTTATATTTATTTTTTTGCTTATTGTTTTTTCTGTAGGTAAAAAGTATTTTTTCTTTCTTTCTGTTTTTAAAGACATTATCTAGTGTTTTAGTTGTTTCCTGAGTAATTTTGCCTGCTATTACTAAACTGGAAGCATGTTAAGATTTCTTGAATTTTTTTGCTAAAATATCTAGAATAATTTTTTTTTCTTTAAAGAAATGGTACATGAGCAGTAAATGTTCTCCATCTTTGCATGTTCCAGAAAGTCTTTGCTTTGCCCTTCCATCTGGTTGATAATTTGGATGTTGTAGTATAATTTTGAAATACTTCTCTTCACCCTATAGGCTTGACAGAATTTTCTGGCCTGAATTCCCTCTGAAATGCCTTTCCCCAAGGTGCTCCGTCCAAATGGGAGGTCTTACTATGGCTGAGGGTTAGGATACCTTGTAATATATGAGGACAGGGAAAGGAAAACCCCGGAGGGCCCACATGATGACTGAATGAGGAAATCTTTACGCTGGTGGTGGGAAATTATAATCTAGTCTACTCCTGGCTTTGGCTGGATGTCCTGTTTAAAAAAAAAAATAAATCTTGTCTATTGTGGAAGTCTGGAGTTATGCCAGGCCATCCTCAGCTTTTCTCTTTGTTCAAAGACCTGAGATAGGAGCTTTCTCTGTGTGGAGCCTTCGCTTATTTGAAGGACAGATCACAGGTGAATGCCAAAGCATTTAATAGCTGTGCATAATTAGGGAACATGAAGTTTCATTACTGTTGAGCTATTCTCTAGGAAGTATTTTGGTTAATTAATCTCGATGTCTTTGATTTACTTTTCTTGCCTGACTGTACTCTCTAGGACCTGAGATCCTTGCCTAGTTCCTGACCTTAAAGTAGTAAGAACTCCAAGAGAGTGGTTTGGGCTTTAACACCTATTTAGGTAAAGGAAAATATGCTTTGGGTGATGAAGAGGTAGGATGGAGGCTTCTGTATAAATTTAGGACTCTTGGTGGACTGTGTGTTCAGGGAAGGGAGAATTAGGAAAAATCCTATTTGTTACCAAAATAAGGGCTTCCCGGGTGGCTCAGATGGTAAAGAATCTGCCTGCAATGAGGAGACCTGGGTTCAATCCCTGGGTTGGGAGGATCCCTGGAGATGGGAACAGCTACCCACTCCAACTATTCTTGCCTGGAGAACTCCATGGACAGAGGAGACTGGCAGGCTACAGTCCATGGGGTCACAAAGAGTCGGACATGACTGAGCGGCTTTCACTTTTTACCAAAATAAAGAAGTGACAAGGAAATGGATATAAATCTAAGTGTTAGGTGAAAAAATGTACCCCCTAAAAATTGACACCCCAGGTCTTTCTTCTAAGGGATTCTTGCTCACAGTAGTAGATATAAAGGTCATCTGAATTAAATTCGCCCATTCCCATCCATTTTAATTCACTGATTTCTAAGATGTTGATGTTCAATCTTGCCATCTCCTGCTTGGCCACATTCAATTTACCTTGATTCATGGACCTACTATTCCAGGTTCCTATGCAATATTGTTCTTTATAGTGTCAGACTTTACTTTCACCACCAGACATATCCACAACTGAGCGTCATCTCCACTTTGGCCCAGCTGCTTCATTCTTTATGGAGATATTGGTAATTGCCCTTTGTTCTTACCCAGTAACATATTGGACACCTTTGACCTGGGAGGCTCAGCTTCTGGCATCATATTTTTTTGCCTTTCCATGCTGTTCATGGGATTCTCCAGGCAAGAATACTGAAGTTGTTTGCTATTTCCACTTCCAGAGGACCGTGTTTTGTCAGAACTCTTCATTATGACCCATCCATCTTGGGTGGCCCTGCACAGCATGGCTCATAACTTCATTGAGTTACATAAGCCTCTTCACCACAACAAGGCTGTGATCAATGAAGGGATGAATTTACATAGTGCACATGATCTAATGACTCCCAAGCCAAGACATTAACAAAAAAATTGCCTGGAATTTAAAAAATTTGTCTGGAATTAAAAAAAATTTTTTTTAATTCCTTGGATGCTGAACCAGTATGTTTGTAATCATTAAAAACACATTCTGCTTTAAATTAGTAACATCAGTTCAGTTCAGTTCAGTTGCTCAGTTGTGTCAAACTCTTTGCGACCCCATGAATCACAGCACGCCAGGCCTCCCTGTCCATCACCAACTCCCGGAGTTCACCCAAACTCATGTGCATCGAGTCGGTTATGCCATCCAGCCATCTCATCCTCTGTCATCCCCTTCTCCTCCTGCCCCAATCCATCCCAGCATCAGGGTCTTTTCCAATGAGTCAACTCTTCACATGAGGTGGCCGAAGTATTGGAGTTTCAGCTTCAGCATCAGTCCTTCCAATGAACACCCAGGACTGGTCTCCTTTAGGATGGACTGGTTGGATCTCCTTGCAGTCCAAGGGACTCTCAAGAGTCTTCTCCAACACCACAGTTCAAAAGCATCAGTTCTTCAGCACTCAGCTTTCTTCACAGTCCAACTCTCACATCCATACATGACCACTGGAAAAACCATAGCCTT
This sequence comes from Bison bison bison, assembly GCF_000754665.1. Lineage (NCBI taxonomy): Eukaryota > Metazoa > Chordata > Mammalia > Artiodactyla > Bovidae > Bison > Bison bison. The sequence continues at coordinate 1,894,313 of NW_011494812.1, read as the reverse complement.
GACAAGATGAACCTTTGTTGGCAAAGTAATGTCTCTGCTTTTGAATATGCTATCTAGGTTGGTCATAACTTTCCTTCCAAGGAGTAAGCGTCTTTTAATTTCATGGCTGCAATCACCATCTGCAGTGATTTTGGAGCCCCCCCCCCAAAAAAAGTCTGACACTGTTTCCACTGTTTACCCATCTACTTGCCATGAAGTGATGGGCCAAGATGCCATGATCTTAGTTTTCTGAATGTTGAGCTTTAAGCCAACTTTTTCACTCTCTTCTTTCACTTTCGTCAAGAGGCT
>NW_011494812.1:1889873-1893789 GCF_000754665.1 Bison bison bison | reverse complement strand
CTCGTGATGTACTCTGCATGTAAGTTAAATAAGCAGGGTGACAATATACACCCCTGAGGTACCACTTCTCCTATTTGGAACCAGTCTGTTGTTCCATGTCCAGTTCTAAATGTTGCTTCCTGACCTGCATATAGATTTCTCTAGAGGCAGATCAGGTGGTCTGGTATTCCCATCTCTTGAAGAATTTTCCACAGTTTATTGTGATCCAAACAGTCAAAGGATTTGGCATAGTCAATAAAGCAGAAATAGATGTTTTTCTGGAACTCTCTTGCTTTTTTGATGATCCAGTGGATGTTGGCAATTTGATCTCTGATTCCTCTGCCTTTTCTAAAACTGTTGACCTTTTCTTTCAATCCTTGGAAATGATGTAAAAAACAATGAGGGGAATGAGAATCAAAATCTAAATATAATTTTATATATTTGGAAAAATTAGGCAACAGCTAAAAATATCAAATCAGAAAGTAAATGGGATGGCTTCTAAAAGCAGAGAAAATTAAGCAGGGTTATACACACGAGCAAAGGAGAGTTTTCCAGCAGAGAGTACTTCATAAAGAAGAAAGTACATAGGGAGGTATAAAGTAAAAGTTTCACTTTCAGTAATGGTAGGTCTGGCATATGGACTGGTAGGAGAAGTTTTCATGGGCCCAGTTTGTTCCAGAACCTGAGAAAGTGGGACTAAGTGAGAAATCATGTAGCAAGCTGTGTGTGAAAACATTATGTCTAAGTGGCATATAGTCAGGAAGAGTATAGATTTTTCACTGAAGAATTTTACAGCTATCTAAATTGGTTGGGAAAATCAGTGATGAACAGTATAACCAAAGCTAAAGATCATAAAAAAGACTTCAGGTTGCATGGAACACCTTCATGCATTGGAGAAGGAAATGGCAACCCACTCCAGTGTTCTTGCCTGGAGAATCCCAGGGACGGCGGAGCCTGGTGGGCTGCTGTCTATGGGGTTGCACAGAGTCGGACACGACTGAAGCGACTTAGCAGCAGCAGTAGCAGCATGGAACATAGTCCAGGTTCAGGAAAAAAGCCTCAGTCAAAGATAAGTAAGTAGGGAATTCCCTGGTGGTCCGGTGGTTAAGAATCTGCCTGCCAATGCAGGGGACATGAGTTCAATCCTTGGTCCAGGAGGATACCATATGCCATGGGGCACCTAGAGCCTGTGTTCCACAACAAGAGGAGTTACCACAATGAGAAGCTCGCACACCGTGATGAAGAGTAACCCCCATGTGCCACAACTGGAAAAAGCCTATGTGTAGTACCAAAGGCCCAGTGCAGCCAAAACTGAATGAAGAAGTAAATAATTTTTGTAAAATATAGGTTGGTAGAAAAGGAATCATTGCAGGGTCTCTACTACAATACAACAAGAAAATGGGAAAATTGAAGGAATTGAAAACAATTGGAATATGGAGAACAGATCTTAGCAAAACACCTTTATAGAGGAAATGAAAAGAATTCCCAAGTTAAAACATGTAATGAAATTGTTTCCACAACACAAACACTGCAACAGATATGACAGTTCAGGACAAGGTAAAACCTAAGCAATGAGGAGCAAGAACTGAAGTAGTTATCACATCAATGAAAGCAAAATTTAAAGGACAGAAAGGAGAGCAGAGAGGGCTGAGGACCCTGGTGAGGACTAGGAAGGGAATACCAAGTATGGAAATCAGAAAAAAAAAAAAAAAGTGGAAATACAGGCAAACGTTACTTAGGGAAAGAGAAAAATGATACATATTGAATTAGGTAAAGGAGATACAAAGCACTTATAATTGGAATACAAGAAGAAGAAAATTGAAATAAAGATTTCAATATTAAATAATTATGATTAAATATTAAACATACATATGATTAAAACACAAATTATGTCGATAAATATAAGTAGATCAAACTTATTCAAAAGAACAGGATTAGATTGAATCACAAGACTCAGTTCTAAAAGGGATTCAGAAAGGTTGAAAATGAAAATGCAGACAGTTAAATTAGGCAAATTCAAACAAAAAGAATATTAGAAATGGTTGAATCCAGAGACAAAAACCATTAAACAAAACAACAAAAAAATGCCCTTTGTAATTATCAAGGGTGCAATTTGTAATGAAGAGAAATATTTATAAATGTCCTTTCAATAATATAGCATGAACATTTACAAATGAAATTATAGAAGTTCAAATTGATATACCTAACTCTATAGCCTGAAAACAGAGTGCATTTTTCATTCAAGTTCCCAGGCATAGTCACTGAATTTGGCTGTACATTAATTCATAAATAAAATAATAAATTTCAAGAAAATATAAAAGGAATGGAAAAATTTTCTAATCGTAAGTCCATAAGAGAACATATTTGATCAGGAACAAATTAAGGAAATAAGAAAGTCCATCTTTCCCATTTTTGGGGGAAAAACAGCCTATCTCATAAAACAATATTCAACTACTCTACAACTCAAGAGAAAAAAAAAATCTAAACCCCAAAATGCAAAATATTTACAAATTCAATAGCAATATTAGAACTCCAGTGTAATAGCTTGTGAAATACTTCTAAGGCAGTGCTTAGGGAAATATTAATCATCTCAAAATTTATCTTGTAAACAAAGAATGAAAGGATATTACAAACATCTCAAGAAGTCTTTAAAAAAAAAACAATAAAATGATCCTATGGAAAGCAGAACAAAGGTCTTAAGGGTAAGTGCAGAAATGAATGATTTAGGAAACAGAAAAATGATGAAACTTCTGTGTTCTTGCCTGGGAAAATCCCAGGGACAGAGGAGCCTGGCAGGCTACAGTTCATGGGATTGAAGAGTCAGACACAACTGAGCGACTTTCACTTTCTTTTTCAGTAAGTAAATTAAGCTTGTTGTGTCCGACTCTTTGTAACCCCATGCACAGTAACCAACCAGGCTCCTCTATCCATGCGGATTCTCCAGTTAAGAATACCGGAGTGGGTTGTCATGCCCTCCTCCAAGGAATCTTCTCAACCCAGGGATCGAACCCAGGTCTCCCACATTGCAGGCAGATTCTTTACAGTCTGAGTCACCAAGGAAGCCCTTTGAAACATTAGCTATTGGTTTTTCTGTTTTATTGATCTATAGAAAGTGTTCCACTAGAGAAACAGAATCAGTAATAAAAAATTATTAAAAAAGAAAAATTAATAGCTAATCCATAACAGTCAGGGCTCCACTAGAAAAGCATAATGGTTTACTCGATTGTGAGTCCAACCCAGGAGTCTGAAATCCATGGGGCAGGCCATCAAGAAGGACAGGCTGGAACCCTGGCACAAGCTGAAATTGCAGTTTGTGACAGAGTTTCTTGTGGGAAGCTTCAGTTCTGCTCTTCAATCTTTCAACTGATTGAATCATGCCCATTCAGATTCCTAGGAAAATCTTCCTTAAACTACACTGATTATAAATTTGAATCACATATACAGCATACCTTCACAGCAACACCTAGATAAAAGTGTTTGATTAAATAAGTGGCAATTGTAGTTGACTATCACCTACTCTAATAAAAAAAACAGGCAGGTAGCACAGATGCCTCATATAATAGAAGATAATTGAGGAAATACCTACAGATTAAAAGAAAAGAAGAACCGTAACATGCTAGCTTTCTAAGTCTATTCAAATAAATTTGAAAACACTGAAGAACTGATAGTTTTCTAGGAATATGTAAATCATGACAAGTAATTTCAGGAAAATAGAAAAATGAGAATATTAATTTCCATCAAAAATACAGAAACTTTTCTAAGAGCTCTTCCTGGAAAGCATTGTATCATTAAATAATAGATAATTTGATTACCTTTTAAGCTGTTCTATAGCCTCACCATCCACTAGAACTTTCTGTGGTGGTAGAAATATTCTAACTGTACTACCAGTGTAAGGAGGCACATATGACTATTGAACACTTGATTGCAGCTAGTTTTA
>NW_011494812.1:1875614-1889773 GCF_000754665.1 Bison bison bison | reverse complement strand
CTAGTTTTAGGGAGCACTGGATTTTAATTTTATTTAATTCTAATTAATTTAAAATTAATTTGCCACATATTGCTGTTGGCTACTGTATTGGAGAGTGCAGATATAGAAGATGTAAAAGAAAAGCATTCAAATTCTTTCATGAAGTAAGCATAGAATTGATAAAAAAAAGTTTGAATATAAAACTCATGGATTACTCTCATTTATAAAAATGATGCAAATACCCTGGGAAATAGAAGCTAGTAGCACTTTAAAATCATAATATATAAAGACCAAATGGGGTTTATTTCAGGATTCAAATGGTTCAGAAAGAGGACGCTTAATATAATTTGTCATATCAAGGGATCAATAGCAAAAACATGTCTAGATGATGTCCACCGTCATGAAAAACTTTGTACGTCTTTGTATGTCATTATAGAGATACTAACCTATATAACTAGGGAGAAGGAGAGAGGGAATTTGGATTGTTCTTTTGAAAAATCAAAAAAATCAAGTGAAACTTTATTCAGATAAGAGAATTTAGAAAGATGAGTGGATATAAAATCCATGTAAAGAGAATAATAGCCTTTATATCTGGCAAACTTCCCCAGTGGCTCAGAGGTTAAAGCGTCTGCCTACAATGTGGGAGACCTGGGTTCAATCCCTGGGTCCGAAAGATCCACTGGAGAAGGAAATGGCAACCCACTTGAGTACTCTTGCCTGGAAAATCCCATGAATGGAGGAGCGTGGTACGCTACAGTCCATGGGGTTGCAAAGAATCGGACACGACTGAGCGACTTCACTTTCTTTTTATCTGCAAACTATCACTGGTTAGAGGATATGATGAAGAATCTAATTATCATAACAGCAACAAGTTTCTAAGAGCCATCTAAAGAAATGCACAAGATTTAGTTGAGGGCAACACTATAATCCCCTGGGGGACGTAGGAGACTTGATAAATGGGAGAGGATACCATGTTATTGGATAGGGTTATAGAAGTTAAATGAGGAATTTAGTGCCATTTTACTAAGTCACCAGGAGGACTTCTTTGGTTTGTTTTTGTTCTTTTTTTGGCAATAAGGCAAGTTAATTCCAAAGTTCACATAAAAAATTTAAAAGAATAGCCAGAAAAATTTTTACCATTAAATATAAAGTTACACAAAATAGTCTTATACTAGTACATACGTTGTTGGTGTTGTTCAGTTGTTAAGTTATGTCTGACCCTTTGCGACCCCATGGACTGCAGCAAGCCAGGCTTCCCTGTCCTTCACCATCTCATGGAGGTTGCTCAAACATCATGACTCATCACTGAGTCAGTGATGCCATCCAACTATCTCATCCTCTGTCACACCCTTCTCCTCCTGCCCTTAATCTTTCCCAGCATCAGGGTCTTTTCCAATGAGTCAGCTCTTCACATCAGGTGACCAAAGTATTGGAGTTCCAGCTTCAGCATCAGTCCTTCCAATGAATATTCAGGGTTGATTTCCTTTAGGATTGACTGGTTTGATCTCCTTGCAGTCTAAGGGACTCTCAAGAGTCTTCTCCAGCACCACAGTTCAAAAGCATCAATCCTTTGGCTTTCAGCCTTCTTTATGGTTCAGCTCTCATATCTGTACATGACTACTGGAAAAGCCATAGCTTTGACTATATGGACCTTTAAGGTAAAGTGATGCCTCTACTTTTAAATACACTGTTTAGTTTCATCATAGCTATTCTTCCAAGGAGCAAGCATCTTTTAATTTTGTGGCTGCAGTAAACATCCACATTGATTTTGGAGCCCAAGAAAATGAAATCTGCCATTCTTTCCACTTTTCCCCCTTCTATTTGCCATGAAGTGATGGGACTGGATGTCAAGATCTTCATTTTTTTGAATGTTGAGTTTTAAGCCAGGTTTTTCACTCTCCTCTTTCATCTTCATCAAGAGGCTCTTTAGTTCCTCTTCACTTTCTGCCATTAAAGTGGTATCATCTGCTTATCTGAGGTTGTTGGTGTTTCTCCTGGCAATCTTGATTCCAGTTTGTTAGTCATCCAGCCCAGCACTTCGTATGATGTTCTCTGCATATAAATTAAATAAGCGGAGGTGACAATATACAACCTTTCCCAATTTTGAGCCAGTCAGTTGTTCCAGGTTCAGTTCTAACTGTTGCTTCTTGACCTGCATACAGGTTTCTCAGGAGGCAGGTAAGGTGGTCTTGTATTCCTGTCTCTTTAAGAATTTTCCATTGTTTGTTGTGATCTACACAATCAAAGGCTTTAGTGTAGTCAATGAAGCAGAAGTAGATGTTTCTCTGGAATTCTCTTGCTTTTTCTATGATCCAGTTGATGTTGGCAATTTTATTTCTGGTTCTTCTCCTTTTTCTAAATCCAGCTTGTACATCTGGAATTTCTCAGTTCATGTACTGCTGAAGCCTAGCTTGAAGGATTCTGAGCATAATCTTGCTAGCATCTGAAATGAAAAAGCATTTGAAAAATCACTCATTTGAATATTCTTTGGTATTACCCTTCTTTGGGATTGGAATGAAAACTGACATTTCCAGTCCTGTGGCCACTGCTGAGTTTTCCAAATTTGCTGGCATAATGAGTGCAGAACTTTAACAGCATCATCTTTTAGGATTTGAAGTAGCTCAGCTGGAATTTCATCATCTCCACCAGCTTTGTTCTTAGTAAGTTCTTAGTAAGTAAGTTCTTTGTTCTTTGTTCCCAAGGCCCACTTGACTTCACACTCCAGAATGTCTGGCTCTAGGTGAGTGACCACACCATCATGGTTATCTGGTCCATTAAGAACTTTTTTTTTGTATATTTCTTCTGTGCATTCTTGCCACCTCTTCTTAATCCCTTCTGCTTCTGTTAGGTCCATACCATTTCTGTCTTTTATTGTGCCCATCTTTGGATGGAATGTTCCCATGGTATCTCCAATTTTCTTAAGGAGATCTCTAGTCTTTCCTATTCTATTGTTTCCCTCTATTTCTTTGCATTGTTCACTTAAGAAGACTTTCTTATCTCTCTTTTCTAGTCTCTAGAACTCTGAATCCAGTTGAGTATATCTTTCCCTTTCTCCTTTGCTTTTCACTTTTCTTCTTTTCTCAGCTATTTGTAAGGCTTCCTCATACAACCACTTTTCCTTCTTGTATTTCTTTTTCTTGGGAATGGCTTTGGTCACCACCTCCTGTACAATGTATGAACTTCTGTCTATAGTTCTTCAGACACTCTACCAGATCTAGTCCCTTGAATCTATTTGTTGCCTTCACTATATAATCATAATGGATTTGAGTAGACCAATGTATCAGAATAGAAAACTCAAATATGGACCTGAATACATGTGGGAATTTAGGTACTGATAAAGGAATTTATTCAAAACAGTAGTGCAAAGGAAGAATATTCAGTATATGGTATTGAAATATGTTGATGAAATGTTATGCAATGCTTGCCAAATATATCTAGACCAAAATGGATGGAAGTGGATTAAAAATTTAAGTGCAAAAAGCAATAATGACTAGAAAAATCAAGAAATCTGAAAAAAGTTCTGGTTAGGATAAAGCCTGTCTAAGCATGCCATAAAATATAGCAGTCATGAAAATATTTATAAATTCAACTATATTAAAATCCATCATGACAAAAGCAGAGTCAAAAGATAAATTATCTATGAAAAATGTTTACAAGTTATATTCCAAAAGAATGAGTCCTGTACCATAGAAGTGACTTTTAGATTGTTGGAGAATAGACCAAGAACTCACTAGAAAAAGAAGTAAATGGCATGGATTAAATAGTTCAGAGGAAAGGACATACATGCAGTTCATAAACTCATGAAAAGATGTATAACCTCCTTTATATTTACAAAAATAGACAATAAGCTTCACCGAGATGCTAATTTTCATCAATCAGATTGAAAAAGATCATAAAGTTTGAAAATACAGTGTGTTGGGAAATGTGTGGGAAAGAGACACTCATTTATTGCTGTAGGAGAGCATATTGCTATACTATTCCTTATGGCCTTTGGGTTTGAGTTTAGCCAGATTTTGTGACTGCAGTTTCAGGGGGATGTTTGGTGGGAGTCCAGATTTCAGGATATAAAGCAGATAGCATTCCGTGACTATCTCACAGCCCAGTACTACTTTTGCAGTAGTGCAGTACTGTGAGAGTAACACTGTGTAGGGGGCTGTAATAATCTACATCCTACAATGGTGGTCTACAATTGCCTACTATCATTTGTACCCTCGGCTTTTAATTTCCTTAGTTCCCATGAAGCCCTATTTAATTCATTCACTCTTTCATTCGTGTGATAAATATTGAACATTTACTCTGCCCTAAGTACTAGGAACTCTTTAACTCTGCACCTTTTAAACTCTTTTAAAGCACTTTATTTATTTTTGGTTGCACTGGGTCTTCATGGAGGCACTCAGACTTTCTCTAGTTGCAGCGAGCAGGGCTACTCTGTGCTGTGATGCACGGGCCTCTCACTGTGGTGGCTTCTCTTATTGTAGAACATGAGCTTTAGTGTATGAGCTTCGGTAGTTGTGGCTTGCAGGCTCTAGAACATGGGCTCAGTAGTTGTGGTGCATGGTTTAGTTGCTCTGTGGCATGTGGAATCTTCCCATACCAGCGACTGAACCCATATCCCCTGCATCGGCAGTCGGATTCTTATCCACTGTACTACCAGGGAAGTCCTGCACCAGTACTCTTCATTCTTGCCTCAGACATAGCTAGTTTTGACCTGCAAATTGTAGACACAGTGGTTTGCTTTTACACTCTTTAATGCTGATTTTGCTATTTTATATGAGGCTTTATGAACCAGAGCACTGGCTTAGCATCTGTCTGCCTGTTCAGGCCCTATGCAAGCTGCTCGCATGGCTTATTGTCCATTGTGTCTCTAGTGAAGTGAAACGGTGCCTTGGTACTATGCCTAAGACATCTGCTGTCCCAGCTGCAGGATGTTAATTCAAAAAACAGATACGGATGGACTGCCTACTAAGGCACAGTGCTAGAGACACAGCACTTAACAAGGGAGGACTTTTCTGTTTTGATGGACGGGGCAGTGTAAATATTCAACTGAAGTACTGTCCAGGGAGCGTGGAGCCTGCTTGTTGGCAGGAACCTTTCATTTAGGGTTTAAACAGACAGGCCAATTAGAAATGTGGCTCAAGCGTGTCGTCAAGTAAGGAATGAGTTTGGTGAAGTGAAGCAGGTGTGCCAGCTAGACTGTAAAATCTTCCTACATGAGGAACGGAGGAAGTGTAACTTGGAAGGCAAACCTGGACCCTTTGTCCGAGAAGAGGCCGTAAGGAAATGGGCATAGATGAAGCCGAGTAAGGATGATTGCCCAACTGAGAGAGAAGAACTCTGTAATACTGAAATTCTCCTCAGGGTTCTGCACTCACTGCTGACAACCTTGAAGATTAAATTGGGCAACAGTTGTAATCTAAGGAATTTTGAAATTAGGAGGTAAAGATGAGAGGCAAAACTGAACACAAAGCAGGAGCTGTATCTAAAGAGAATGTAGAATCCTTCTCTTTGAAAAAAAGTAAAAGAATCCTTCTCTTTGTAGAAAAGTAAAAAAAAAGGGAGCAGGACTTGTTTTAACATTTATAACTAACTGTGTTTTAATTATGCATAAGGTGGTAAGTCTTACTTGATGTGAAATGGAGAAAAGTAAAATGTTTATTTGTGAGGATCTGTGTGTCCCAGATGACTAAATATTAGAGAACTATCTAATGCAAATTCCCTCTCTATATACAATGAGGAAGTGACAGAAGGCTCACTGAAGCTTCTGGGAGAGGTGATGGGATTAGTACTTTCCTTATTCTTCCAAATGGCATGGCTGCTCTAACAACCTTTCCTCTGGGTCCTTCACCCTACACATTTTCTCTACTCCAGCCTTAGCTGCAGGATGTTAATAAGGGAACCAATCAGATTCCAGATCAATCAAGCAATCAACCAATCAATCAGATGATCCAGAATACTACAAATGCATATTGTTGAGCTTCTATCATTTTATTCATTATAGCTAATATCAAGAGCCTATGCATGTTCATCACTATATTTATTGCTTTTTTATACATTATCTTTTTCTAAAGGTTTTACAATAGAAGTATTATATGCATACAAATACATAGACACTCATAAGTCATGAGCATATTATGTGTTATCATAAAATGAGCATACCCATGTAATCTCCACTTAGGTCCACAAGAAGTGGAATGTTCCCAGGACCCCAGAAGCATTCTTCAATGCCTTCTGCCAATGACTACTCTCACTCTTCTCTCTGAAACTTACTGCTATTCTGACTTCTAACACCATAGACTGGTTATACCTGTTCTTGGACTTTATATAAAATGGAATCAAGCAGTTTGCATTGTTTTCTTTGCTCAGCATTATGTTTGTGAGATTCATTCACATTGTCCCATATAGTAATAATTTATTCAATCTTGTTGCATTCTAGTATGTAACTATAATACAATTTATTCCTTGTACTTAATGGAAATGTGGAAAATTTCCACTATTTGACTATTATGAATATTGCATTCTATTATGAATATCGCATTCATGAACATTAGTGTACACATCTTTTGATGAAAATATGTATGTATTTGGGGTATATGGGACTTTCCTGGTGGCTCAGATGGTAAAGAATCTGCTTGCAATGCAGGAGATTTGGGTTCAGTCCCTGAGTCAGGAAGATCCCCTGGCGAAGGGCATGGCTACCAACTCCAGTATTCTTGCCTGGACAATTCCATGGACAGAGGAGCCTGGTGGGCTACAGTCCATGGGGTTGAAAAAGTCGGATATGATGGAGTGACTAACACTTGGGGTATATACCTAGGAATATAATTGCTGGGTCATAGGATAAATATATATTTTGTGTTAATAGAAACTACCACATAATTTTCCTAAGTGGTTATGTACAATTTTATGTAAATTTTATTAGCAGTGCATGAGCATTTCAGATGCCCCACCTCATCAGCTTTGGTCATGTCTGCTTTAAAAATTTTAACTATCCTGGCAAGTGTCTAGTGATATCTCATTGTGTGCTATAGATTGAATGCCTTTATTCCCCCCAAAATTCATGTGTTGAAATCCTAGTCTATAAAATGATGATAGGGAGATGGGACAGGAGAAGGAAATGGCAACCCACTCCAGTGTTCTTGCCTGGAGAATCCCAGGGACGGGGGTGCCTGGTGGGCTGCCTTCTCTGGGGTCGCACAGAGTCGGACACGACTGAAGCGACTTAGCAGCAGGTCATGAGGACAGAGCCCTCATGAATGGGATTAGTACTCTTATGAAAGAGACTCCAGAAATTTTCCTGGCCCCTTCCACCTAGGAGGACACAATGAGAAGTCTGTGATCTGGAAGAGGGCCCTTGCCTGTCCATGCTGGCATCCTGATCTGGGAACTGCTGCCTCTGTGAGAAGTACATTTCTATTTTTTAAAAGCAACTTAGTCTGTGGTATTTTGTTATAGCGGAATGAATAGGCTAAGACATTGTGGTTTAAAATCTGATTTCCCTGATTACTAATAGAGTAAAACATTTTTAAAGTTGAAGTATGGTTGATTTACAATGTTGTATTAATTTCTGCTATGTAGCAAAGTGATACGGATACACACACCCACACGTTCTTTTTTGTGTTCTTTTTCCATTACGGTTTACCTCAGGGTATTAAACACAGTTCCCTGGGCTAGGACCTTGTTGTAAGACAAGGACCTTGTCCTACACTAAGACCTTACTTCATACATTCTATACATAATAGCTTGCATCTGCTTATGCCAAACTCCCAATCCTTCTCCCACTCCACCCTCCCTCTTCCTTGGCAACTATAAGTCTGTTCTCTGTCTGAGTCTGAAGAGCAAAACATTTTCACATGTTTATTTGCAATTTGTATATCCTCTTCTGTGAAGTGCCTTCTCGGGCCTCCTGCCATTTTTCTTTTGAATTCTTTGATATTTTCTGACTGATTTTTAGGATATGCATATACTTACATGCTCATAAGCTCCAGTCTTGGGCTTTGATATGTGGTGGGGATAGGGTGGGGAGCAGATAATCCAGGCTAAGACACTGCTTTCTCTCTTAGTCCTTCCAGATTAAGGGTGGTGCCAGATATTTGATGTTATTCATCCCTGTGTTGTCTTATTATCTCCTGTTAGGATTCTCAAGCTCTTCCATTGCTTGTGTAACTAGCTTCCTGTATTAATTTCCTTGTTTTGCATATGTATAGTAGACTCTGTTTTCTTCCATAGACTCTGATTGACAGGCTCTTCTGGCCTCTACCCTTCTACTATATCACCATACTGCTTTCTCACATTCTAGCCCTGTTCTCTCCTTACAGCCTTGGATCTGCATGGGGTCCTGACAATTTTTCTTCCCTTTCTCACTATAAAGAAGTCATCAGCTGATCTTAGTCATTTATAATTTCTTTGTTGCAAGAACAGGAAACACAGCATTGCATGGTAGCTAGGTTTTTAAACTGTAGAGACTGCCAAGATTCAAATCCTGACTCTGCTATGTGATGGTGAGTGAATCCTTATTCTCTCTCTGCTTCAGCTTCCTCATCTGCAACCTGAGAACAAGAATATTCATTAGGATTAAATGAGTTTATTTTTGTTAATTATTTAGAACAATCTTTATTTAAGTTCATTTTTAAATTGGAATATAGTTTCTAGAATAATCTTGTTAGACTAAATGTATTAAATAAATGTTACTTTTTGTTGTGACTATGAAATCTACATTTCTTTTTTCTTTTTTTTTTTCACACTATGTGGCTTATGGGATCCTAGTTCCTTGACCAGGGATTGAACCCAGGCCCTCTGCAGTGGAAATACAGAGTCCTAACCACTGGACTGCCAGGGAATTTCCCCAAATCTATATTTCTAATTCTCCTTCTTCCTCTGACTGCCACTCAGCATATTCTGATTCATCATGGATATTTCCCTTGACAATTTGATAAGTTAATCATATTAATTCACTTAAAAATACTTGCTGGGTATCTATTATGTACCATATTTCTTGTTACAGGCCTCCTTGTCACTTGTGATTTAATATTTTGGGAAACCAGATTCTCCAACTACTGTTTCCACCAGCTACTCTCCACTATCCCCCAAGATAAACTTTTATCTCTAAGATATTTGATAGTATAGTTGTTTTATTATTTTCCTAGTAACAATTGCAATAATAATAGTTGCAATAATTTATGTGGTGGCTTATTTTTAAAAAAGTTTATTTATTTTATTTTTGGCTGTGCTGGGTCTTCGTTGCTGCATGCAGCCTTTCTCTAGTTTCAGGAAGCGGGGGTTGATTTTCGTTGTGGTGCATGGGCATCTCTTGTTGCAGAGCACGGGTTCTGGGGTGTATGGGCTTCAGTAGTTGTGGCGCACGGGCTTGGTTGCTCCAAGGCATGTGGGATCTTCCCAGACCAGGAATCAAACTTGTGTCCCTTGCATCAGCAGGTAGATTCTAAACCACTAGCCATCAGGGAAGCCCTGGTAGCTTACATTTTAAACAGTGTTTTCACATGTCTAATACTAAAGTGCAAAACTGTCATGGACAGGATTAATGTCTTGATTGCATATCCCCAGCAGCTAACATGTTGTTTAATTTATAGTCAGTGATAGGGAATTTTTTTAAATTTAATTTTCATTTTATATTGTAGTATGATTGATTTACAATGTTGTTTCAGGTGTACAGCAAAGTAGTTCAGTTGTACATATACATATATTCTTTTTTTTCAGATCCATATAGGTTATTACAGAATATTGAGTAGAGCTCCTCGTTGCAAGGAGTCGAACACAACAGAAGCGACTTAGCATGCATTAGCACAATGCTCTAAATGACATTGTTAGCCAGACAATGTAGAAAAATATTTCTCATCAAATGTGGGAGAGAAATCCAGTTATGATTAGCAGCCATCTTATTTAAGGAACTTATATCACTCAGGAGACATTACTTTGCCAACAAAGGTCCGTCTAGTCAAGGCTATGGTTTTTCCAGTAGTCATGTACTGATGCGAGAGTTGGACTGTGAAGAAAGCTGAGCGCCGAAGAATTGATGCTTTTAGTCTTGAGAGTCCCTTGGACTGCAAGGAGATCTAATCAGTCCATTCTGATGGAGATCAGCCCTTTGTTATCTATTTTATATATAGTAGAGAAATGTTTGTTAAATGAGTTATTTTATATCTTAACTTTGGAGATACAGCAATGTTGATTATTTCTAGTTTCCATATGAAAAAGCTCCATGGAGTTGGGTTGACCATTCCCTGCTTAACTTCTTGACTCAGAAATTCACATGATATTTAAGTGGCTGAGATAGAACCTCCATTAGTTTGGAAAATTTGTGGTTATGTTTTAATTCATTTCTGTCCTTAATTATCCTTGCTCATAACTGTTCCTTTGAATTGTGTGTCTGATACATCATTTTTACCCTAGACTTTCCATTCCATCCTGGGGCCTCTCTTGCTGCAGGCTGTCAGTACTTTAATCCACTGTTCACAAGAAGCCCTTGTCAGCCTGACTGTGGTAAAGTAGAGTAATCAGCACAGTTCAGTTCAGTCATTCAGTAGTGTCTGACTCTTTGCGACCCATGGACTCTAGCATGCCAGGGTTCCCTGTCCATCACCAACTACTGGAGCTTGCTAAAGTTCAGGTCCATCCAGTTGGTGATGCCATCCAACCATCTCATTTTCAGTTGTTCCCTTCTCTTCCTGCCTTCAATCTTTCCCAGCATCAGGGTCTTTTCAAAGGAGTCAGTTCTTCGCATCAGGTGGCCAAAGTATTGGAGCTTCAACTTTAGCATCAGTCCTTCCAATGAATATTCAGGACTGATTTCCTTTAGAATTGACCAGTTTGATCTCCTTGCAGTCCAAGGGACTGTCAAGAGTCTTCTCCAACACCACAGTTCAAAAGCATCAATTCTTTGGCGCTCAGCTTTCTTTATGGTCCAAATCTCTTCTTCATACATGACTACTGGAAAAACCACAACTTTGACTAGATGGACCTTTGTTGGCAAAGTAATGTCTCTGATTTTTAATAAGCTGTCTAGGTTTGTCATAGCTTTTCCTCCAAGGAGCAAGTGTCTTTTAATTTCATGTCTTTTAATTTCACAATATGCAGTGATTTTGGAGCCCAAGAAAATAAAGTCTGTCACAGTTTCCATTGTTTCCCTATTTGCCATGAAGTGATGATACCGGATGCCATGATCTGTTTTTTGAATGTTGAGTTTTAAGTCAGCTTTTTCACTTTCCTCATTCACTTTCATCAAGAGGCTATTTCCTCTTCGCTTTCTGCCATAAGGGTGGTGTCATCTGCATGCTGCTGCTGCTGCTACTAAGTTGCTTCAGTCGTGTCTGACTCTGTGCGACCCCATAGACAGCAGCCCACCAGGCTCCCTGGTCCCTGGGACTCTCCAGGCAAGAACACTGGAGTGGGTTGCCATTTCCTTCTCCAATGCAAGAAAGTGAAAAGTGAAAGTGAAGTTGCTTAGTCGTGTCCGACTCTTAGCAACCCCATGGACTGCAGCCTTCCAGGTACTCCATCCATGGGATTTTCCAGGCAAGAGTGCTGGAGTAGGGTGCATATCTGAGGTTATTGAGATTTCTCCCGGCAATCTTGATCCCAGCTTGTGCTTCTGCCAGCCCAGCATTTTTCATGTTGTACTCTGCATATAAGTTAAATAAGCAGGGTGACAATATACAGCCTTGATGTACTCCTTTTCCTATTTGGAACCAGTCTGTTGTTCCATGTCCAGTTCTAACTGTTGCTTCCTGACCTGCATACAGGTTTCTTAAGAGGCAGGTCAGGTGGTCTGGTATTCCCATCTCTTGAAGAATTTTCCACAGTTTATTGTGATCCACACAGTCAAAGGCTTTGCCATAGTCAATAAAGCAGAAATATATATTTTTCTGGAACTCTCTTGCTTTTTTGATGATCCAGCAGATGTTGGCAATTTGAACTCTGGTTCCTCTGCCTTTTCTAAAACCAGATTGAACATCTGGAAGTTCACGGTTCATGTACTGTTGAAGGCTGGCTTGGAGAATTTTGAGCATTACTTTACTAGCGTGTGAGATGAGTGCAGTTGTGTGGTAGTTTGAGCATTCTTTGGCATTGCCTTTCATTTGGACTGGAATGAAGACTGACTTTTTCAGTCCTGGGGCCAATGCTGAGTTTTCCAAATTTGCTGGCATATTGAGTGCAGCACTTTCACAACATCATCTTTCAGGATTTGAAATAGCTCAACTGGAATTCCATCACCTCCACTAGCTTTGTTCGTTATGATGCTTTCTAAGGCCCACTTGACTTCACATTCCAGGATGCCTGGCTCTAGGTGAGTGATCACACCATTGTGATTATCTGGGTTGTGAAGATCTTTTTTGTGTAGTTCTTCTGTGTATTCTTGCCACCTTTTCTTAATATCTTCTGCTTCTGTTAGGTCCATACATTTCTGTTCTTTATTGAGCCCATCTTTGCATGAAATGTTCCCTTCGTATGTCTAATTTTCTTGAAGAGATCTCTGCTGCTGCTGCTGCTAAGTCGCTTCAGTTGTGTCTGACTCTATGCGACCCCATAGACGGCAGCCCACTAGGCTCCCCCATCCCTGGGATTCTCCAGGCAAGAACACTGGAGTGGGTTGCCATTTCCTTCTCCAATGCATGAAAGTGAAAAGTGAAAGTTAAGTCACTCAGTCATGTCCGACCCTCAGCGACCCCATGGACGGCAGCCTACCAGGCTCCTCTGTCTATGGGATTTTCCAGGCAAGAGTACTGGAGTGAGGTGCCATTGCCTTCTCCGAGGAGATCTCTAGTCTTTCCCATTCTATTGTTTTCCTCTATTTCTTTGCATTGATCACTGAGGAAGGCTTTCTTATCTCTCCTTGCTATTCTTTGGAACTCTGCATTCAGATCTTCCCTTTTCTCCTTTGCCTCAAGTTCTCTTCTTTTCTCAACTATTTGTAAGGTCTCCTCAGACAACCATTTTGACTTTTTGCCTTTCTTTTTTTGGGGGATGGTCTTGATCATTGCCTCCTGTACAATGTCATGAACCTATGTCCATAGTTCTTCAGGCACTCTGTCTATCAGATCTAATCCCTTGAATCTATTGATCACTTCCACTGTATAATTATAAGAGATTAGATTTAGGTCAGCACACTGGGGTGAATGTAAAGCATGCTGCTAATAGCTACCTGTCTGATCTTGACTACTCTGAGTCTCAGTTTCCTTACATATACAGTAAAATGCGAGTTGAGTGGTAGGATCTGTATAATCAGGTGAAGTAGTGACATTCCTGTGGTTCTGTAGCTGTCTTTCTACCCATCTTAATGTTCCTTATATCCCAACTTTACCTGTGAGACCAAATTCATATTGTTCTAGTTTGTTCTTTTTTTGAATTTATTTTGAATGAAACAAAGATGAATATTTTTAATGAAAAAAGGTACAATTCACAAAGAAGATAGACATCGTAAATGATTAGACAGCTTAATAACAAAACAAAGATAAATAAAGCAAAACTTTTAAGAAATATAAGGGAAAAGAAAAACATATAATCTCTGTGAGACATATTAACATTTCTCTGAGAATATTTTATCAAGTGTTTATCAAATATTTGATCAATAGTTTTATTTGATCAGATATTTTATTTAATCAAATAACTTATCAAATATTTTATCAATAATTTATCAGAAAAACTAAGAATAAAAGCATCTTGAATGATGTTATTAATGATTTAAACATATTTTATTTAATTTACATTAGTCAGGAAGCAACAGTTAGAACTGGATATGGAACAACAGACTAGTTCCAAATAGGAAAAGGAGTACGTCAAGGCTATATATTGTCACCCTGCTTATTTAACTTATATGAAGAGTACATCATGAGAAACACTGGGCTGGAAGAAGCACAAGCTGGAATCAAGATTGCTGGGAGAAATATCAATAACCTCAGATATGCAGATGACACCACCCTTATGGCAGAAAGTGAAGAGGGACTAAAAAGCCTTTGAAGAAAGTGAAAGTGGAGAGTGAAAAAGTTGACTTAAAGCTCAACATTCAGAAAACTAAGATCATGGCATTTGGTCCCATCACTTCATGGCAAATAGATGGGGAAACACTGGAAACAGTAGCTGACTTTATTTTTTGGGGCTCCAAAATCACTGCAGATGGTGATTGCAGCCATGAAATTAAAAGACGCTTACTCCTTGGAAGGAAAGTT
>NW_011494812.1:1875324-1875514 GCF_000754665.1 Bison bison bison | reverse complement strand
AGATGGTGATTGCAGCCATGAAATTAAAAGACGCTTACTCCTTGGAAGGAAAGTTATGACCAACCTAGATAGCATATTCAAAAGCAGAGACATTACTTTGCCAACAAAGGTCCATCTAGTCAAGGCTGTGGTTTTTCCAGTGGTCATGTATGGATGTGAGAGTTGGACTGTGAAGAAAGCTGAGTGCTGA
>NW_011494812.1:1835896-1875165 GCF_000754665.1 Bison bison bison | reverse complement strand
TTGGTGATGGACAAGGAGGCCTGGCGTGCTGCGATTCATGGGGTTGCAAAGAGTCAGACACGACTGAGCGACTGAACTGAACTGAATCACATCCTACACAAATACATTTAAAATTTTGTATCTTATACATTGCTAATAGATTTCCATAGGCCATTTAGAAAAATTGGCCAAAAGATAAACATTATTAAATTTCAAAAAGTAGAATTATTTTTTTTAACATGTGATTCAGTTATATGTAAACACACATATTATTTTTGAAATTATTTTTCATTATAGATTATCATAAGACACTGACTATAGTTCCCTGTGCCATACAGTAAACCTTTGTTTCTTGTTACATTCTTGTTAACATTCTTGTTAAAATTAGAAATCTAGCATTCTATTCATACTAAGTCAAACCAGTGCAATCAAAATGTCATAAATTTTTTAGATAGGCAAAAATTCATAAGTTTTCTAAGGTATATATAGTCTGCATATTATTTATATGTATGTATACGAAAGCTTTTCTACCATGCTTGATGAGGGCTTCAGAAAGAACATCCAAAAAAAAAAAGAGAGAGATGGAGAAATTGGAAAACATAAACTAAATGAAATGGAAGCACTGAATATGAGATAGAAAACGTAAAACAGACTAGATAAAAGTAAAAGATCCTTATATAGTCCAGTTTATTTTAAGCATGATTGTTCATTAGAAACATATCTGGAGCTCTGGCCAAAAAAATGAAAAAGGCAACCCCTGGGCATTTGTAATTTTCAAAAGTTCCAAGATAATTCTGATATGTATATGGAATTTTAAAAGTGATTACAGATTTTTCTATTAAATGGTAGTTTTTGTGATATAGAATTCTATTATTTTTCAGTTGACCAATAATGATATTAATACAATGGTATTAAAGTGAGTAATAGTGACATAATCAAAATAGTAAAAGATGTTTATCAGTTTTCACAGTCAATAGCCAGTCTATGTCTTTTGGTTGGTGCATTTAATCCATTTGCAATTAAAGTAATTATCAATATGTATGATCCTATTACTGTTTTCTTAATTGTTTGGGGTTTATTTTCTATCGATATGGCTTTTCCTTCTCTTGTTTTCTACCTAGAGAAGTTCCTTTAGCACTTGTTGTAAAGCTGGTTTGGTGATGCTGAATTCTCTTAACCTTTGCTTGTCTGGAAACTTTTTGATTTCTGCATCAAATCTGAAGGAGATCTTGCTGGGTAGAGTATTCTTGGCTGTAGGTTCTTCCCTTTCATCACTTTAAAGATGTTATGCCATTCCGTTCTGGCTTGTAGAGTTTCTGTTGAGAAATCAGCTGATAGCCTGATGGGAGTTCCCTTGTATGTTATTTGTTGTTTTTCGCTTGTTGCTTTTAATATTTTATCTTTGTCTTTAACTTTTGTCAGTTCAATTACTAGGTATCTGTGTTTGTTTCTCCTTGGGTTCATTCTGCCTGGGACTCTCTGTGCTTCCTGGATTTGTTTGATTATTTCCTTTCCCATGTTAGGGAAATTTTTAGGTATTATCTCTTCAAATATTTTCTCAGGTCTTTTCTCTCTCTCTTCTCCTTCTAGGATCCCTATAATATGGATCTTGGTGCATTTAATCTTGTCCCAGAGGTCTCCTAGGCTGTCTTCATTTCTTTTCATTCTTTTTTCTGTATTCTATTCTATGATTTACATCATTCTGTCCTCCAGGTCATTTATTTGTGCTCCTGCTTTAGTTATTCTGCTATGGATTTCTTCTAGTGTGTTATTCATTTCTGTTTGCTTGTTCTTTAGTTCTTACAGGTCTTTGATTTCTTGCATCTTCTAAATCTTTGCCTCCATTATTTTCCCAAAATCCTGGATCATCTTCACTATCATTATACTGAATTCTTTTTCTGGAAAGTTGCTATCTCCACTTCATTTAGTTGTTTTTCTGGGGTTTTATTTAGTCCCTTCACCTGGGATGTAACTTTCTTCTTTTTCATGCTGATTAAGTTTCTGTAATATGGTTTTGTTTTAGTCCCTGTGTGATTGTGGTTCTTCTTGCTTCTTCTGTCTGCCCTCTGATGGAGGAGGCTAAGAGGCTTGTGTAAACTTCCTGATGGGAGGGACTGGTGAGCATGCCCTTGCTCAGTTCAGTTCAGTTCGGTTCAGTCACTCAGTTGTGTCTATTTGTGACCCCATGGACTGCAGCATGCCAGGCTTCCTATCCTTCACCATCTCAAACTCATGTCCATTGAGCCAGTGATGCCATCCAACCATCTCATCCTCTGTCATCCCCTTCTCCTCCTGCCCTCAATCTTTCCCAGCATCAGGGTCTTTTCCAATGAGTCAGCTCTTCACATCAGGTGGCCAAAGTATCAGAGCTTCAGCTTCATAATCAGTCTTCCCATTGAGTATTCAGGGTTGATATGGTCAGTTTAATGGTGACCTCCAAGAGGGTTAATGTCAAAGGGGACCTTCCCAGGAAGCTGCTGCCGTCTTCCCATCCCTGTGGTGAACCCCTGCCAATCTACACCTCCACAGGAGACCCTGCAACACTACCAGGCAGTTTTGGTTCAGGTTCCTGTGTAGTCATTGCTCCTTTCCTCTGAGCCTTGGTGCATGCAAGGTTTTGTTTGTGCCCTCCAAGACTGGAGTCTCTGTTCCCCCAGTCCTGTGAAAGACTTGTAATCAAATCCCATGGCCTTCAAGATCAGATTCCCTGAGGATTCCTAATCTCTTTGTCAGGTATGCAGCTGGGAAGCCTGATGTGGGGTTCCAAACCTTCACCACAGTGGGAGAACCTCTTTGGTATTAATGTTCTCCAGTTCACCCACTAGGTGTGGATGAGATTTGATTTTATTGTGGTTGTGCCCCTCCTACTGTCTCACTGTGGCTTCTTCTTTGCCTTCAAAGGTGGGGTATCTTTTTTTGGTGAGTTCTAGCATCCTCATGGTGGAGAAGGCAATGGCAACCCACTCCAGTACTCTTGCCTGGAAAATCCCATGGACAGAGGAGCTTGGTAGGCTGCAGTCCATGGGGTCGCTAAGAGTCGGACACGACTGAGACACTTCACTTTCACTCTTCACTTTCATGCACTGGAGAATGAAATGGCAACCCACTCCAGTGTTCTTGCCTGGAGAGTCCCAGGGACCAGGGAGCCTGGTGGGCTGTCTATGGGGTCGCACAGAGTCAGACACAACTGAAGTGACTTAGCAGCAGCAGCAGCAGCGTCCTCATGTTGATGGCTATTTAACAGCTAGCTGTGATTTTGGTCCTCTTGCAGGAGGAGATGAATGCATGTCCTTATACTCCACCGTCTTGAACCGAAAGCCTATTCTAGCTCCTTCTTTCCCAAGCGGGCAAGTCTCTACCCAAGTGTATGAGCCTAGTAGGTTTTTTTTTTATCTATTTGTCTCCCTGAGCATTTCTGTACAAGAGGGTAGGGGCAGTCATTAGGTGAGATTATTGAGGTCTCTCTCCTCTGAACAATCAGAATCACACTTCTCAGTGCTTCATACTTTGCTACCTTCCATGTACTCTTTTGTTTCATGAGTCAGGACATTATGTGCATATATTTTTATCCACATGAAGTTACATCACAGTTCAGCCTTCCAAATGTTAAAGCTGGACTTCAAAAGAAAAAATAGCAAATCTTATCATAGCTCAGTATTGTGGTTGGGTAAATATCTACTCTTAACCATCTTTTCTTTAATGATAAGCTGTGGTTTAGATTTGGGGAGGTCTGGAAGGTGACTTTGTGTATATATAATTCTCAGGCTTATTATAGGATCAGTCAACCAAGTCATGTCATTTTTTTCCAACCCTGAGCCACTGTAGTTATCCACACTCCATATGTTGGACTCTTCTTTCTCTGAGGTCTGGAAGTAGTTCCATGCAAGGATGATGCCATCAGGGAACTTTCCACATACTATATTAAGAAAGAGTCTCAAAAATATAAGCAAAAACAGCGTGATGATACAAACTAAAAATAGCCACAAGGGAGAAATCTCAACAGGAATGAAAGACCATGGAAATATTCCTGTTTTTCTAAAAACTGAGACAGCAAATGATGTGCCCATGAAGGCAATACACATAGGGGGAAAATGGGAAGCTAAAGAATTGGGATGGGAGGGAGGTACTGACAATCTGAGACTGCAGAGAAACCAGATATTTATACATAAGCTCTGGGCCTGGAAGGAATCTTGTTTTGTAAAGAAACAAATTCAAATAAGTGATATAGGATAATCCTCTGTAAATATGATTTATGTATAAATGACTATGCAAGGAAAATAACCTGTGGCCACTTCTCCCAAGGTCTTTTAAAACAAATAAATTCTAGAATACCTGTAATGGATTAAGTAATGTCATAAGTAATTTATGAAAATTGGACATAAACAAACAAACAAAAAAAGGTATGCACTGGGGGAAAAAGATATAACAACTTGCCTATATGACAGCTAGAGCTTTCAGGGGATGAATATAGAAGTCTTTTTGTTCTTATCTGGCAAGGTGCATCTGTGCTGTTTCAGACCTCAGAGCCCTAGCTTCTGGTGCAGGCTGGATTCAAGGGAAGGGTACGCCTATCTTGGCCTGCTTGGGTGACACACTCATGTAGATGTCAGTTTTGGGGTTAATTCTCAGCCACATGAGGGACATAGGGAAATTGGGAAGAAAGAAATCTCAGTCTTCCCTCCTTGTTCACATGCATCCACTATTGGTGGCTTCCTTTGATTCCTGAAGGTGGGATCTCTGGATCCCTATTTAGAATCTTGCCCCATTAGAAGTTTTCAGAGAACCTGGGAACTGAATTCTGGACTTGCGGTGAGAAGCCAAGCAGAATTTCTCTGCCTGTCTTTCTCCAGAGTCAGGTCCCATGGGGCTGGTTGCCTATATGATACCCTTAATTTGGTGACCTGTTGATGGTGCCCCTGTTTTGTGCAGGGCTTTGGTCCTTGATATCCTACCTTAAACACCATCCAAGTGACTGTCATCCAGGTGAGCCTCTCCTTGCTTCCCTAACACCTCATGCTCTTTCATTTTGACTCTTCAGTATTTTTGTGTTGCAGCTTCTCCCTCCACATCCTCCCCTCTCTGATTCTTATTTTTCCTTTACGAGACTCTGCTGTCTTCCCCTTCCCCATCCTATTTTCCTCTGTTATGTTTCCACTCTATTCCCATGGTGCATAGACCTGACTCTATTAGAACATGAATTGGTGTCAGCTCACTTGTGTAAGTCACTCAGTGGATTGTGAGCTCCTTGGAGGTGGATTCTATATCAATCAATTCTATACCTCAGGAAGTAATGGTTGGATTAATTCATTTACTTTCCCTGTTCTGGCTTTCTGTTCTAGTGACCCGATTTGTCCATTCCAGGCATAAGAACTAGGACCCTGTCTTGCCAGCTAGTAACCCTCTTTAATAACCAAAGCTCATGTACTAAACCTTGGTGAAGGGCCTTCTGCCTGTGGAATCATGCAGTTCTTTTCTTTTGGCACATAGAGTTGACTCCTGAACACTACTGGTTTTGAAGTGCATAGGTTCAATTACTGGATTTTTTTCAGTAGTAAATACTACAGTACTAAATGATCTGGACTTGGTTGGGTCTGCAGATATGGAGGCATTGTGACTAAGGAGGGCCAACTATAAGTCAGATGCAGTGGAGGGTTGATGCCCCAACCTCTGTGTTGTTCAAGGGACAGTTATAGTCAGACTCCTTCATCTCATTTCATTGGTGAATTAAGGCTGAAAGTGCTCTATGGGTAATTACATTTTTTCTCAAGCCAGCTCAACTTGTTTTTCTCATTAAGAGGTGGCTCTCAGTGCTTCTCTGATTCTTATGGGTGGGTCTAGAGCAGTTTCCAAAGTTTAGTTTCTGGGAACCCTGGTTAAGAACACTTGGGATTCTTAAATAAAAGTGAAAATTCCTAGGTTCTTCACCTTTAGAAATTCAATAACAGAATATAGGTGTTATGTATATGCAGGCGTGGTGTCATAGGCGTGTGACCCACACAGTTGCCCAGACTTATGCTTAGAAGGGCCTTGAATTTGACTGAAAGTTCTGTTAGTGCTGCCTTGAAATTCTTCATAATTTTTGACCAAAGGACCCTGTGTTTTCATTTTGTGGGCCTCAAAAATTATGTAGCTGGGCTGTGTGTGTATGAGACTAATGTCATAAATATTCATTTTGAAGAAACAACCACTCCCTGACTTTCTTCAGAAACCTACCATGATGACTTAAAAAAGTGAATTCTTAATGTTAGTGAGGATATGAGGAAAAGAGCAGTCTCATTTATTACTGTGGTAATGTAATTTTCCTAGAGGGAGATTTAATTTTATATACATTTAAACCTTTAAAAAGTTCCCTTGGATTTGAAATTCAAAATCTTAATACATTATTTTCCATATCTGTGCCCTTAGGGCTAATTTTTTTGTTTTGACTTTTATTACTTTTATTTCCAGATTTTATTCTTATTAAGGTAATACATACCCATAGTTTAAAAATCAAGTAGTACTAAAAAGCTTATAATGAAAAACAGCAGTTTTCCTACTTTGTCCCTCCTCACCCCTAAATCCTACTTCCTAGAATTCATTTAACTATATCTTCTGGTATTTACTTCTCTATTTCTATGCTCCTTATTGATTTATCAAATTTAATCTCTTAACTTCCTGTTATAGTTCAGATGATTTATCTCTCCTACACCTTCCTATAATCATTCTACTGTCTCTAATGTATAACTATTTTTGCATCTATTCTTAGAAATTTATTGGTTTTATATGCATGCATTTTCAGGTTTAGGGAATTACAATGTTATATTAATATATTTGATGGTGTCTTACTTTTTCCATTGTCTGTGTTGCTTTATACTTGCATGTGTATCAGATAGTGTGAAGAGGTTTATTAAGTGCCGCACTGTTAGTACAGAAAAGGATTAATACCACACTCAATATCTGTTACTAGAGGATGGATTAAACAAATATAGTAGAATACTCTGCCACAGTGAAAATGGACAGACTGGATCTTGTCCCTGGTCAGCAGGTGCAGAACAGGTGCAGGCGGATCTGTTTCCATGGGTGAAGACCGGAAGATCACTGGACATGAGCCCTCTGTGCGGGCCGTGTGTGCGGGCTAGGCAGGTGATCCATAGTGTCTCAGTACACCTAGGTGCCCAGACAATGCCCTTCCCTCTCTGTGCTTCTCCGGCCCAACTTGGCCATTACTTCCTGGGCTTCTCTTGATTCACTCTTCTCTCTGGATCCCAGCCTTCTGAACTCTCCACTTTTCCTTGTTCCTTTCTTGCCTTTTCCAGTTTCAGCCTGTTCCCATTGGGAAGAACTCCAATAACCTATATTAAAACAGGGCCAAATCATTAATATTTGAAATGTTTTCATGCCTTATAGTCAACCTACAGAAAAGAAAAAAAAAGGGCTAGATGTTCAAATATATGTATATACAGCCAAACTTTCATACTGTTACATTTTATTCATTTTTATGTCCTTTCCTTCTTTGCCATAACCTCTGTTCCCCTCAGGGAGGAAGGCTTAGGAAGTTATGATTATAGATCCAAGCTCCAGGAAGATAAACCTGCCCCCAAACCAGTGATAACGTAGGTCTCCAAATGAAGACTGGTCACATAGTAATTTGCTGTGAACTGGAAGTTAATAATTTCCCTAGACCTCCAGTTGGCAACTTACTACTTCAGCTATGTAAAGACTGTCCTGTGATACATACAGACTAAATTTACAAGTCCGAGTTTATTAGTATGAATGTTAATTAGCTATATAGGAAGCTATGCCCTCACCAAGTCTCTCAGGAGCCCTGTGGAGGCAGCCTCTGAATTAGGTACAGAAAGATGTGGGTCTCTGGTAAGGACTGGGGGAAGCTGTCTTTGTTACTGGTATGACAGGTCTGTTGCTTACATCAGGCTCATAGCCTCAGTGGAAGCTTCATTCTTTGCCTGTTGGCTCTTAGCTCTCAAAGGTTTCCCAGAGATTTCATGGTACCTTAAATAAGGGGAATGGTAGTAGGTTGAGGATGGTAAAGATTTACATTTAAAGGGATGGGAAGTGTCTACTAGATATGAAACCCAGGTCTGTGATTTATTGTTCTTACCATACAAGTGCCTGAGAAGGAACATATCTAAATAATTAGATAAATTCAATATCTCTTCCTTGCTCTCCTCTTTCTTACAGACCTGGTTACTGTGGTGGTATGTTCATTGCTCAGTCATGTCCTACTCTTTGCGATCTCAAGGACTGTAGCCCACCAGGCTCCTCTGTCCATGGAATTCTCCATGCAAGAATACTGGAGTGGGTTGCTATTCCCTTCTCCAGAGAATCTTTCCGACCCATGGATCGAACCTGGGTCTTCTGCATTGCGGGCAGATTCTTTACCATCTGAGCCACCAGGGAAGCCCACAGACCTGTTTGGGGATGTCTTTTGTTGCATAAGTGAGAATAAAAGGTTCTTGCATATATAGGCAAAGGTTTATTTTAGGCCAGTTGAGACCCTGACCGCATTCATAGTTTGCCCCCTTTTTTGCCGCTAAGACCCTACTTCATCTGTGCATTTGTTCTTGTGCAACAAATATTATTGAGCTTCTATAAAATGGCAGGTCTAGTCCTTTGCACATCTGAATAATACAGTTTTGCAAATGTGTGCAAAGCTCTCACTTCTGAAGGCTGAACAGAATCTCACATGTTTCTAGATGGATTCCATTGAGAGTGAAACAATTTTACAAAATTCTATTTATCTGTAATCAGTTTATTGATCACTTGTAACACAGTTGGATGAGTATAAACATTTTGACTCTCCCCTTGCCCCTGTCCCCAACTTCTGTTTCCAACCAGGCTTTGTAGAATTTCTGTTTCCTGCCTTTAAATGCTATTGGGGGTGGAGCCCACAATGTTTCCTTCTTTTTCAATCATTAAAAGTTGAGACCTCCCCTTTGCTGGCCCTGTAGTGGGTAAGACTTGTGGCTTTGGGGATACAAAGATCAGTGGGGACAATGGTTTATTCTTGTGATTTTCCTCCTACTCCAGCTCTTTGCACTGGGGAAGAGGGGTAGAAAGACAGTCTACTATTTTACTATTTTCCTTTTCTACTTTAGCTACCTTGGAAATTATGGTTGAGAGTGGTAGTCTGGCTCTGAAATTTCTCAGTGCTTTGAGAGTTAGATCTTCAAGGTGTTGAAGTGGGTAAGAAGAGGGACAGAGACAAGTAACTCTTAACTCAATTAACAGCCTTGTTTGTAGCCCCTTGTGAGTGGTTACCATGGTTCTCTCGCTATTATTGACAGATTTTGGGTGCAGCTCCAGTGCACGCATGTGTTCTCTGGGAGGCCCTGTAGACCCTCCCTCACAGTTTCTTGACATGGAAATGCGGAGTCCCCTCCCTCTGAGGTTCTACTCCTGGGAGATCTGGGCACTCTTTGGCTGCTAGGCCTCCCTTGTCAAGTTACCCTCAGGTGGGGAAACTGCAAATTATCTCAAGTCCAGCTCACTCAGTGGATTCATTTGATCATAAGAAATTTATATGTTCTTGTCATCACATCTACCCTGTATTCTGATCATCATGTATTCACCCTGTTGGTAAAGCAAAGATTCTACTCTAAATGGTATAAGATGCCCAGACACACACCACCTGACCCTGGATGGATGAGATTGGCAGTTGTTTATTAGTCACTTATTCACAAGGGCACCATGTGCCATGTCGGCCTACATGTGGTTGTCCTGGGAAGTAGAAGGAACCAGAGAGGCTTCCTCTTTATCCATAAGGAACAGTAGAACTTACCAATCACTGAAGATTTTGGCACCCAGAATGAAGAAATCCTCTCCTTGCTTTCCTGGTAGTTATTTTATTGTTAACACCAGTCCCACATGCCTACATCAGGATCCCATCTGGTGTGGTGCCTCTCAGCTCTCTGCCCGAGGTAGACTTCTCTCCTACACATTCTTCCTGGGTGAATACATTCATTCCAATTAAAAAAAAAAAATGGCCATCCATATACTTATAATTCCTACAACTCTATCTCAAAACACTTTCCTGAGTCCCAGATCTATGGATCCACCTTATTGGATGTTGCCACTTGAATACTCAGAGACCCTTCAACCTTAAAAGTCCAGAATCAAACTCATTGTCATTGCCTTCATATCCCAGCCTACGTCCCTTCCAGGGTGTTCTGTATTGGTTAAGGACACCACAGTCCACTTAGTTGCCAGAAATCAGAAGTCTCAGGGTGATTTTTGATTCCATTATCTACCCCACCCCATATTTAATCCATAACAAGAGATGTTGGTCTTAACCTCACACAAGTCTCAAACTTGTCCATTTCTCTCCATCAGCACTGCCTCCACACCAGCCCAGTATCTACCACTGTGTGTCTTTTGTGGTCCCATAACGGCTTCCCAGGCAGCCTTTTTGCCGGTCTTCCCCTCTATAATCTATTTCTTGCTCTGCTGGCAGAGTGAACTTTCTGAATAGACCACATCATTGATTTACTTAAGAACATTTAAATACTCTTCATCGTCTTTAGGATATATATACTCTTTACTATGACTTATAAAGTTCTTCATCATGTGATTACTGCCAACTTTCCAATTTGCTCTCCTGTCTGTATCCCATGAATTTTATACCCCAGCTCTACTAATCTTTTCATAATTCAGTTTTTTTCTTGTATGCCTTTGTAAGTGCTGCCTCCTCTGCCTGGAATATACTTTTGATCTTGCATTGCCAGACCTTTCTTCAGCCTTTCATCCAGCTGACTCCTATTAAACCTTCAGCTCTTAGGCTTAAACCTTCTTTCCTCTGGTAGATCTTCCTTGACTCTGATAAGGAAATGTGTTCCTGTAACATCCAGTATTTCTCGCATCATAAGATTTAACACTTCTTGCTTAATTTTTGGATACCCCTCTTAGCACCATGAAGGCAGGGTTTTTGATGTCTGAATATTACTCTAGCCCAAGTGTCTAACATGCAATATACCTTTACTGAACAGATTAAATTTTACTGAACTTTGCTAAACTGCAGCTCTAAAAATGGGAATAATGATACTTACCTCCTTAGGTACTGTCAACTGCCCCATAAAAAAAATCTGGGAATAGGTGTATAGAGAAATGAGAACATCTAGTGAGGGACAGAGGTAAAATTAGGACCCTTATAGTCTGATTTCAGATTCTTGTTCTTCACCTCTGTGCAATGCTGTCTCTCAAGGAAGCTACTTTTCAGGTAATTCTATCTATGGTTCCTCTGCTTTTATTCCTCTACTGCAGTTTGGAAATAGTATATAAGAAAGATTTGCTGCTACAGTTCAGAACACTGACAGCTCAGAAATGTGACAGCTCATATCTAGAAAACAAGAAAGGAGAAAAAGAATCACAAGAGACAAACATGAAATTTCCAAAGCAGAAGAGTCTGTGAGCTGTTTAGAACAAAGGCAGAAACTGCTCTCTGGAGAAGGTGGATGCTTCATAGCACAGAAGAGCAGTGGACACTCATCAATACTTAGTCATCAAGAAGCAGTTTCAAGTGTGCTCATTATGCATTTAACTTTCATATATGATAAATATTTATTGATCTGTCTTATGCAGAGAACTGTGCTATGTACTAGGGATATAGAAGTGGTTCTTCTGTCAAGGGGTTTGCTGTGTGGTGAGGGAGCAGACTAGGAGGTGGGCAACTTTAATGCACTGCTAAGGCAGCCATCAGCTTAGATGGGTGTGGCAGCTCATGGCAGGAACACTTCATAAATTATTTAGAGAAGACTTTTTGATAGAAGTGATGTCCAGGATGAAACCAGGATAACTCACAGCATATAATGTCTTTCAAAAGGAGCGTACAGCATCTTTCAGAAAGATTAAAGATGAGAAATGGTGGTAATACAGAGATGAAGACATAGTTTAAAGTCTGCTAGTGGATCTTGGTATCAATTCTAGTTCTGTCAGTTACCAACTGTGTGACTTGAAGCAAGCCAGTTAACATTTCTACCATTAACCTAAAGAGTGGGCTTAAAAGTGCATCTTTATAATATTACTGTAAGAAGCACATGGGATGTTATATTTGAAGACTGTCGTGAAATGCAAAGTACCAGAAAGTTGAAATACTATTATTACGTGAAATAATGTAGGTGAGCATAGTACCTGCCTTGTAGTAAACCTTTGGTGAAGCACAGTCATCTTCCACTATACACAACAACACTTGAAATTTCTCTTTCCTTTGGAGATGAGATTCTAAAGAGTGAGAGCCAAGTGACATAGGTCACTAATCCATGCCTCTGTGTCATCTCCTGCCTCTTTCCCCCTCCCCAATTTTCCAGAGATAGATGCTTCCCACCACCAAGCTTTTCATGGCTGATGGTTGATATTTCTGTGTTTTCTTTCTCCTCTGATACTACCTTCATGTTAGGATGAAATAGGGGCTGGAAAATGAGGTGGTGAGAAATTTGACGTGGTGAATGGCCAGCAACAAAGGGTCATGAGTCTTTGCTCTAGAATGACTCAAAATCTAAAACCATGGAAGGATTTTTGGCCTCATAATGGATTTGTCATTTCCCCAAAAGTATAATACCTTGGAGATGCCTTGATTCTTCTCCCCAACCCCCCAGTTTTTATTGAGTTGTACTTGATCTATGTTTGCTGTGCTAAGTTGCTTCAGTCATGTATGACTCTGTGCAACCCCATGGACTACAGCCTGCCAGGTTTCTCTGTCCATGGGATTCTCCAGGCAAGAATACAGGAGTATTCTTGTATATATCCATGCCCTCCTCCAGGGGATCTTCCTAACCCAGGGATAGAACTCACATCTCTTATGTCTCCTGCAATTGCAGGTAGGTTCTTTACCACTAGTGCCTCCTGGGAAGCCCCTAATTGACTTACAGTATTGTGTAAGTTTAAGGTATACAACATGACAATTTGGTATATGTAATTACTGTGAAGTGACTACCACAGTAAGTTTAGTTAACATTACCACATGTTGTTACACATTTTTGTCCTTGTGATGAAAACTTTTAAGATCTACTCTTTGCTGTTGTTGTTCAGTCATTCAGTCGTATTGAACTCTTTGTAATCCTATGGACTGCAGCATGCCAGGCCTCCCTGTCCATCACCAACTCCTGGAGCTTGCTCAAACTCATGTCCATTGAGTCAATGATGCCATCCAACTGTCTCATCCTCTGTTGTCCCCTACTCCTTTCTCCAATCTTTCCCAGGATCAGGGTCTTTTCTAATGAGTTGGCTCTTCATATCAAGTGGCCAAATTAATGAAGCTTCAGCTTCAGCTTTAGCATCAGTCCTTCCAATGGATAATCAGGATTGATTTCCTTTAGGATTGACTGGCTTGATCTCCTTGCTGTCCAAGGGACACTAAAGAGTCTTCTTCAACACCACAGTTCAAAAGCATCAATTCCTCACTGCTCAGTCTTCTTTATGGTCCAACTCTTACATCTGTACATGGCTACTGGAAAAACCATAGTTTTGACTACATGGACATTTGTTGACATAGTAATGTTCCTGCTTTTTAATATGCTGTCTAGGTTTGTCATAGCTTTTCTTCCAAGGAACAAGTATCTTCTAATTTCATGGCTGCAGTCACCATCTATAGTGATTTTGGAGCCCAAGAAAATAAAGTCTATCACTGTTTCCATTGTTTCCCTATCTATTTGCCATGAAGTGATGGGACTGGATGTCATGATCTTCATTTTTTAATGTTGAGTTTTAAGCTAGGTTTTTCACTACCCTCTTTCAGTTTCATCAGAAGCTCTTTAGTTTCTCTTTGCTTTCTCTCATAAGGGTGGTGTCATCTATATATCTGAGGTTATTGATATTTCTTCCAGCAATCTTGATTCCAGCTTGTGCTTCATCCAACCTGATATTTTGCATGATGTACCCTGCATAGAAGTTAAATAAGCAGACTGACAATATACAGCCTTGACATACTCCTTCCCAATTTTGAACCAGTCTGTTGTTCCATGTCCAGTTCTAACTATTGCTTCTTGACCTGCATACAGGTTTCTCAGGAGGCAGGTAATGTGGTCTGGTATTCCCATCTCTTGAAGAATTTTCCACAGTTTGCTGTGATCCACACAGTCAAAGGCTTTTGTATAGTCAATGAAGCAGAAATAGATGTTTTTCTGGAATTCTCTTGCTTTTACTATGATCCAGTGGTTACTGGCAATCTGACCAATCTGACCAGAGGTCAGCTTGAACATCTGGAAGTTCTCAGTTCATGTACTGTTGAAGCCTAGCTTGGAGAATTTTGATCATCGCTTTGCTAGCATGTGGAATGAGTGCATTTGTGTGGTAGTTTTAACATTCTTTGACATTGCCCTTCTTTGGGATTGGAATGAAAACTGACCTTTTCTAGCCCTGTGGCTACTGCTAAGTTCTGCTGAGATCTACTCTTGCTGCTGCTGCTACTGCTGCTCAGTTGTGTCCGACTCTGTGCGACCCCATGGACGGCAGCCCACTCTTAGCAGCTTTCAAATATGCAATATAGTATTGTTACCAAGTCATCATGTTGCTTCTTACAGTCTCAGAACTTAATTTATCTTATAACTAAAAGTTTGTACTTTTTCATCACTTTCACTTAACACCCCTATCCCTTCCTCTGGTAACCATCAAAAACAGAACAACCTATTCTGCTTTCTTTCCTTTTTTTTTTTTCTGAGTCTTTTTTGCTTTTTAAAATTCCACATATGAGTGAGTTCATAAACTATTTTTCTTTTTCTGACTTATTTTACTTAAGGCATTATGGTAAGTGTCCTGATTCTTAATTTTATATGGCATATGACTCTTTGTTTAAAAACTTATTTGTTTTTAAAGTAAGATTTGAAGGTCCTACCCTCGTAAGTGTAAGAATGATTTTTTATGGTAACTCCATGTCCTTTATGGAGAAGGAAATGGCAAGCTTTTCTAGTATGCCTGCCTGGAGAATCCCATGGACAGAGGAGTCTGGTGAGTTACAATCCATGGGGTTGCAAACAGTCAGACATGACCTAGTGGTTAAACAACACAACAACAACAACAATAAGGGATTAGTAGCATAGGGACTGAATTAATACTGACCGTGAGGAGGGTCTTGAAGCAACTTGGCTTATAGAAAATCCAGAGAAGGAGAAATTACAGACCCAAGTGGCCCCACCTCTGTGAATCTGCTTATTACTTTGTTTTTAGGTGACGGCCAGCTGCAAAGAACCCAGAAAGGCATAACAGATATGTCTCGCTGATCAAAACATGCCAGAAAGTCCAAGCCTGGTGCTTCATACATAGTTGGTGCCTGACTATTCTATGGGGATTTAGTAAGCACCCATTCTACCTAGCACTTTACTAGGCACGAGGCATAACAGTGAGAGAAACAGTTCTGATTCTTAACTTTATATGGCATATCATATATCTGATCCTGATACACTTTTTGATTCAGTGATAGAAAGCAACTCATTAGCGACAAAAGCACAATGAGAAAAACACTATCCTAGTATAATTTTGCACAAAGAACTATAGGGGCTAATAAAAAAGAGTAACTAATTTCCTAACTGGGAGTGAGGTAAATGATGCTGCTCTAGAAAACGTAAGGTAGCATTTATAACCAGATAATAGTCAGTACAGAATAAATAGGTAAGGGGATTAAAAATGTTTTTTGATGACTAGTGAGGCAGAATTAAAAACACTGTATTTATAAAAGGGGTCTTTCATACTTTCAGAGGAGACAGTCTCATTTTGGAGGAATACATGCCCCCACTCCTCAGGGGGTGCTGTCTTCAGGCATAGGAGAGATGGCTTCACGGAGGGTTGATCTTAAGAGCACAGTCAGGGCAGATCTATGGCAAGTCCAGGATTTTCAAACCCAGCTCTTGACCTTTCAAGAGCTTTTATAGGAAGACTTGCTGCTATGGTGTAGAAATTTCAATGACGCAGGACAGAAATTAGAGGTGACAAGGCCTTGGAAGAAGTATGGTCTTCCCACCTAGATTCTCTGAAGTCTGTAAAGCTAGATGTTACTGTAGAGGAGTTCCTTGAAAGTTACCTACCCCTTCTCAGTACGGGGGAAAGGAAATCACTCCCTTAAGTAAGAAGACAGAATTAAGGGATGAGCAGAGAAGCATTTTTGTTTTAATACAAAATACTTTAGTAGAAAAATGCACAGGACCAGAGTCTTTAACTCTCCCTAGCACCACCCAAGGCAACAATATAGCAAGTATGTCCCAATTTTCATGAAACCAGAAAAACTCCCTGAACGCCCTGGGGAAGGATTGTTTCCTTAAAGGAGACCTAGTAGAAGTAGATATAGATATTATTTTCTTTCTTAGCCTTTTTTTCTTTTTGGTGAAATGAGTAATCACTGAACAAATCTCTGAACTACTTCTGACTACTGGTGCTGTTGGTTTTGTTCTAATTCTTCTTTATGGTACTATCCAGAAAGTGCCATGGTGTGTGCCAGCAGAGTATCTTTATGGTTCTCAATCCAAAAAAAGTATGGCTCTTTTTGACCAATTTATTATTCTTCATATTGATTAGAGAGAAACTGACTCCGTAAAGAGAACCAGCAGCTGAGAGAATGGACTAGCACAGTCAGATTATAGAGAGGTGAGAGTTGTTCGCAATTTATAGCCCTGGCTAGCACTCTGACGGAGAAAGCAATGGCACCCCACTCCAATACTCTTGCCTGGAAAATCCCATGGACAGAGGAGCCTGTTGGGCTGAAGTCCATGGGGTCACTAAGAGTCGGACACGACTGAGCGACTTCACTTTCACTTTTCACTTTCAGGTACTGGAGAAGGAAATGGCAACCTACTCCGTTGTTCTTGCCTGGAGAATCCCAGGGATGGGGGAGCCTGGTGGGCTGCCATCTATGGGGTCGCACAGAGTCGGACAGGACTGAAGTGACTTAGCAGCAGCACTCTGAAGATATTGGATGGAAGCAAAGGCTCTAGTATAAACCGAATAATAAAGACTGAAATTCTGAGGACTAAATTGGTGATTTCAAGGCTTATTAATCAAAAAAAAAAATAACACACATCTCATCTTTCTCGAAGGTTCTGATATACTTTTCTTCCTTACCACCGACTATTCTTATCTTGCTGGGAAGATTTTGTCCAAGTTTTATTTTCTGTAGGTTGTATTATGAAAGTAATAGAGATTAAATTTTTTTCAAACATAAAATACTCACATTAATATGCTTTAAAGAAGTCTGCTGCCCTACCCTGAAAATTTGGATGTGTTTTTAAAAAAATCATGCCCATCTTCCCTGACCTCTTATATACTCAAAAAATTGAAAATGCTTGGACCAAAGTTTGAAATGTATGGAGACAAAGTTGACAATTTTTGCAGTGAAGATGTTGAAGCAAGATATGCACAGCTCATTACAGGACAGATTGCACAGGACAGACTTGAGGTTGAATGCATCAAGAACACATACTGTTCTTTATAAAAGGGGTTGATGGATTAAGAAATGTTTCTGCAGATAGCTCTGCACAGGGCATCCTCGGCCTCATTACTCCTCAGGGTGTACACCACAAGGTTCAGTAGGGGGGTGATGACAGTGTAGGTCACTGAGATCAGCTGATCCTCATCCTTGCTGTTCTCTGACTTGGGCTTGAGGTAGGCAATGGAGGCACAGCCATAGTGGACAATGACCACAGTGAGGTGGGAGGCGCAGGTGGCAAAGGCCAACTTCTGGCCTTTGGTTGAGGTGATCTAGAGGATGGTGGAGATGATGAGAATATAGGAGGTGAAGCCCAGGCCCATGATAACCAGGATCACAGACACACTGACAACAAAATCGATGATCTCATTCTCTCTATACAGGAGAATTTTATGACAGGGAGAGTGTCACAGAAGAAATGACCAACCACCCTGTGATGGAAGGGTAAAGTAAATATGTATATTGGACAGCTGCCATGGCCAAGCCAATGCTGTAGTCTCCACTCATCAGTTGGATGCACACCATCCAGCTGATCTTGCTCATGATGAGTGTGTATCTCAAAGGGTTGCAGATGGCCACGTAGTGGTCATACCCCTTCCCCATGAGCAGAAAGCAGTTGTTGATGGTTAAGGTAAGAAAGAAGAATATTCGAATGGTACAGCCTGCCAGGGAGATTGGTGGGTTCTGGGCTACGAGGTCAGAGAGCGTGCGTGGAATTGTGACCAGTGTGTATATGGCCTTTGAACTGGCCAGCATTCTTAGGAAGAAGTGCCTGAGAGTGTGGAGGTGATGATCAATGTGGATGATGCTCACAATGATGGCATTGCCAGCCAAGGGTAATGTACAGGATGAGAAAAACCATGAAGAGGGTAATCTGCTGTTCATGGAATGTGGAGAATCCTAGGAAAATGAACTCTGTCACTTCTGTGAGGTTTTTTTTTCTGCATTCTTCAGTTTCAGTGTCTGAGAACAATGCAGGGAGTCAACATCGAGAAATTCCCATTGTGGTGTGGACTCTAGAACAGGGATAGAGAGAAGAGTGTAGAGGACAGACAGATATGCACACGTGAGTCGATTTCCTCACTGTATGATCAATAGGTAGGGTGCTGGCACAGCATTATGGCTTCTTTAGCCCCCTCCCTTTTCCCAGTTTTTGCTATCTCCTTTACCTTTTGTTAAGCCTCTAAGGAATGACCAATATGTGAGACTACTGCACACATTCTTTCAAGTTCTTATCCTGAATATGTTGTTTTTGTAGAGAGTGGATGAAAGACTGTTTTGTTTTAATGATGTGTAAGTCACAAAGAGTCAGACACGACTGAGCGACTGATCTGATCTGAAGCCACAGTACCCTTGAGTGTACACATCCTAGCTTTGCCTTTCTCTTCTAGGGAAAGTATGAGAAGTTGGGAAAACAAAATGAAGATGAGAGAGTTAGAATTACTGAATTAAAAATCACTGGTGCCACTTAGGAGAAATTTCTGAGAACAGTGTACAGAATTAATCTCAGGAGAGCTGGTCTTTAGGGACACGTTAGCAAGAGTGAAGATGAAGGATTTGGGGCTCAGCCCAGACGGTCTAGGTGAGACAAACCATTGGCAAAGTTGCTTTGTTGTGAAAGTAACAACAGGGAATTGAGGGTTTAGGGGTGGGTAAACTAAGGAGAAAGCAATGGCAACCCACACCAGTACTCTTGCCTGGAAAATCCCATGGGCGCAGGAGCCTGGTAGGCTGCAGTCCGTGGGGTTGCGAAGAATCAGACACGACTGAGTGACTTCACTTTCACTTTTCACTTCCATGCACTGGAGAAGGAAATGGCAACCCACTCCAGTGTTCTTGCCTGGAGAATCCCAGGGACGGGGGAGCCTGATGGGCTGCCGTCTATGGGGTCGCACAGAGTCGGACACAACTGAAGTGACTTAGCAGCAAACTAAGGAGAAAAGGGGAAATTGTTGGAAAAGAGAGGAGGATCAGCAACATGTCAGAATGCTGGACCTTGAATGAAAGAAATAGCAGTTTCTTTTTGGCAGAGGGACTTAAAAATAAAAACATTGTAATAATTGATTTAAAATTGCTTGCTAACTTATATTTTTGTTGCTCAGTTGCTAAGTTTTGTCTGACTCTGTGACCCCATGGACTGCAGCATGTCAGGCTTCCTGGTCCTCTGCTATCTCCTCGAGTTTGCTCAATTTCATATCCATTGACTGGTGATGCTACCTAATCATCTCATCTTCTGCCACCCTCCTCTCCTTTTGCTAAACAATGTTGTGTTGTAAAGTTTCCCAAGAGCCCCAAACCTTCGTTTAGAGTTGTCATGTGTACAGTCTTGAGTTAGTGGTATTTGGAAAGTGCAGACAGGTGGGTGATGGCCATGCAGAAAAAGGGTGCCATGTGCAAGAGGTGAAATCCAGAGGCAGGAAGAAAAACTTCTTGCTGGTAATGACTGGAAGGAACACAAGGACCTCTCTTGTTCTGTTCTACTTTGCAAGCACACACAGTATTTCCTGGAAATTTGGTGAGGGACTCTGGGATTGGCACCATATTTCAAATGGTAGTTTGAACCACTTTCCACAAGGAACAAGGTCATACGAGCAAGCTGGAGGATTTGGGAAAATCTAGAAAACTTCCACTAGCAATCTAGGAATCTATATTCTTAGTGAATCTTTCCTGGGAATCTAGGGAGCACAATACAGAAAATGTGGATATTCTGGAAAGTACTCCATCATGGAAAATAAGGAGGCAGACATTTAGAGTAGAAATGAGGGGGACTTCCTTGGTGATCCAATGCTTAGGTGATCCAATGCAGAGGACATGGGTTTGTTCCCTGATCTGGGAACTTAAGATCCCACATGCTGTGCAACAACTAAGTCTGTGAGCTGCCACAAAGAGCCTGTTTGCTGATACCACATGCCACAATGCTGATCCCACGTGCTGCAACTAAGACCCAACACAGTCAAAAATAAATATTAACAAAATAAAGTAGAAATGAGTGTGCCACTAAATAAAGTAACTTGTATTAAAAAGGCTGCTGAGATACCAATTGGATAGATAGAGATGAAAGAGAGTGTCAGTGCAACTCTAAGCTTTTCAGGAAGAATAAGAGTTATACAGCTATGGCTCCTTAAAGGAAAAATTCAGTTCATCAGTCATGGTAGCCACATTTCAAGTACGAAAAAGGAACATGTGACTAGTGGCTACTCTGTTGGGCAGCACGCATATCAAACATTTCCTTCCTTGGTGAAAGTTGTGATGAACACTGCTGCTCTGGTGCATTACCATAGACAGACAGGTGGAATGCATGAAAAGCAAAAAAAAAAAAAATCTATTTAAAGAACAATAACATGGTGTGCTGCCATATGGTTAAAAATGTGTGTGTGTGTCTGTGTGTGTGTGAATGCATATTTTTATATATGCAAGATGTCTGAAAGAATATATAGCTGATGTTATGGGTTAACCATTATGTTCGAGTAGGGATGAGATTATATGAAACTTTTTTAATGGCTGTATTGACAATGAAGATTATGGGCCTTATTTTAAATTATTTTAACTCTGAGTATAAAACTATAGCTCATAGTATGGAGAAGGTAAAGGAGGATAACAGCTGAAAACAGATATTAAATCGAGTAAGAAAGAGGTCACTGGTGATGTACTGGCCAATTTCAGTAGAGTCTTGGATTGGAAAGCCAGGTTACAGGGAGGTAACAGAACTTTTAACATGTCATAGATAACAACATCAGATCTTACGTGCTTTCCCCCTTTCCTGATGAACCTATTGCAATGAGTTACAAAAAATAGCTAAGGAGGTATTGAGCCGGCAAAGCTGCAGGCATATTTGGAGCCAGAGAAGAAAACGACAATAGTAAGCTGAATTGAGTTGAAAGAGAAAGAGAAGAGAAAAGAAAAAAAAAATCCCAGGACTCTTTAGGGCCTGAAAAGTACTGCTTTCACCCCAAATCAGCCAGATTTGTTGTTAAGCATGCCTCAGGTAATTATAAAGTTACCTTCTTCAAAGAAGTTATAAAGTTATAAAGAGGATGGCTGATGACCAGGGAATGTGGCCCAGGTATATAAGCCCAGGAGAAAAAAGAGAGGGGAGAAATAAGTTTATTGCCTTTGGTGCACATTTGAATTGGATTGCACAGACAATGAAAGACTATCTTAAGGCAGGATATTCTTAGAATGTGGCAAAAAAATGCAAAAAGAAGGCCAGATCAAGACGTGTGGGAGTATATAATGCAAATGTTCAATGCAAATGTTCAAAGCAGTGTTCTTTCCATGTTGCATTTATTTAGAGGCAAGGTGCACAGTAGGCAGGGAAGAGTGAAGCCCTGTCCCTAGAGGGAGCTGTCACTTCTGCTGCCTAGTAACTCAAGTACAGCCCAAGCCTCAACATTCCCTTCAGACAAGACGAACAAATAGTGCTGCAGTAACTGGGATTCACCCTCCATAAAGTGCAGGCTTCTCTGTGACTCAAACAGTAAAGAATGTGGCTGCAGTGAGGGAGACCCGGGTTCAGTCTCTGGGTTGGGAAGATCTCCTGTAGGAGGGCATGGCAACCCAACTTCAGTATTCTTGCCTGGAGAATCCCCTTGGACAGAGGAGCCTGGTGGGCTGCAGTCCATGGGGTCACAAAGAGTTGGACACAACTGAGCCTGTCTGAGCACAGCAGTGGCTTCCCTGTTGGCTCAGACAGTAAAGAATCTGCCTGCAATGTAGGAGACCTGGGTTCAATCCCTGGGTTGGAAAGATCCCATAGAGAAGGAAATGGCAACCTACTCCAGTATTCTTGCCTGGGGAATTCCATGGACAGAGGCTACAGTCCACGGGATCGCAAAGAGTCAGACATGACTGAGCGACTGAGCACAGTGTACTTTGGTGACTGGCTGTGCTTCCTAGGCTGGGTGTCATATGCTCATCACACTTGGAATGTTTTTCCAAGCGTTCTTCCCAATGATTGTTCTCCATTTCAGGAGTTCTAGGGTGTGGTCACTCCATCTTGTCACATCTTCAGGGGTGTTGTAGCATGAGGGAATGAAATGGAAGATGAAGGGCAGTTGCTTCCTATCTCATTTTTAACCTGTCTTTTTAAAAAGCACAATCCAAAATTGTTACTGTAAAGATAGGTGTTGTTGAAATAACCAGCAGAGGGCTGATAACTGCCTCTGGAGGTGAGGGAGGCCCCAGTGAAGGAGATGGGGAAGTATGGGACGTAGGAGTAAATCACATTGCATTCTTACCTGGAGTCAATTCAGTGAACAATCCCCAGTGTTTGCCTTGGGAGGGGAGAAGTTGCAGAGGGCACCATGATGCTGAAGTGGTGTGTGGAATGGGGGCGTTGATTATACCAGTGGAGAATGGCTGGGTTGCGTTCTCAGCAGTTGGAACAGGTGTCAGTGAACTTAAGGATACTTTTAGCACC
The DNA here is from genome assembly GCF_000754665.1 of Bison bison bison. Taxonomy (NCBI): domain Eukaryota; kingdom Metazoa; phylum Chordata; class Mammalia; order Artiodactyla; family Bovidae; genus Bison; species Bison bison. The sequence goes on along the minus strand of NW_011494812.1, from coordinate 1,852,366 downwards.
AGATGATCATCCCCTTTCTTCGTCCTAGTTACTCTTGTGAGCCAGCCCAGCCAGAGTGACTGCAGCTGGGCACTGGAGCAGCAGCCCTTCTACCATCCAAATCTGGGTCCTCTCTGCGCCTGAACCCTAGGGGCATTTCTGTGTAAGTGACATGCTAGCAGACAATCTCAAAAGCACAGTATAGAACAGAAAGAAGCTTTCAAAATGATTTAAACACTCCAGAAGGACAAAAACCCTGTGGGGGAGTAAGGATACTGAAATGTGCTCATGCATCAAAATTTTAGTCATGAAGCCGAAATTCTGACTAGAGGAAAAAGAAAAATAAGATAGAGGGGAAAAGCACAATTTGAGGGTGTAAAGGAAATACCATTTGCAAAGGGAAGAAATTATGACAAAACCCATGGATTCTTAAAAATATCTAGATCTTTATAAGCAAAATCTGTGCCTAGAAACCGAATCTGTGTTTAAAAAAATAAACTATGCAAGGTAGGCTAAGTCTCTATAATTGTATTTTGAGTTAAAAGGAGTCGTGCTGCTAAAAAAAAAAAAAAAAAAATGATGTTGTCTTTTGCCAGGCTTTCCATCTTGTCCTGTCCTTTCTTTTCCTTTCATTAAAGAAAATAGATGTAAGGTGCCAGGAATGGAGGAGCTGACTTCTTAAGAAACTGATGATTATGTGAACTATTTGAATAAACAAGAGAGTGATGACTTTTCTTTGGGACAGAAGCCTTCCCATACCCAGAAGAATCCACCCCCTTGCCTTCTTGAGTCTGTAGAATCTGCCTGTGCTCTTTTCTGGTTATAGGACATAGCAGGCAATTATGACTTATTTACAAGAAGTCACTGCAATGTCAAGAAAACTGACTGTCATTTTTTGCTAGAATAAATAATAGAACCAGGGTCTCCTGCATTTCTGGCAGATTCTTTACCACCTGAGCTACCAAGGAAGCCCTAGTAGAATCTTAATGTCATACAAAACTCAGCCTTATTAGGGTCTAGGTCAGCCTTACTACATTATTAGATCACTCACAGTAAATTGCACTTTGGATGAAGCATAAGGTGACACATTTGCACTGAGCAAATCTGACCTTCAAGGAGCAGTCCCTTTAAAGTCTGATTTGACGGGGACTCTCAGGAGGATTCCTGTTGTCTAGCTCTTGTCTCCTGGGTTTATTTGCCAAGAGACTTACTGTGCATCCCATGGGTCTGAATGGAGTCAGAATCCTGAAATAAGTCCAGATATCTCATACAATTGGATCATGCCGGGAACACTGGGCAGGCTCTGGTCTCACATGGCCTGACTTTTTCTTTTTCTCCTGGAGAAAAATTGCTCACCTCAGACAAAGATGTGTTGAATGTCACATGGCACTATCTTCTGTTCTTTTGAATCTACGTTAGTGTGTTGCTCCTGCTTAGTTACTCTCAATGAAAATGTACTTGTATAAAAGTCAGATGTGATGACCCTCAATGTCTATGTGAAGAGCTTTACCCTATTTCTGCTACTAACAGGGGACGTACATGGGTTTGGTTAGGTAAGGGGTAGGTTTGGGAGCAGAGGCTGAAAACAGAGAATGAATTTTTCTGTTTGTAGGAATATACCAAGAAGTTAAGGCAGATGATTTAAAGATTTAGGTAGTAAGTCTCAGTTTCTTTTACATCACAGGTGACACTTAGCACTTGTTCACTGCTATATTGTGTCCGACTCTTTGTGACCCCATGAACTGCAGTGTGCCAGGCTTCCTTGTCTTTCACTATCTCCTGGAGTTTGCTCACATTCATGTCCATTGAGTTGGTGATGCTATGTAACCAATCTCATCCTCTGTTGCCCTCTTCTTTTGCCTTCAATCTTTCCCAGCATCAGGGTCTTTTCCAATGAGTCAGCTCTTTGCATCAGGTGGCCAAAGGATTGGAGTATCACCATCAGTCTTTACAATGTATATTCAGGAAATCTTTAAGACCGACTGGTTTGATCTCCCTGCTGTCCAAAGGACTCTCTCAAGAGTCTTCTCCAAGCACCACAATTTGAAAGCATCAATTCTTTAGCACTTACCCTTCTTTATGGTCCACCTCTCACGTCCATACATGACTGCTGGAAAAAACCATAGCTTTGACTAGAGGGACTTCTGTTGGCAAAGTGATGTCTTTGCCTTTTAATACAGTCTAGGTTTGTCATAGCTTTCTGCACTTACATGGTGCTGGAACATGTACTGAGTAGGTGTTGTGTTATCAATTCTGATCCTCACAAGAACACCATGAGGTTACCATGAGAAGTTGGTGTAGCAGCTAGAGCTCTGGATGAAATATTTGCCTTTGCCTCCTTGCTCCAGACACAGTTGGATCAGCCCCTTGTAGACTATGGACCTTAGTGTAACTTACCAGTAACATTAGATGAGTTTTGCTTTGGATCCTGTGGTTGGATGTGACATGATGTGTGTGCTTGACTACTGTCCCAGTGTATGATGGAATCCCTGAGCATCTCCCATATTGAACTCACAGAAGAATGGTTACAGCGAGAAAAAACCTAGATGGAAAATTCTGGAACACAAATGCAGTCTAGTTTATAAGTTAATCAGCTATTTAGTCATATTCCCAGGTGGTACTAGTGGTAAAGAACTCATATGCAAATGCAGGAGATGTTACGAGCAAGGGCTAGATCCCTGGGTTGGGAAGATCCCCTGGAGGAAGGCATGGGAACCCACTCTAGTATTTTTGCCAGAAGAATCCCATAGACAGAGGAGCCTGGTGAATGACGGTCCATAGGGCTGCAAAGTCGGACAAGACTGAATCGACTTAGCATGACAACATGGTAAGAATTAAAGGTGACTGAGATCATGTTTCAGCTTTCCTTCTCTTCTTTGAGTGTTCTTGGACACCTGTTCTTTCTAAATAAGAAGAAGTACCATGAATGCCTAGAAAGTCTCCATGTTGCTTTTCTAAGGTGACTACATACTGATGCTTTCTAGCGAAGAAAAGAGAAAATCTTTTCTTAAAATCCTCACTCTGAGCTAAGGCATATCCCAAGCCCAAGCAGACCTCATTGCTTTAACCTTAGAGCTCTCCATGAAGTTTCCCATATAAAACATAGAGAAAGTTGCAAACACTCTCATTAAGGAAAACTCATTTATAGAGTCTTCCGGTTATGACCAGCCCTGGGGCCGTGTTGTTGAAAGCTCCAGCCTACTTTATTGTGTCTGTGCCTGCCTCTTTGTCCATCCTGGGTGAATGGACACCAGTTAGAAGTAATCACTTGGGAAAAAAGAAAAGTGAAAAAAAGAAGCAATCACTTGGTTATTCTGAAGCTCTACTGGATGCTGTCTTTCTGACTTCCCTTTGCTTCATGCTCTGTTATCTGTGGGCAAAGCCTGCCTTATTTCTCATATGCAGCCAAACTTTCTTTGGAGTCCTTTCTTCTCTGAGAAGGGAATTCATATCTGTTGAGGATATGCCAAACACTCTGCTCCATAGTTTTAATAATAATGAAGATAACTACTAATAATAGCATCTGATAATTATTTTGTAGTGTTGTAATTGGGATGCCTGTTGCTGTGCTAAGAGTTGTATCTTAAAGAGATAAGCTGAGACCAGTTAATGGGGGGTATGTCAAAGGGTTTAAGTTACATCCTGCGTGAAGTGGGGATCCATGGAAGGATTTTCAACTGGGAATTCATGTGAGCAAGATTCTTGATGACTTCAGGACAGTTTTATGGAAATCAGTCATTGTATGGTACCATTGGAATTTTTGAGGGGGAAAAAAAAAGGCAGGCTTGCCTTTACCCAAAATGATCCAGACTCTTAAACATTTTTAGTTTTCATTTCTGCTGGTTCTAATTTTTTTCCCCCATCTCATTACTTGCTATCAAGTTCTCAACTGTTGCTTGCTTGCTTATCTCATTATAGTTGTCTTCTTGGCAGAAGCTCAGACCTCTTTTTGATTTTGTAGCTGGAAAACCAAATAGAAAGATTTCTGTTGCAACTCCACATGAATTTTGAATTGTTAATGCAATGATTATTAGTAGCATGTAAATGTTGCTACTGACCATACTCATTGAGTGCTCTGACATATCTTTTTAGTTACTTAAAGATTTCCCTCCTCATAACTTGCAGGCTGATTTTTCTGGTTAATTAAACAATTTTCAAATAAGTAGATATAAGAGAAAATGTTTGGGACTATGACAAGCACTAAACAAATGCAGGTGGCATAATACATTTTTTAATTAGGCATACTTGTAGATGGGAAATTCAAAGAAGAAAGAGCTACAGATCTACAATTTAGCGTCCAGTTGCTTTAAGCAGAACTCTTGGGTATTGGTTGTTTCATTTTCAAGTGCTTTCATTGATTCCAGACCTCAGCCCCACACCATGGGCTTGACAATAACATAGCCTTTGATTTCATATTTCAAAGCCTGCCAGTCCAGGATGGTGGGACTGATGGACGAGGAACCCTGGTACGCAAGTAAGATTTCTTCCGGCGACAGGACAGAGTCCCACATGTATAAATCCCCAATCTCTCCCATAAAGGACTGGTTCTTATCAAACCCTCCTCCATAGGAATCCTGCTCTTGTCCCAAGACAATCTTGGGGTGAGCTCCCACAGCATAACCCTGTTTCAGGCCCCTTTTCACCAGTGGCCTCCCGTTGATCCAGAATTCAGCAATGCCTGTGGAAGACTCCCAGCTGGTACAGATGTGCACTGGGCTGGGGAACTTCTCGGTAGCTCTAACAGTAACTTTGGTTTTACCAATGTATAGACTGTACTCTCCAATTCCATTTTTAAAAACCAGTAGCTCGTTATCCTTGCTGTGGATGTTGTAGGAGAAGAGGCTGTAGCCCCGGGAGAGATCACTATAGGCTCGGAGACACAAGGTCAAGTTCTTCAGAGGTTTCTCCAGCTTTGTGATCAGGGTCACATGGTCAGTGGAAGATTCTCTAGGAAACACAAATACCTTCCCTCTGAGGTCTGTGGACAGACAGGGAGAAACAGAGTGACCTTTACTATAAATGCAGGAGAAAAAGAACATTCAATCTTTTCTCATCTCATGTTCCTGAATCATACCCTGACCACCCTACCTGTCTGAGCAAAGGCTTCTGGGAGGATGATGAGGACAGAGACCCAAGACATCAGCTTGTTCATGTTCTTGGCCTGGGGCTGGTACAGCAGCAGCAATGACCAGGATGAGGGTACAGAGAGCACGGTGGTTGTTCACCCAGTTTCTGAGCTTCACATTATTAGATCTCAGGCATGTCAGGGTTTATATGCACCTCCAGGTAAGGATGGGGGTGGAGAGCACCAATAATGTGTGAGTGATTTTCCAGGCCTGCCCTGTGATGCCAACAGTCAGACCTATTGGTGGGGAAGGAAGAGCTGGAAAATCAATTGGGAGTTACTTATTAGATATGGGGGATGGCCAGAGTTCCACCCCACTGTGACCCAGATTCTGGTGCTGGGAGAGAGTGGGATGGAGAGTAGTGTTATGGAAGAGATGAGAGGCCATGCTAGGCATGTCAGGAGGGCCTGACTTCACTCTTCAGGTGTCCCTCAGTCTGATGGCCCTGTGTCTTCTGTTTGTGGATATTCTGGGGTTCTGATTTCTACTGAAGATCTTGGAATCTCTTCATCTTTGGTTAATTCCATATTTACTGCTAAGGGGAGTGAGAGCATTAGAGTATCTGTATTTTCTGTCTCCCTGAAGATTAGTCCTTTTAGTCTCTGTCACTCAGCTCTGTTTCTTTTTTTGATTATCATGGTGTTTCTTTCTTTTTTTTAAATTAAGTTTTATTGGAGTATATTTGATTCACAATGTTGTGTTAATTTCTGCTGTACAGCCAAGTGAGTCAGTTATAGATATACGTATATTCACTCTTTTTTAGATTTTATTCCCATATAGGTTATTACAATGTATTGAGTAGAGTTCCCTGTGCTATATGGTAGGTTCTTATTAGTTATCTGTTTTATATATAGTAGTATGTATACTTCAATCCCAATCCCCCAGTTTATCTCCCCAACTCCTTCCCTCTTGGAAACTATAAGTCTGTTTTCCACAACTGTGACTTATATCTGTTCTGCAAATAAGTTCATCTGTACCATTGTTTTAGATTCCACATATAAGTGGAGTGATATTGATTCCACTTACATGATATTTGTTTTTCTCTGACTTGCTTCACTCAGTACGATCGTCTCTAGGTCCATCCGTGTCACTGTAAATGGTATTATTTCCTTATTTTTGATGGCTGACCAATATTCCACTGTGTGTGTGTACTGTGTCTTCTTTACCCGTCCCTCTATCAGTGGACACTCAGGTTGCTTCTGTGTCCTGGCTATTGTGTGTAATGCTGCAGTGAACACTGGGGTGCACGTGTCTTTTCAAATTGTGGTTGTCTCCAGATATTTGCCCAGAAGTGGGATTGTTGGATCATATGGCAGTCCTACTTTTAGTTTCAAAAAATGTATTTACTTATTAAGTGATTTTTTGGACTGTGGTAGGTCTTTGTTGCTGCCCACGGCTTTCTCTAGTTGCAGCTAGTTGCAGCTACTCTGTTTCAGTGTGCGGGTCTCTCACTGCTGTGGATTCTTGCGGCGAGCGAGCTCCGCCCGTGGCAAAGGTCATGAGGAAGGAGGCTTGGCATACGCAAAGGCGGGATCAAGCCTCAGGAGTCCCCCTGGAAATTCTCGAGCATCTACCCCCAAAACCAGAGTCTGCCTACTTTCTGCTTTGTGCTTTCACCTACACCTCAGACTTTACGGGGGGCTGTCCCCCACTACCTCTCTCTGAAACAAGAGTTAGCTTACAGCTCCAGTTAATAATTCCTGGGTGTGACAGTGTTTAACCCACAAAGTCCATTGGAAATCCTCTAGCCTGCCTGAATAGGTTTTTCCGGCCACATGTGATTGCTCAGAGCCTCCCAACTATGAGAGGCATGAGATGTTCTAAACTGTCTAAATACAGATTCCTTTGAGCAGTTAAAAGATTGATTAGAAATTGTATTGGTGAAGGGTTTTTCACTTGTTGGGCCAATGTTTGCTGCTAAGTCTCCATATCCCTTACCTGCTGTGTCCCTGGCAGTGTATTGATTAATATAATTGGTGTAAATAGTAGCTTTAATGTTTATAACCTGGGACCCTTGAGTTAATTCTTTTTCTTGTTATAGCCCACCACACCTTTGCTCTGTAGGAATGCAACTTTATCTAATGCTTTTGGAGGGTGGCGCTTGACTTATCACCTTTAGAGAAAAATAAGTTTTCTGAAGAAAGGGTCTTAAAATGTTAACAGGCCTCCGGGCCAGAAGATGATGCAAATCACCTAAGCTTTTGCATATGATAAGTTTGCAGGAAGAAAGCCTGGCTTACTGCATGACTCTACCCCTTCCCCCATTATCCTCTATGCATAACTTAAGGTATAAAAACTACTTTGGAAAATAAAGTGCGGGCCTTGTTCACCGAAACTTGGTCTCCCCATGTTGCTCTTTCTCTCACCTTCTGGCTGAATTATTCAGCCTCTTTTCTGCACTGAATTTTCCTACTGAGCTATCCTCATCCTATTACTCTTTATATCTTTGATAAAATATTTAAATAAATAGGTCGCCGACGCCGTCCCCGCTTCGAATACCCTGGATCAGCCGGGGCTGGTCCCCGGCAGATTCTCTTGTTGCAGAGCACAGGCTCTTGGTGCTCAGCCTTCAGTAGTTGTAGTACGTGGGCTCAGTAGTTGTGGCTTGCAGGCTCTAGAGTGCAGGCTCACAAGCTGTGGCCCACAGCTAAGGCCTGTGGGATCTTCCTGGACCAGGGATCGAGCCAGTGTCCTTTGCATCGCAAGGTGGATTCTTCACCACTGGACCACCAGGGAAACCCTATTTTTAGTTTTTTAAGGAATCTCCACACTTTTCTCCTAGTGGCTGTATCAATTTACATTCCTGCCTACTGTGTAGGAGGGTTCCCTTCTCTCCACCCCTGATCAGCATTTGTTGTTTATAGACTTTTTAATGATAGCCATTCTGACTGGTATGAGGTGAGGCCTCCTTGTGGTTTTGATTTGCATTTCTTTAATGGTTAGTGGTGTCGAGCACCTTTCCATGCGCCTCTTGGCCATTAGTATATCTTCTTTGGAGAAATGTCTACGTAGATCTTCTGACCAGTTTTTGACTGGGTTGTGTGTTGTTTCAACACTGTGCTGCATGAGCTGTTTTTATATTTTGGAGACTAATCCTTCGTTGATCGCTTTGTTTGCAAATATTTTTTCCCATTTTGTGGGATGTCTTTTCATTTTGTTTATGGTTTCCTTTGTTGTGTGAAAGCTTTTAAATTTAGTGACAGCTGGGCATGGACCTGAAAGTCTAGTACTGTCCAATTTTAGGGCTAGTTAATTCAGCAGGTGAGCATTTCATACTCCTAGCATATCCCAACTTCCATGGCCGTGGTCATGTTTATCATGGTGTTTCTTTATGCCAGAGTTTTCCATTCCTCTTTGTAACTGATTTTTCTTGTAACCTGTTTACTATTTGCAGAGATGTCAGCATCTCATTTGGTTTTCCTCTCTTCCTCTTTGGGTCCCTGGCCATTGAAGTTTCATTTATGTTAATCTTTGGTGATAACCCCAATAATACATTACACTTACATTTAGTATTAATGCCCAGGCACTACACTAGTCCTGGAGGTTGAGTGGTGACCTACCCTGGCACAACCCCAGTGACCTCTATCTTCATCCCCTCTGCTGTTACTTAAACTCTTTTGCTACTGGCCACCACTCAAACCTGCTCTGCCTCTAAGATATCAAACTAAAGCTTTCCTTTCTCGCTGCATTATCTTCCTTTTTTCCTGTCCCTAAATTCTATGGAATCTTCGTGTTCATCCTCTTGTGCAGTCTCTTGTTCATTTCCTCTTCTCTCAGCTTATGGCAGACCTCTGGTCAGCCTTTTTAATGACATAAAAATTGCCACCAAAAACGCTCTCTACCATTGTTCAAATTATCCTTCTACTGCTCAGCTATAGACAGTTTCCACTCTCTCCTTTTTTCTAAGCTAAATCCCAGGTGGTAAAACATTATATGGCTTGTGGCACAGTAACGGTTAGTTGGAGTTTGGATTATATACCTTATTGTCTCAATTAAATGCAGATCCTTCAGCTTGAAAGCCAGTGCCTTTCACAGTTTGGCTCCATCCTAGGCTTAATCTCTTAATCAAACACTGTTTTCTGGTCAAATACCTCTAATTGCTGTTTTTTATACATACCTGATTTTCCTGATTTCTTTCTTTCTTTCTTTTTTGCTTTCATTTTGTCTTGAATTTTCTTTATCTATCTCTGTTTCGTAAAATCCTAACTACTGTTCAAAATCAGCCTCTAAAGTGATTCATTTCATGAAGATATCCTTGATGTCTCAATTAAACATTATTTTGCCTCTTTCCAACTCCCCATGAGGTTAGGACCAAAGACTTTGGAGTAAAATTTGCTAGTGGTTGACTATTGTGAAAGCTACTCAACCTCTCTGAACCTTCCTTTCCTTTTCTGCAAAACAAAGATAAACCTTTCCACCTCACAGTGTAATTGTGAGCATAAATGAGATATTATAATATGCATAAAGTTCATGGAATGGCGTCTGGATGATTATTGTAATTTTGAAGCTTTTATGGATGTCACTGTGTCTTCCCCATATTTATAGATGTTGGTGTATTTATCTCTTGTGCTTAGTCTCTCAGTCATGTCTGACTCAGCAAAACCAGGACTGTAGCCCATTAGGCTCCTTTGTCCACAGAGTGGACATGCCCTTCTCCAGGGGATCGTCCCAACCCAGGGTCTGAACCCAGGTCTCCCCGCATTTCAGGCAGGATTCTTTACCATCTGAGCCAACAGGGAAGCCCATATTTATCTCTTATCCTCTCTTAATTGAAGCTGAGTATTACGTTTTATTTATTTCTAGTTCACCTGTTTTACTTAACCATTATTTATGAACATGGAAGGAACCCAATATAAATTAATATTTGTGGAATCATATGATTCAAGCAGGGAGAGGAATTTTTACATAAAACAGTTTAGTAGCAACCAAAACCACGAATCCACTTGAGTAACATAAGAAGATCTGCTGGAAATAGGAAATGGGATGCAACTTTTACTGGGAATCCAGGTACTAGGCTCTTCCCCTTCCCATATGTTAGTTAATGTATGCCATGAAATTTAGAGAATATAGCATTTACCAACTGCTTCTAGTTTTCATCAGAAATTATGAAATATCATTCTGTCAGCCAAAGATGGTTTGGAGGTCAATGTGGAAGAGTCCCCTCTAATGGGAGATGTGGGTGTGAAGCTGGCCTAGGAATATTGCTACTGGGGTCGAGTGCCAGAGTTTGTAGCTGGGTGTGAAAATAGTATGTTCAATCCCTGTGAAGAGACCAGCAGGGCTAGAAAGTAGGTTTCAGTGTAGAACGGGAAAACAGAAGGAGAGGTGGGGCCTGATTCTGTTCTTTAATTTCCTTCTCTGGAATATGTTTCCTAGGCCTTGGAAGAAAACAGCCTGGGCTTCAGTAGTAGTCAAAGTGGAAACTCTGGATTCTTTCTGTTGCAGGAAAGGAAGTTCCTGATGTCAGAATATAGGACAATGAATTCTGAGTCTTTAGAACCAGGTCGGGTTTTCAAGGTGAACCAATCCCTGTGGTTGCTGAGAGGCTTTTGGGTGCCTTTCTGCCAGTGAAAGTTTATGTGAGAGATGCTGGTTTCTGTCTGGGTAGCTCTGGAAAGGCTGAGGATAGGCGAGTAAAGATGGAAAGCACTGGAAAGAGGCAGGTCACTGGTGTGCCTCAAGTAGTATTGCCCTGATGCCCTCAGCTGGCACACAATAAAACGTGTCTTCAGAGAGGATGGGAGAATAGAGCACTGGCAGTGCCACAGAAAGGGCATGGCACAAACTCAGATCTGGAAAAAGGCAGAGATGTGGCATGGAACTGAAGGTCATGTGTTGTGTGTTCATTGCTCAGTTTTGTTTGATTCTTTGCAACCCCATGAACTGTAGCCCGCCAGGCTCCTCTGGGTTACCAAGGGATTAAAAAATACTTGAAAGATACCTTCTAAGGCCTGGGGTATTTATAGAAGACATAAAGTTGCAGTAACCCCTGGGAAAGACTGGAAAGGAAGAGACTGACGGGAGAAAAAACACGAGGTTGGAGAAGAGTACAGATTTTGGTGTGAATAAAGAATTATTTGCATGTGTTCTGTTGGCTGTAAGGAAACTTAAGGGCGTGCATTTGTAGTAGATGAAAACAGGCAGTGGAGACATTAAGAGCAACTGATTATCATCCTGAGAAGTGATTGAATAAAATCAAAGGTAAACAATTTCAGACTGGTGGCAGGGTCTTACGGTATAAGTAAAAGGGCAAACCTGAGATTAAAAAAAAAAAAGATAAATAGAATATGGAACTGAATTAGGTTTTACTCTAAATTTCTGATTGCACATAATTTGGAAAAACAGGGTCCTTTTAATGCAGATAGAACAATTGCGAGGACGTTCATTTGGAAGAGGTGCAGGGTAAATGATAAGTTTGGTTCCTAAAATGCTAAATTTGAAATGATAGTATGATCTACATATAGAACAGGCCAGTGGAGAATTTGATATATGTGAGTGCCACTTGGGATTAGAAATACAAGCTTCAGAGGAATCAACACATAAGTGATGATGAAACGAAAATAGATGATCTCTTTCAGTGGAAGGGAGAGGAGAGCAAAGGTCAGGGAACCAAGCACTGATGTGGGGGAGCATTTGCTTTTATGGAGTTGGAAGCAAGAGAAGAGTCAGGGAGAGAGACAAAAAAACACTGTTTGACAGAGAGAAGGATGGTGTGTATAGTGTCATGGAAACCAAGCCAGTGCAAGTTTCTAGGAGGCAGTGTCCACTGGTATTAAATGCATCAGATCTAAGTAGAAGGGATGCTGGATTTAGCAATAAAAACATCATCCGTGACCTTTGAAAGAGCAATTTCCTTAAAGTGAATGTGGCAGAAGCCAGGTTGCAGGGGATGATGGACGGAGGAAGGGAGGTCTTCCTTCCCTTAGGAACCTGTGCAGTAATTCTGACAAGGAACAAAAGGAAAGAAGCAAGATTTCTATAGGGGACTTGGGATCCATTGTGTGTTTCTCATGCAGATTATAGAGTGTCTGTTTTTGACAGAGAGGCTATTGTGTTTCTGCTTCTCACCCCATAACATTTCATCCAATGACAGAGAAAAATTGGTGTTCACCTGAGATTATGACTGACCTTTCCACTAAAGAAGCTATTTCAGACTCTAAATGCCAGGCTCCAGGCAGCTGTTGGCTGACTCCTGCCTCCCCTTCCCAATTCTGGCAGCCTCACAAACCCACCTCTTCCTTTCCAGGTCTTGATGATTTACAGGAGTCTTCCCTTGATCTAAGTTCTCTGTTCCTAGTTTCAGGGTTTGCTGGTAAAATAAGCTGCCTGATAAATTTGTCATCTCCTATCTACTTTTGGGTTCAGCCCTCTGTCTAGATCAGCCTCCCTCAAGGAAATCTCATGTCTGAATTCAGATTTCAACTGTCATGCCCCTCCAGAATGTCACAGTATTCATTTCTCGGCCTTTGTCCTTTACACCCCTGAATTATCACTCATTTATTTGGAATCACTCATCTTCATTCTCATATTTATAAAAATACACCTTGATTGATGAAGTGGATTTTTTGATCCATTAGAATTATTTTATTTCTATTCCTTATAACCCGTTGGCCATAAGCATCTCCTTGCTGTTTGTTCATCATCCCTTTTGAGTATAGCATCTTGGGGAGGTGCTATGAAAAGAAGAAAAAAAATAATGGCAGGAACTCAGTGTAACTAAGTCTTAAGTCTGTTGAAGAGACAACTCTCTCTGTGAGTGAGTGAAGTCGCTCAGTCATGTCCGACTCTTTGCAACCCTGTGGATGGTAGCCCATCAGGCTCCTCCGTCCATAGGATTCTCCAGGCAAGAATACTGGAGTGGGTTGTCATTGCCTTCTCCAGGGGATCTTCCCAACCCAGGGACCAAACCCAGGTCTCCTGCATTGCACGCTTTAACCTCTGAGCCACCTGTATAGGAATATATTTCTTAGTCTACAGTTTTACAGAGAACACACACATTGAGAAAACAGGGGCAGATGTCTCAGGTGGGCGCTGAAAGAGGTCTTAGCTAGAGCTGTCTTGTTCTACTCTTGTCATCTTGTTCTGCCCTAAGCCATGTTTCTGCCTAGGACCTAGAGTCCATGTCAGGACAAGAGAATTTGCCCATGTTCAGCCATTTAATTCACATCTGTAAAACTGCAGAATGCAGAGAAAGAGCCTCACAGAAGCTGACAGAGCTCACCTGGCTGGACATCTCCAGCTTTGTGAGTGTTGTTGTGCAGTATCTTCACTTCATCAGGGAACAGCACTGTCCTGGCTCTAACCACATTGGCTATGTCCTTCTGTTTTTGTCTTTGTCAGCGCCACCAGCTGTTGTGTGGTCATGTGAAAATCCCTGAGATGTAGAGTCTGTGAACAAGAGGGTGTGTGCCTCGTTGGTGTGTGTTTTATTTAGTATTGGCCCAGGTGTAGTAGTTATCTAGATATCATCTGTGCTCCATTTACATTTCTGTGATGCTAAAGTATATTAAACTTTCCTTTATTGCCAGTCCTATCCATGACATAAACCATTTATTTCCCACACCTATATTCAGGTGTTCATGGGCTTGCATCAATGCTCTCATCACTTCCACTATGCTTTGGATTGCTTCAGCTCAGGGCTTTGCCTCCTGTGCCTCCCACCTCACCGGGGTCATTGTCTGGTGTGGTTGTGCCTCTGTCACTTAACTCGAGCCTGAACTGGTCAATTCAGTAGAAAACAGACCATCTCAGAGGTCTACACCATTGTCATGTGCTGTTGGACCTTGCTGTTTACAGTGTTGGGTACATGGAGGTCAAGGATACCATGTACAGAGTTGTGGACACAAGCATTTCTCAACAGATTGACTCATTTCATCAGGAGACCTTTAGTCCTGGCCAGTGTTTTTCCCTGCTTACAGACATTTCACAGCTCACGAGTAGACCAAATAGAAAGCTGTGTTGTGAGCTGGTTCACAGACTTAGCCTGCTCTTCTACTTATACTCTATAAAGAAGGCAGGAGCCAGGCTTTCTGATCAGGGTGCACATGACTACAGGGACCGTAATGCTCCAGGAGAACTTTGATGACTTCTTTTTATGGAGGAGCATGTTAATTGAAAATCCTCCTGGCTTCCACTTCACTTGACCATTTGCTGCTTGGCTTTTGTCCATGCATGGCACAGACCTCGTGACAGTGACAGCAGTGACTTCAGTTAAAGAACCCCATGGACCACCTGAGACTTACCCCGCTTCCATGATCTCAGTTATATGATCCTTAATAGGTATTTCAAAAAGACTTTCCTTAACCATCCCTGGTTTGGGAAGATCCCCTGGAGAAAGGAATGGCAACCCACTCTATTATTCTTGCCTGGAGAATCCCATGGACAGAGGAGAGCCTGGTGGACTATAGTCCATGGGGTCACAAAGAGTTGGATACGACTGAGTGACTTTCACTCACTCACTCACTCACTTCCTTAACCATTTGCTGATTGAAAAACAGTTGCAACAAGAGAGATCCTTCTTTCCATGAATTCATCCCAACTTAAAGTGTGTATTTAGGTGGAGTATCCTTTAGTTTTATAGAAGGAAAAGTCCCTTTAAAGTGACATTATTATTATAGCCTTGGAAATGGCACAGGGAGAACGGGGCGGGGGGTGTCTCTTCTCAAGGAATGATGTCTTCATTTAGAACGCTTTTTAAAAAGTTTGTCTTCTTGTTCCTCTAAAGCCTTTGAGAATTGTTAATTCCATAGTGGCTATGTGGTAGCTATTTGGAGTTCAGTTCAGTTCAGTTGCTCAGTCGTGTCCGACTCTTTGGGACTCCTTGAATTGCAGTACGTCAGGTCTCCCTGTCCATCACCATCTCCCGGAGTTCACTCAAACTCACGTCCATCGAGTAGGTGATGCCATCCAGCCATCTCATCCTCTGTCGTCCCCTTCTCCTCCTGCCCCCAATCCCTCCCAGCATCAGAGTCTTTTCCAATGAGTCAACTCTTCGCATGAGGTGGCCAAAGTACTGGAGTTTCAGCTTTAGCATCATTCCTTCCAAAGAAATCCCAGGGCTGATCTCCTTTAGGACGGACTGGTTGGATCTCCTTACAGTCCAAGGGACTCTCAAGAGTCTTCTCCAACACCCCAGTTCAAAAGCATCAATTCTTCGGCACTCAGCTTTCTTCACAGTCCAACTCTCATATCCATACGTGACCACTGGAAAAACCATAGACTTGACTAGATGGACCTTTGTTGGCAAAGTAATGTCTCTGTTTTTGAATATGCTATCAAGTTTGGTCATAACTTTTCTTCCAAGGAGTAAGCGTCTTTTAATTTCATGACTGCAGTCACCATCTGCAGTGATTTTGAAGCCTCCCAAAATAAAGTCTGACACTGTTTCCACTGTTTTTCCATCTATTTCCCATGAAGTGATGGGACCAGATGCCATGATCTTCGTTTTCTGAATTTGGAGTAGGTGTGGTTAATTCTGGGCAAGAGACTTTGATTGCTCTTTGCTAGCATTTTCCAATAAATTAAACCCATGTCAATACCCATTTTCCCTTCTGCTAGGTAAGTGCAGGCTATAAGTTTATTTCCATCCCATGTCTTTTACCAGTAGAGTTCTTGCTCTGAAGAGCTCTTCTGTATTCATATATTACACTTTTTTTCTTAGATGGGTGGTTATGTGTTTAATTAAGAAACTTTTATATACTTCCACTGTTAGAACTAGAAAATTTGTTGGAAAAAGCTAGTATAGGAACATATATTTTTACATATTCCTATATTTTGGATATAAATGACACATTGCTATTTCAACTTCAAGGTCAATCTTTCCATATTGTATTTTGAGAACTTATGTCATATTTTTAACCTCAAAATTAGGATTGAGGTACATTTTGGCCATGTGTGATTTTCCTTTCTTCAACAGACTGCTTAAGGTCAAAAGTCTCAGGCATTAGTGGTTGCCTTCTCCTGGAATTTCTCTTTTGTTTCACACAGGAGACTGGGAGGATTAATAGGTGATGCCAGTGTCTTAGGATCAGCACCTGGTGTACCATAAAGGGCAGTTCTGAAGCTGAAGTCCACAGATCCTTAAGGGGCTCTTGAATAGGTTTAAGGGTATTTGTGAACTTTCTGAAATTGTGTGCAAAGTATTGTGAGCTTGGGCACATGTGCATTTTTCATCAGGTTTTCAAAGAAGTCTCTGATCTGCCAAAGATAAAAATCGATTGCTCTAGATTAGGGTTTTGTAAAGTTATTTTTACTCAGACCCATAGTAAGTAGTATATTTTGCGATGCTATATGCATGCATCCACACACACACACACACACACACACACACACACATCTATAAATACACCTTGATCCAAATCATCAC
>NW_011494812.1:1799115-1835796 GCF_000754665.1 Bison bison bison | reverse complement strand
CATCACAAAACAATTCAAACACTTGAGTCAGGGAAATCCCAGAATGTTTGAGAAATGACAGGAAGTCCCGTGTGGCTAGAGAGGAGTGATAAGCATGCATAATAGAAAATATATTGATCAGAGCTGCTTTCATCATCATCAATTAGTTCAGCCACTCAGTTGTGTCTGACTATGTGTGACCCCAGGGACTACAGCACGTCAGGCTTCCCTGTCCATCACCAACTCCTGGAGTTTGCTCAAACTCATGTCCATTGAGTCGGTGATGCCATCCAACCATCTCATCCTCTGTCATCCCCTTCTCCTCCTGCCTTCAATCTTTCCCAGCATCAGGGTCTTTTCCAATGAGTCAGTTCTTCGCATCAGGTGGCCCGAGTATAGGAGCTTCAGCTTCAGCCTCAGTCCTTCCAATGAATATTCAGGACTGGTCATGATCAGCATCACTAACAGCTATTCTCTCTCTTCCACTCCTGCCCAACCCAGGCAGCACTAGTTGCTCCTTTCTGTCTGCTGATATAGTTGTTTGCACATATTTTAAGTATTTTAGTATTATTTATCATGGTGTATTCTATTAGGGATGTATATGTATCTTTTAGTAGAAAATTTGTCATACTTTCCCTCAAAATCTAAGTGCTGAGTATTTATAATGTGTCAATCACTGTCCTAAGGAGATTCTGTATCCCTAAGGAACTCAGGCTCTCAAGAGAGAGACCACCACATAAAAAATTAGGCATATTTCTTCATTGCTCTTTGCTTTACTGCACTTTGAAGATACTGTGTTTTCTTTCTTACAAATTGAAGGTTTTCAGCAACCTGTGTTGAGCAAGTCAGTCGGCACCATTTTCCCAATTGGATTACTTTTTAATTAAGCTATATACATTGTTTTCCTAAACATAAAGCTATTGCACACTTAATAGACTATAGTCTAGTGTAAACATAGCATTTATATGTTCTTGAGAAACCAAAAAATTTGTGTGGATCCCTTTATTGTGATATTCATTTTATTTTGATAATCTGGAACTGGATTCACAGTATCTCTGAGGAGTGTCTGTATGCAGAAGCTGGGATGGGTACACAATTAGGAAGATCAGGGTGGTAGAGGGTGTTGATGGAGAGTTTGTGCACAAAGGAATGAGCACTCAGTTCTGCCTGGTGTAATTCAGGAGAGGATGAAGCCACAGAGAAGGATTAGAGTGTTCAACTAAGTGAATTGAAGTTGGGTAGGGTGAGAAGGACACGACTGAAGCAACTTAGCAGCAGCAGCAGCAGGGTGAGAAGGATGATGGTAAGCAAAGGGAATAGCATGGCTAGCTCAGATTTGAAGGGACCTGAAGGACAGGCATGCTGGCATCCATCTCTGTATTCCTGGTACTCTGCACGGGGCTCTTAACACAACTTTGGATGGATGAACTCATAAGCTTCTACAAAGTATAAGGCCTTGTGATTGTAATTTTTTTGTGTCCTGTAGCCAGTAGAAGAATCTGGTCTTGTTTTCTCTGACCACCTTACAGTCTTTCTTTATCTCAAGGTGAAAAGGTGAAAAAAACTTGCTAGGAAAGAAAAATTCCATGGGCTCTTTCTTCCATCAGATCCCTCTAGCTTAGTCCACGTTCTCCTCCTACTCCCCATTTTTCAACCTATAAGAAACCAAGTAAGGGAGAAAACAGCTTCAGCAAACCCAACAGTAAGTCAAACACAGTCTTCGTGAAGGGGACAAGTGCCTTTGGAAGAAGAGAGAGCATGGAAGAAGATATGAGCCTTAGCTAAAGAGCCAGAAGACGAGCCCAGCACACAATCCACATTTTCATAAAAGTAGACTTAGAAGATAGCAGTCCACAATGCAGTCTCCTATTGCTGGTGCATGCACGTGTGTGTCTGTGAGTGCAGGGTGCTGGTGGCGGGCAGGTGACACTGGGGGCAAGGAAACTGTTTGAAGGTCTACAATGTGACAAGCTTTGTAGCAGAAAATCACGTTACTTAATAATACTTCCTTAAAATTATATATGAATTAACTTAAAAAGTTGTATTTTGCATGTGTTTTCTAAATTGAGGTGTGTAATACTTTTGTAAGCATTATTTCCCCATTTTACCTCTACTGCTACTGCTATTATCACTATGGGTAGAGCTAATTTATGAGATAAATACTGCCCTGGGTTATTTATATGTGTTCAGTCTTTTAATCCTCACAGTAACTCTATGAGTTGGGTAACACACACACACACACACCACACACACACCCCACACAGCCTTCCTAGGTCCAAATACCTTTCAGTTCAAGCATTACTGAAGTGTGTGTGTGCATATGGGTATACATAATATGTATATGTGTATATTTTTCTTTTTTTTGGCTGTGATGTGCAGCATGCAGCATCCTAGTTTGCTGACCAGGGATCAAACCCATGCTCCCTGCAGTGGAAGTATGGTGTGTTAACCACTGGGCTGCCAGGGAATTCCTGAGATATGTCTTATTATATGTTGCATTTTAGGCATGGAGTGTGAGTTTTATCCTAGGACTCACATAGGAGAGTGGAATTCTGGGATTGGAACTCAGGCTGTCTGACTCCATAGCCCAAAAGAAGCTCACCAAAGTTCATACAGTAAGTGACAGGTTGGGGCTTTGAAAGAATTGGGCCTCAGCCCTACCCATGTGGACTAACTCTAAATTCCATATCCAGACTTATATATTCTCTCTCTCTTTCCACTACCTCATTTATCCATTCTCATACGGTAAAGAATAATATGCATATAAATCTATTTTCAGATAATTGAACATATCCTTTCTAGGTCCAAATACATCTCAGTTCAAACATTATTTTAAAAAATTTTTATTTGAATAGAGTTGCTTGACAATGTTGTGTTAGTTTCTCCTGTACCATTTTTCTAAATTCCACATATATGCATTAATAAGTGATATTTGGTTTTCTCTTTCTTTACTCTCTATGACAGTCTCTAGTGCCATCCACATCTCTGCAAATGGCAGTTTTGTTCCTTTTTTATGGCTAAGCAGTATTCTTAGCCATTGTATATATGTGGTGCATTGACTTTATCTACTCATCTGTTGATAAATATTTAGGTTGCTTCCATGTCCTGGTTATTGTAAAAAGTGCAGCAATAAACATTGGGGTGCATGTATTTCTTGAAATTATGGTTTTATGCCCAAGAGTGGGGTTGCTGAGTCATATGGCAGATTTCTCAAAGATATCCTGTTCTTTGCCTTTGTAAACAAAGTATACCCACTTAGCAATTTCCTGGAGAGGTTATTATGTCTTGAGCTGTGTTGTATTAGTATCCTCAGGAATTTCTGAGATGCACGAGTGCTGTTGCCTCTATTGAATTATCCACAGATTGCAAGGAATTTTTGTGATTAAAAAAAACACTTTATTGAGATACAATTTACAGTTCCTAGAATTCACTGTTTAAATATAAAATTTAACAGACATAAGTTTTCCTCCAGTCATTATCAGTGCAGTTTTCCCCAATGGTTACTACATCGCAATAAGGAATTTGATATAGGTGTGCGTGTGTTCACTCCTGTGTCATATTACCACGTGTATAGATTTATATAACTATGACTGATATTCCTTTACCCTCCCATTCATATCTTAAATATCTCCTCGTCATACACTGGTAACCGTATCAGATAGGATTATAATTTTTTCTTCAACTATCAAACATAATTCTGAAAACTCAAGGGAAGAAGACAAGTCTATTATATTTTTGCCTACTGTGTTTTTTCTTCCTTGCTAATGTTCCAAGGATATTTCTTTTACTCTATTTCAATTTAGAGAACTTCTTTTAGCCATTCTTTTAGAGTAGGTCTGCCGGTGAAGAATTTTAAGCTTTCCTTTCTCTGAATATGTCTTAATATCTCTTTCATCACTGAAGACTGTTTTCAATAGATATTGAATTCTGGGTTGACAGTTCATTTCTTTCAACACTTGAAAAATATTGTGCAACTTCCTCCCATTCTCCAGTTTCTGATGAGAAATCCACTGTCATTCAGATTGTTTTCATTGTTTCTCTCTGGCTGCTTTCAACTTTTTCTTTTGCCTCTTGCTTTCAGCAGTTTGACTATGATGTGTCTTAGTGTAGGTATTTTTTTGGTTTCTTCTCTTTGGGGTTTGCTCAGATTCTTGAGTCTGTAGGTTTATGTCTTTTGACAAATTTGGGACACTTCAGTCATATGCCTTCCAGTAATTTTTTTAGTTCCAGCCTCTTTTACCTCTTTCCCTGGCACTCTGATGACATGAACTTTAGATCTTTTACTATAGTCTTGTTCCTTATACTCTATCCATTATTTTTCAGTTGATTTTCTTAGTTGTTCAGATTGGATACTTTCTCTTGTTCTATTTTCAAATTCAAATTCTTTCTACTGTTCTTTTCATTCTTCTGTTGAATTTATCCTTAATTTTGATTACTGTATTTTTAGATCCTAGATTTCTATTTGGTTCTTCTTCTATATCTTTTATTTCTTTATTGAGATGTCCCTTCCCTGGTGGCTCAGACTAAAGTATCTGCCTGCAGTGCAGGAGCCCCGGTTTTGATCCCTGGGTCAGGAAGATCCCCTGGAGAAGGAAATGGCAACCCACTCCAGTAATCTTGCCTGGGAAATTACATGGACAGAGGAGCCTGGTGGGTTACAGTCCATGGGGTCACAAAGAGTTGGACATGACTGAGCAACTAACACTTTCACCCTTTCATTTTTTTGTGAGCTTTTTTGTTTATTTGTTTCAAGCATGTTTGTAATTGTTCACTGAAACATTTTTATGTTTTCTTTAAAATCCTTATCAGGTATTTCTAATATATGTGTCATGTTGGTATCGGTATCTGTTGATGGTATTTTTCCATTTCTTTTGAAGCCTTTCTGGGTTGTGGTATGATGAATGATGGTTGATTGAAACTTCAATATTTTGACTATTATGTTACAAGACTCTGGATCTATTTAAAGCTTATGGTTCAGCAGGTCTCCTCTAACTTTGCTCTGAAGGGAAGGAGTGACCACCTCTTTACTTCCCTTTGGGTGGAAGTCCAGGTCCTCTGCTCAGACTCTACTGACAACAGGATGATCGAGTCCTTGATACTGTTGGGTTGGGGTGAGAGTTCAGGCTCTTCACTAGATCTGAACTGATAACCTTCTGGCTGTGAGAGGTAGGGCACTGCTTTATGGCCTTCTGTGAGGTCTCAATACACTGTAGGTGGTGGCCTTCTTACTGCTGGATGGTGGTGAACATCCTGATTTTCTATTAGGCCCTCTCTGATACACCCTTGTAGGGAGCTGTAGAAACACCTTTGACCTTTGCATAAGGTCAAAGTCTAGGCTCCCCACCTGGTCTCCACTGAGACCACTGGAGGGGGTTCTTACTGTTTATCAGAGGTGAAATTCCTGGCTACACATTCAGTCTTTTTTGATACCATTCTAGTGTGGAGCTGGGATGTCTCTTTACAGACCAGCAAAAGTGGAAGCTAGGGCTTTCCGCTTGGTTTTTGATGTGAGGGGTACAGCAGGGGAAGTTGTTTTTCTGTGGTGTGTGTTTTTTGAACAGAGTAGTTATTTTTCTAAGATTTTCTGTCTTGTTAGGATATCCTTTTACTGGTCCTTTTGTATAGAGATAGCAGACCTTTCTAGGGGGCCTCTTTTTGTCTGCACCCATTGGTATTTCAGTTTACTGGCTTTTCTAGTTTACAGTCTGGGGTATACGAGGCCAAAAGAAAATGCAGTGATCTTACCTCAGGTTGTATGGTCTCTAGCTGGTCTTTCTCTTTCTGTTCCTCTCTATCCTTCAGTCTTTTTATTTTTATTTCATATGTAATGTCCAGGGTTTTTATTTTTACTTAGAG
The DNA here is from genome assembly GCF_000754665.1 of Bison bison bison. NCBI lineage: Eukaryota > Metazoa > Chordata > Mammalia > Artiodactyla > Bovidae > Bison > Bison bison. The sequence continues at coordinate 1,829,961 of NW_011494812.1, read as the reverse complement.
AATGGAGAAGAGTACATCAAATTCCTGGAAGTGAAAGTCTTAGATATTGTTTATGCAATTCCTCTTTTAATAAATATAGATAAGAAAGAGAAGTATGGGGACTTACTTGGTGGTCCAGTGGTCAAGAATTCATGACTTCAAGGCGGAAGGTGTGGATGTGATCCCTGATCAGGGAACTAAGACCCAACATACCATGTGGCATGGCCAAAAAATAAAATAAAATAAAAGAGACAGAGAATATGTGATTATGTCATCTTTTATAGTTTCTATGTAAGTACCTTTATGGAGTTCTTTGTTTTTTTTTTTTTCTCCTGTGGGTTTAAATTGTATCAAGTTTCACTCAAACAGGGGCTCTGTATCAACCTAGAAAGGTGGGGTGGGGAGGGAGATGGGAGGAAGGTTCAGAAGGGAGGGGATATACTTATATCTATGGGTGAATCATGTTGAGGTTTGATAGAAAACAACAAAATTCTGTAAAGTGATTATCCTTAAATAAAAAATAATTTAAAAAATTTCATCATTTCAATTCCTTTCAGCCTGAGTAACTTCTTCTCTAATATTTTTCCTAAGACAGGTCTGCCAACAGCAAATTCTGTTTACCTAGAAATGTGTTTATTTTGCTTTCATTTTTGCAAAGTAGCTTTACTGGATATAGGATTCTTGGTTGACAGTATTTTCTTTTAGGACTTTGACTCTATCACTCCACTGCCTTCTGGCTTCAGTTACTTCTGATGAGAAGTCATTTGTTAATCTGATTGGGATTCTCTTGGGTATATAATTCCAGTTGTTTTTTTCTTGCTACTTTCAAGATTTCCTTTTCTATTTTTGGTTTTGACATTTTGGCAGTGGTGTATCTGAATGGGTATTTCATTGTATTTATCCTACTTAGAGTTGACTGTGTAGATTAATAATTTCCCTTGAATTTGGGAAATATTCAGCATTATTATTATTATTATTTTAGTTTCTTTTCCCCTCCTCTTTGATTCAACCACTATGCATATGATGGTAAGTGCTTTTGGTGCCTCTGATATTCTGCAGTTTAAAAATAAAATGCCTAGATGTAGAATTTTTGATATTTATTTATTTTAATTGGTGTTTTCTGTATTTACTGGATCTGTGGTTTAGTGTCATTAATTTTGGAAACTTTGGGCATTATTTCTTCAAATATTTATCCTTGTGCTCCTTCTGATATTTCTATTGTGTGTTACATCTTTTGTGATTGTCCCACAGTTCTTTGATATTCTCCTCTGCTTGTTCTGTCTATTTTTAATTCTGAATTTCAGTTTGGGAAGTTTTCATTGATGGATTTTCAAGCTCACTCTTTCTGTCCTTAACCGTAACCTTAACCAAGGATGAAGGACAGTCTGCTGATGAGTCCATTAAAGATATTCTTCATTTCTGTTAAAATATTTTTGATTTTTAACATTTGCCTTTGATTCTTTCTTAGCATTTCTATCTCTTTGACTATAGAATCCATCTGTTCTTGCATGTTATCCACTTTTCTCATTAGAATCCTTGGCATATTAATCGTAGTTATTTAAAATTTCCAGTGTGATAATTCTAAAATCTTTGCCTTATCTGTGTCTGGCTCTGATGCTTACTTTCTTTACAGACTCTTTCCTCTGTCTTTTATCATATCTTGTAATTTTTTTATTGTAAGCTGGGCATGATATAGGCAATAGGAACAAGGTAAATTGGTCTTTAGTATGAGATTTCAGACATGTTTATCTGGCTGAGAGATAGGTTATATTTACTGTTTGTTGTAGCTGTAGTTTCTCTAGGTCTTTGTATTTTCTCCCTGCTTTGGATTTTCCTGCAAGCTGCTTCTTAAATCGGATCAGATCAGATCAGATCAGTCGCTCAGTCGTGTCCGACTCTTTGCGACCCCATGAATCGCAGCACGCCAGGCCTCCCTGTCCATCACCAACTCCCGGAGTTCACTCAGACTCATGTCCATTGAGTCAGTGATGCCATCCAGCCATCTCATCCTCTGTCGTCCCCTTCTCCTCCTGCCCCCAATCCCTCCCAGCATCAGAGTCTTTTCCAATGAGTCAACTCTTCACATGAGGTGGCCAAAGTACTGGAGTTTCAGCTTTAGCATCATTCCTTCCAGAGAAATCCCAGGGCTGATCTCCTTCAGAATGGACTGGTTGGATCTCTTTGCAGTCCAAGGGACTCTCAAGAGTCTTCTCCAACACCACAGTTCAAAAGCATCAATTCTTCGGAGCTCAGCCTTCTTTACAGTCCAACTCTCACATCCATACATGACTGCTGGAAAAACCATAGCCTTGACTAGACAGACCTTTGTTGGCAAAGTAATGTCTCTGCTTTTCAATATGCTGTATCTAGGTTGGTCATAACTTTCCTTCCAAGGAGTAAGCGTCTTTTAATTTCATGGCTGCAGTCACCATCTGTAGTGATTTTGGAGCCCAGAAAAATAAAATCTGACACTGTTTCCACTGTTTCCCCATCTATTTCCCATGAAGTGATGGGACTGGATGCCATGATCTTCGTTTTCTGAATGTTGAGCTTTAAGCCAACTTTTTCACTCTCTCCACTTTCACTTTCATCAAGAGGCTTTTGAGTTCCTCTTCACTTTCTGCCATAAGGGTGGTGTCATCTGCATATCTGAGGTTATTGACATTTCTCCCGGCAATCTTGATTCCAGCTTGTGTTTCTTCCAGTCTGGCGTTTTTCATGATGTACTCTGCACATAAGTTAAACAGGGTGACAATATACAGCCTTGATGAACTCCTTTTCCTATTTGGAACAAGTCTGTTGTTCCATGTCCAATTCTAACTGTTGCTTCCTGACCTGCATACAGATTTCTCAAGAGGCAGATCAGGTGGTCTGGTATTCCCATCTCTTTCAGAATTTTCCACAGTTTATTGTGATCCACACAGTCAAAGCCTTTGGCATAGTCAATAAAGCAGAAACAGATGTTTTTCTGGAACTCTCTTGCTTTTTCCATGATCCAGCGGATGTTGGCAATTTGATCTCTGGTTTCTCTGCCTTTTCTAAAACCAGCTTGAACATCAGGAAGTTCACGGTTCACATATTGCTGAAGCCCGGCTTGGAGAATTTTGAGCATTACTTTACTAGCGTGTGAGATGAGTACAGTTGTGCAGTAGTTTGAGCATTCTTTGGCATTTCCTTTCTTTGGGATTGGAATGAAAACTGACCTTTTCCAGTCCTGTGGCCACTGCTGAGTTTTCCAAATTGGCTGGCACATTGAGTGCAGCACTTTCACAGCATCATCTTTCAGGATTTGGAATAGCTCACCTGGAATTCCATCACCTCCTTAAATAGTCTGTCTTATTGCTCTCTCACTCACAATCCACTCTCACTAGACTGGGTGCCTGATACATTTGGTAAGGATTTAGAGAGAAGAGGTAATTAAATCTTTGTTTTGTAGGCTGTGACCTTCAGAAAAATTTTAGTCTTTTCATTTTTTCTCCCCTTATGTGAGCCAGGAAGGCAAAAGGGGACTTAAGTTGTCCAGTTACCTTATCTTTTAATCTTTGTATGCTTTCTTTCAGAAGTTGGATAGCATTATCTAAATGGTTGTCAAGGTTTAATTTAGAGGAAAATTTAGTCAATCTTGGGGAAGAACGAGAAAGGCAAACTTCTAGTCTTCTGTGCATCTCCCAACACCACTCAGCCCTAAAATTGCATACTGAATTTAGCAAGTACCCTATACTTAACCATTTCCACATTTCTTAACTGATTTGTTATATTGTGTCCACAAATTTTCTGATATGGTGCTCTTCAGGAAGGTGTACTTAATCCCTTTCCCTTGATTGTGGACTGGACTTAGTGACTTTCTTCTAATGAGTAGAAAAATGTGTATGCGTCAAGGGGTGACTTCAGAGCCTGGGTCATAACACTGCATTTTCCTGCTTACTTTCTTACCTACTGTTGATCACTCATGTCATAAGAACACCCAGGAAATGGTGAGGAACTGAAGCCTTCTGCCAGGATCCAGCAAGGAATTTAGGCTTTGTCTAACAGCTGTGTAAGTGAGTCATCTTGAAAGTGGCTTCACCAGTGCCAACCAGACCTTCTGATGGCTGTGGTCCTGGATAACATCTTGTTTGTGACCTTATTAGAGAACATGGATCAGAACCACCAGCTAAGCTGCTCCTGCATTCCTGACCCTCAGAAATTATGTGACATAACAAATGCTTGTGTTTTAAACTACTAACACAGCTATTAGTAGTTTAGAGAATATCTGTTATTACATAAGCATATTCCTTGGCAGTCTTCTCCTCCTACATAATATTTCTCTCTCTCTCTCTGTCACGTACTCTCTCTCTCTAATTTCCTTCAACCAAAGTCAAAAATATTTCCTCAAATCTAATTTCTTAAATTTTATAGTTTTGTCTATCTCATCACATTTTAGTGCTGTTTAACTACAATTTACAGTTTGCAATCTGAGAAATTACCTAGGTGATCCATACCTTGACCTGCTTCTGTTTAAGAATAAGAAAGTACAGTTTTGGTTAGTGAGATTTTTTAGGGCTTTCTTCACTGAGGTTAGATTGACCTTGGGAAATGGTGAATCCAAGAGCCAAAAGGAACCCCTTCAGATCCGGGGGTTGGCCACAATCTATACTTTCTTCATACTCTGAGAATCTTATCCAGAGTAAACCAAGTCCACTGATTAAGAGGATGAAGGACAGTGTGCAGACATAGGTGAGGATGGCATCATTTCCAATGGCTTTGCCCTGGTGATTGGTATTGGAGGCTGGGTGGGGTGTGGTTTCTGATGTGTCAGTATACATTCATTTATTCAACATTTTTTAAGCCTCAAGTATGTCTCAGACTTTGTTCTAGGTGCTAAACACAAAGTGGTAAATTTACATGCCCCTTCTCCTTGGAAAGCTTGTGTTCTGGTGGTTTTGAGGTTAGGCTGAGGACCAGCCACAACTGGCTGGCACTAGGGAAATAGTTACAGCAAAGACTTTTTGCATATCTCTTTCTCTCTCTAGTCTCTATTCTTTAAAGATACCTCTGTGAAAAGGGAAATATATTAACAAATTACAAATAAATTTTTTTTTGGTAGAGAAACAGCTTCCAAAAATGATTATGAATTTCAGAGACTGAATACCCTGTGATATATCCATGTATCAGGATATTAGTCTTGAAGTCATTGTATATGAGGGAAAGAAAACTAACAAGAGAGGAAATCCAAAACCTGCAGATGCAAAAGAAGTGTCATTTGTTCAGGAAAGAAATAACATCAGAACCATGGACACTTAGATGCAGATCTTTGCAATTAAAGCTGGGCCTGGAGAATAAATATGTATTCTCTTGGGGAAGTTCAGGTAGCTTAGGAAATTAATTCTTGTTAGTTTCTCCTTGACAGTCCTGGGCAGAAGCTGAGGCCCCACAAAGCTGTCTTTCCACTTCGCTACCTGTGGCAGGAACAGTAAACTCATGCATCAGTTAGGGCTCTGTTGCAGAAAGTGAAAACTGTAAACAGAAAGATTTTTAAAAGATCATTAAGTGTTTACAGAACTGTGGAGGACTGCTGGAGAATAGACTCCAGGCTGGGCCTCTAGAAACAAATTTCTGTAACAAGACTGTTGAATGAGTTAGCCTGGGCTGCTTCTGTCTCTGCAAGAGTCAGGAAGGTAATGACTGGAGGTCACTTGATAGTGATCCAGGTTCAGGAAGCCACTGATGCCACTGGCAAAGCCCTCTCAGCAGCAGCACAGCTAGTGACCGGACTCTGGAACACACAGTTTTTTCCCTGCCATGGTTACAACAGCTATCTCTTTTTAAAAATATTTATTTATTTTTGGGTGCCCTGGGTTTTCACTGCCGCAAATAGGTTTTCTCTAGTTTCAGTGAGTGAGGGCTACTCTTTATTAGGTGTGTGAGCTTCTCCCGATGGTGGCTTTTCTTGTTGCCAAGCATGGGCTCGGTAGTTGTGGTGCATGGCTTCGTTGCTCTGCAGCATGTGCAATCTTCCCAGACCAGGGATTGAACCCATATCTCCTGCATTGGCAGGCAGATTCTTAACCACTTGGCCACCAGGGAAGTCTTCACAACTGTCTCCTGAAACCCATGAAACTGTTCACTGGATATTGGAATGCTGCTTCAGGAAAATTCATTGATGTCATAGCCTTGCTTTCCACCAAATACCCACTGTTCCAACATCTTTTTTCATGTAGGTGTCCATGTAACACAGTTATGGCCAATGAGATGTAAAGGGTTTCTGCATGGTGTGGGTAGGATCCAGGGCTTCTAGGAACACTTGCTTTATGAAAAACAGGATAAATATTTCTTTTACTGTTTCCTCTTCCTCCTGCTTGGAGCATGAATGTGAAGGCTAGACCGACAGAAGCCATCTTGTGACCTCTGAGGTTAGAGTCAACTTGTTTTAGAAAGAAACATAAAAAACGCACCATGTTGACCTCCTTTTCTGAACTTCTTGGTATTAGAGACAAGAAAAAGTATCATTAGTTTAAGCCACTGTCAATGCAGAAAGAGTTCAGGTATTGTAAGCTGAAAGCACTGTCAACTTATATAACATCTTTCCCCTACCTCTCCCTTGTTTCCTCCTTTTCCCTCCCGCTCCATCTTCACTCTTCTCCCTCCGAATGCTTTCTTCTATCCGTCTATGTTTGTGGGGTGGGAGAGATGGTACCCAAGAGGCCACGTTGAAGGAAGACATCATTGCAGCATATTCTGTTTCTGTTGGAGGGCATTTATGAAGTGCAGACATAGCTGAATGGGCTCTCTGTAGCTCATAGGACTCATGTAATATATCAGCTGCAGTATATCAGTCAGCATTGACTCCTACCATTGTCTTTTTTTCAGGCACAAATACGGTACTGCTCCAACTGTGACATTGTTTCTCTGGGCATTTGTTAGGTTGAACTGCTTGAAATAGCTGATATTTGATTGTTTTAACTACAAATAGTAATGATTTCATATGGTGCAACCCAGTATTCATAGGCTTGGAGGGTATTGGAAAACTTTCTGAAGCCCGAATGAAATCAGTTTATAACCCAATGAGCTATTACCTTTCTCCAGTCAGTGGTTAAAAGTGATCCAGGCCTGGTTTCTCTTACCATGTTCACATTGGGCATTTTCCTGGGCCATCCAAAAAGCCCAGTCTCCACTACAAAGGGCACTAACAGTTAGCACTTCCAGGTCACATCTTTCTCTTCTTCTCATGGCAACTCAACCTGAAGCTAAATTTTATTACAGGTGCAAGTTCAGGGATTTATACTGAATTTACCTAAGTAAACTGTGGATAGAGTGGAGTGGGATAGGGTATTATTGCACGTGCTTTTTTATCTTAGAAAAGCAGTGTATTCTGAAGCTAGATTGACTCCTGGGTAGTAAGTAGATCCCTTTATGAATGCAGCAGATGACCAAAGAAAAGGACTTCGATACTAATGATTATGGCTCTTACCACTAGCCATTTATCATAGGCCATTAAGTATACAAATCATTTTCTAAAGGTTTTGTCTGACCCTTGGACAACCAGAAGGGTCAGAAGTTATCACGATCTCTGATGCTGTCTTTCTCCAGTTATGATTCTGGGCCTCTGGGCTGTCCATATCCTTCTATCTTTCTGGTGCATTTTTAATGGCATGAGTGTTTTCCTTGTTGAGTTTTTTTTTTTCTTTGCCATCTGTAAGTGTATATGACACTTACAGAAAGTACCCAGGAAAGATGTCCAGAAGTTGCACTTCAATTAATAAAAAATTAATAAACCTCAACAACATTCTGTTATTTTTCAGTCATTTAGTCAAGTATGACCCTTTGTGACTCCATGGACTGCGGAACACCAGACTTCCCTGTCCATCATTGTCTCCGGAGTTTGTGCTCAAACTCATGTCCATTGAGTCAGTGCTGCCATCCAACCATCTCAGCCTCTGTTACTCCCTTCTCCTCCTGCCCTCAATCTTTCCCAGCATCAGGGTCTTTCCCAAAGAGTTGGGTCTTAGCATCAGATGGCCAAAGTATTAATACCATTAAGTTTGTTAAAAGAAACTATTTTTACTGTGACTCATAGACATTCCCAGTGAGAATTAACGTTTATGAAAAGGGTTTCTTCAGAGAGATTATGAGAAAAGGTATAGCATTAATTGGAGGTTGGAGAAAGGTTAAAATTCAGAAACCATTGTTTAGTTGTTGTCAGCTGCTAAGTCATGACTGACTCCCCATGAACTGCAGCATGCCAGGTTTCCCTTTCCTTCACGATCTCCCGGAGCCTGCTTAAACTCATGTTCACTGAGTCGCTGATGCTATCTAGCTACCTCATCCTCTGCTGCCCTCTTCTCCTTTTGCCTTCAAACTTTCCTAGCATCAGAATCTTTTCCAATGAATCAGCTCTTTGCATCAGGGTCCAAAGTATTGGAGCTTCAGCTTTGGCATCAATCCTTCCAATGATTATTTGGAGTTGATTTCCTTTAGGATTGACTGGTTTGATCTCCTTGCAGTCCAAGAGACTCTTAAGAGTCTTCTCCAGCACCACATTTCAAAACCATCAATTCTTCAACACTCGGCCTTCGTTTCGGCCCAACTCTCACATCTGTACGTGATTACTAGAAAAACCATAGCTTTGATTAGATGGACTTTTTTCTGGCAAAGTAATGTCTGTTCTCTTTAATACACTGCCTAGGTTTGTCAGAGTTTTTCTTCCAAGGAGCAGGCATCTTTTCATTTCATGGCTGGACTCACTGTCCACAGTGATTTTGGAGCCCCAGAAAATAAAACGTGTCACTGCTTCTACCTTTTCCCCTTCTATTTGCCATGAAGTGATGAAAGTACGTTGGTTAATGGTTGACTTGAAAGAATTTGTTCCAGTGGCAACACTCTTTGGGCCGGAATCATTTTTCTCAGCTTTGTACCTCCTGTTCCTAGCATAGCACCTGGCACAGGGTAGATGTGAGATAGTGATTGATTAGGTGAGTGCATGAGCAAATACAGTGGCCATGTGATATCAACATTGTGTGCTCAGCTCTGAGAACTGCTCCATGTTTCAAAGAAGGTGGGTCTGTAAAACGAACACAGCCTTTACCATTATAAAACTCCTTGTTAACACACATTTTCTTCAGTTCCCAGTAGGCATATCTGTGTAGTGGGGTTGAGTAATTTATTCACACTATAACTCCCTGGTATTCTACATGAGCTAGAACTTAGCAGGGAGTAGGGAGAAAATGTTCCATTTAGCTTAAAACTTGGTCTGACCTGACAATATGCCATCTCCTTGGCTGATAATCTGAAATAATTGAATAATGCCCCCTGTTGTCATCCTCTTCTCTACATTTTCTAGAGATGGTGACCAGAGGTATAAAAGGGAATTTTAGTGAAAGATCTTTGGTTATTTCTCCCATATGAGTCCCATGGGAGATTTATTGACTTTGAGCCCACCTGCCTCCTGGACATCTTTCAGGGTTTAAGGTGACAGAGGCTCTCTCCTTGACCAGTCTTTAGTCAGGCCCTTCTAAGCCCTCTTCTTTACTTAATGGTGGACTTCTGTGTCTGTTCTTGTCAGGACTGGTTTTAGCAAGAATCCTGTAAAGTCAATTGAGAAACAACCCTTCACACTTGATATCTGATCACCCTTAATATCTAATCAAGTTCCTTATCCCCCACCCTTGATATCTATTCACGCTGGTCTGCCATCAGCAAGAATTTTGTCAATTCAGTTGAATCATAGTGTTCTTTACCATGATGCATCCTCTTTGGAACATCCTGACCCCCACCGTGCTCCTGGATTATAAATGCCCACTTGCCCTTGCTGTATTTGGAATTGAGCTTAGCGCTATACTCATGTCTCTTCCTTCTAATGTGGTATTTCTGAGTAAGACTGATTTTTACTGCTTCACCTACTGTCTGGCCCTGGCTTTTCTTTGGTAGTACCTATGCTGTGACTTACATAAGATGCATCATTGGACCCTTGGACCTCTTACCTAGGCTGCAACAATCAACACCGTTGATGACTTTGTCTTTGTTTCTGATTGTTGAGGGTCCATTGGTGAGTCCAGATTATGAACAGGTGCCCCAGATGACAGCCTACTGATAGATTTTGGTTCTTAAGATTCTGAGGATACTCTAGAAGCTGGGTTAGAGGCCAAGGCTTCTTTATTTGTGAGGTACCTACTAGGCTGTAGCTTCCTTGGTGGCTCAAATGGTAAAAAAATCTGCCTGCAATACAGGAGTTGTTCAGTCCCTCAGTCATGTCCAACTCTGCAACCCCACAGACTGCAGCATGCCAGACTTCCCTGTCCTTCACTATCTCGTGGAGCCTGTTCAAACTCATGCTCATTGAGTTGGTGATCCCATCTAGCTACCTCATCCTCTGCTGTCCCCTTCTCCTTCTGCTTTCTATCTTTCCAAGCATCAGGGTCTTTTCTAATGAATTGTCTCTTCGCATCGGGGGCCAAAGTATTGGAGCTTCAGCATCAGTTCTTACAATGAATATTCAGGATTGATTTCCTTTAGGATTGACTGGTTTGATCTTCTTGCAGTCCAAGGGACTCTCAAGAGTCTTCTCCAACACCAGTTTAAAAGCATCAGTTCTCCAGTGCTCAGCCTTCTTTATGGTCCAACACTCACATCCATACATGACTACTGGAAAAACCACAGCTTTGACTAGATGGACCTTTGTTGGCAAAGTAATGTCTCTGTTTTTTAATATTCTGTCTAGGTTGGTCATAGCTTTTCTTCCAAGGAGCAAGCATATTTTAATTTCATGGCCACAGTCACCATTTGCAGTGATTTTTGACCCCCCAAAAATAAAGTTTCTTACTGTTTCCATTGTTTCCCCATCTATTTGCCATGACACGATGGGACTGGATGCCATAATCTTCGTTTTTTGAATGTTGAGCTTTAAGCTAGCTTTTTCACTCTCCTGTTTCACTTTTATCGACATTCTTTAGTTCCTCTTCACTTTCTTCCATAAGGGTGGTGCCAACTGCCTATCTGAGGTTATTGATATTTCTCCCAACAATCTTAATTCCAGCTTGTGCTTCATCTAGCCCAGCATTTCGCATGATGTACTCTGCATATAAGTTAAATAAGCAGGGTGACAATATACAGCCTTGACATACTCCTTTCCCTATTTGGAACCAGTCTGTTGTTTCATGTCCAGTTCTAACTGTTGCTCTTGACCTGTGTACAGGTTTCTCAGGAGGCAGGTAAGGTGATCTGATATTCTCATCTCTTTAAGAATATTCCACAGTTTGCTGTGATCCACACAGTCAATAGCTTTAGCATAGTCAATGAAGCAGAAGTAGATGTTTTTCTGGAATTCTCTTGCTTTTTCTATGATCCAATGGATGTTGGCAGTTTGAGTTCTGATTCCTCTCCCTTTTCTAAATCCAGTTTGAACATCTGAAAGTTCTTAGTTCATGTACTGTTGAAGCCTGGCTTGGAGAATTTTGAGAATTACTTTTGCTAGCATGAGAAATGAGTGCAATGTGTGGTAATTTTCACATTCTTTGGCATTGCCTTTCTTTGAGATTGGAATGAAAACTGACCTATTCCAGTCCTGTGGCCACTGCTGAGTTTTCCAAATTTGCTGTCATATTGAGTGCAGCACTTTCACAGCATTGTCTTAGGATTTGAAATAGTTCAGCTGGAATTCCATCACCTCCACTAGTTTTGTTCATAATTATGTTTCCTGAGGCCCACTTGACTTTGAATTCCAGGATGTCTGGCTCTAGGTGAGTCATCACAACATCATGATTATCTGGGTCATTAAAATCTTTTTTTTTTTTTTTTGTATCGTTCTATGTATTCTTGCCACCTCTTCTTAATAATTCTGCTTCTCTTAGGTCTATGCTCTTTCTGTCCTTTTTGTACAGGAGGCAGTGATCAGAACAATCTGGAAGAAAAAGAAATGTAAAAAGGCAAAATGGTTGTCTGAGGAGGCCTTAAAAATAGCTGAGAAAAGAAGAGAAGCTAAAGGCAAAGGAGAAAAGGAAAGATATGCCCATGTGAATGCAGGGTTCCAAAGAATAGAAAGGAGAGATGAAAAAAAGCTTTCCTGTGTGAACAATGCAAAAAAGTGTAGGGGAACAGTAGGATGAGAAAGACTAGAGATCTCTTTGAGAAAATTAGAGATACTAAGGAAACATTTCACAAAGATGTGCACATTAAAGGACAGAAACAGTGTGGAGAGAAGCAATACGGGAGACCCAGGTTTAATCCTGGGTCGGGAAGATGCCTCGGAGAAGGAAATGGCAACCCACTCAAGTATTCTTGCCTGGGAAATCCCATGGACAGAGGAGCCTGGTGGGCTACAGTCCATGGGTTCGCAAAGAGTTGGGCATGACTTTATGACTAATACACATTGGGCTGTAAGGCTTTCTTTCTGGCTCTTTGTTTGGAGTAAGATTCATTCACTCCCTGAGTCCTGGGCTTGGTTCTTTGTTTCAAATGGAAATACACTTTCTGACTTTCTGGGCTAGAAAATTTCTTTCTGGCTCTTTTTGTCAAGTGTGCATTTAGTCCTTGAGTCCTAGGTTGGGAATTCTTCCCCCTGGCTCTTTTGAGACCTCTGTTTTCTCTTTTTGATTCTGTTTCTCCCAGTGGAGCTTCTCAGTCAGCTGAAACCCTCTTCTTGAACTCATATGACTATATGTTCTGCTAACTTCTGCTTGCTTTCTTGCTGGCATGACTTTACTAATGTTGATAGGAACTTCAGTGGGAAACTGAGGATCTGTTCAATCTTGTTCCTCTGAGACTTCTCGCTTCCCACTGCTTCCACTCATCCTTCCTCTTTCACAACCTTCAATACTTCCTTCCACTCCTTGAATCCTTTTTGCCTCTCTTCAGGCCCCTCCATCCTCTGTTCACCATGCCAGACCTTTTTCTTCTCACTCTAGCCTCTCAGGCACTTGGACTTGTTGCTCTCTGTCCCCTGGGGCTCTCAAGGGACTCAGTCATGTCCAACTCTTTGGGACTCCATGGGCTGTAGCCCACCAGGCTCCTCTGACCTTGGGGATTCTCCAGGCAAGAATAGTGCAGTGGGTTGCCATGCCCTCCTCCAGGGGATCTTCCCAACCCAGGTATCGAACCCAGGTCTCCCACTTTGCAGGCAGATTCTTACTGTCTGAGCCACCAGGGAAGCCCTTCAAGGGACTCAGGGACCCCCAAAAGCAATTGCATGAGGCTGAAAAGAAAAATAAAGAAGGCCAATTGGAAACAGACTGGATATTTTAACTGGGTCAGACTTTGGAGACAGCTTCACAGCAGCTGCTTCACATTCCCTCAGTCTCTCACCTATAATGTAGTCTAGTGTCTTTAAGACAGGGCAAAAGATCTGCGGATATTGGTAAAAGGATTTAACTCTCATATTGAGTGGTTAGCCTTGACTTGTTCCATTTGTCAGAAACACGATTTAGACAGAGAGTGGAAATAAACCAGTGAGTTTTTGTGCTTCTGTGTTTACCTGGCTCGTGGCTAAAATTTTAGATGGAAAGGTATAAGATCTGTTTGCATCTGTCTGTACATATGTTTATGGATGTATGTACATATGTTATGCATCTGTGATATTTTCCTTCCTCTGAATGGTATTACCAAATTTATAAAGTCCTGTAAAGAGCTCTATTTAAATCAGCTTAGAGGTAAATGAGTGTTTATATAAATTAAATATTACTAAAATCTTCCAGAAATATAGGAACGATCCCAAAAACTGTGAGTTGAGCAAATCTTTGAAGATTATTTTAATACTGTTGACATTAATTTAATACTGTTGACATTAATTTAATACTGTTGAGTAAAAACAGCAATACCTTCTGACTATCAGTACTGACTGTAATACGAGCATACATTTTTATTCTACTTGGGTTTACTGGTCAAATAAGGTAATATGATATCTACTAGATATTTAAGATTATAAAAGTTATCAATTCAATCTAAAAAACAAATGTATAAGTAAAGATGCAGTAAAAACGAATTCTTTGATATCCATTGCCTCATGTAAATCCAGCACAGAAGTAAAACAAACAAAAAACCTTCCAAGCATTTAATTTATTTTTTCAGGGTTCTCCACCCCCAGTATGCACTGTGAAAATAGTTAACAGGGAAATAATTGGAGATTATGGGCAGTTTTGTGTCTGCCTAAAATTAGTTTCCAAAATCTTTTTCTTTTTTTTTTTGTAACCTACAATCTTAGAGTTTTGCTAAGTAATAGATATTCACTAAACATCTCAATCATTTCTAAGTAACCTGAACTGCTAAATAATTCATTACTGAATATACATTTAAGTGTATGTGCTTTCTGCTTTTGAATTTTGTTTGTTATAGAGAATCTAAATATATTTGAGTCTGTCAATATGTTCTTTTTACCACATTGAAAAATATGAGGAAGTATAGACCTATAAAATTGTATATTCAGAAAATTTGTTAGTCTACCACAGAATACTGGTATGTGACAGGCAGTTCATAATTGTCTACTTCCTCTCAGATTTTTTTTCTGTGAAAGACAGGTTACTAATGTCTAAAAAATTATAATAAGTGTATGAAAATAAAACTACCAAAAATAATAAGGGAACAACTTTTTCAGGCAAAGTATACAGAAAAGTAGGATATGTTTCAGTAAGAAAAAGTTTGCAATATGTTGAAGCATGTGTCTTCAGTAAAGAAAAACAGAATAATTTTGTCCTGAAGTGAAATGACTATTTGTCCCAGAGTGAGAAAGGGAAAAATGTAGGGGAAAAAATTGAATGGATATAGAAAGTTATAGGAGATTTAGAGGAAAAGTAATTTTATGTGTTGTTAAGCTGGCTAAGATTGAATGGATTTATTTATATGGTGTTTTAAAGATAAGCTCAAAAATGTAACAGTGCAAAACTAGAATCTGTTTTTCTTTCTACTAATATAACAAGAGTTTTCTTGGATTGTTGGTTTGTTCTTAATAGATTGCAAACTATTTTTCTTTATCTTTTAAGTCACCCATCTAAGAAACAAAGATTTTTATCAGCCTTATGTTATGTATGCCTTATGTTAACCTTATCCTTGATTATTTAAGAAAACCAAGTCTTATCACTTTTCAAAGAGCTAAGGGTATTTTTTTTTTTTTTACACTTTTGACAATTTTGCCTTCTCCAAGTCAGATCCTAAATGAAATTATCTTGACTCCAAACTGACTTATTCCAAAGACTCCATGGAAAGTTTCAAGGAATTTGTTCTCTCACCTTGTGAAAAGAAAGATGTTATACTAATTTGGTTTATTTGATAGGTTGGATTATTGCGTGGAAAGGCTTGTCCTCTTCCAAATAAGAAGTGATATTAATTTAGGTTATATTTGTATGGGTAAATATAAATGTAAATATTTCAGAAGTTGTATTAATTTCCTAGAAATTAGGACATCCGTGAGATGTCCAATCACCATTCTAGTAATTATTTTATAATGTTGAATGTCATAGAAACAACCAAATATTCTTATTAACTGTTACCAGATCTTAAACATGCCATTTTAAATATTTTATCACCCACAGACAGATTTTGTTTTGCTCTGATTCTTCCCTGGAAGTATTTGCCATTATCTATAGGCTGGAATACTTTGTCTTCTCAGAGACCCTTGGAAAAGACTATGACAAGAACTCTGGGCTAGAGGATTCTGATGGCTTAGCTTACATAATTTTGAGACCATAGCACTGGACTGAGTTGGTATTTCTAGAACTCTAATAGAGAAACTGACAGGTTCATAAAACTGCTCACCCAAGATCAAGCAGAATAAGAATTAATTATGTGGGATTGAACAAACTGGTAATGGTTGTGGTTTTGGTTTCAGATGTTTTGGATTTTTAATGTTCTGTTTTCTGGATATAAAGAACGCCTTTCTTTTTTCTTAGATTATATATAAGTGTTAGTTGATCAGTCATGTCTGACTGTGACCCCATGGACTATAGCCTGCCAGGCTCCTCTGTCCATGGAATTCTCCAGGCCAGAATACTGGAGTGGGTAGCCATTCCTTTCTCTAGGGGAATTCCTGAATTCAGAGATTGAAGCTGAGTTTCCTGCATTGCAGGCAGATTCTTTACCATCCGAGCTACCAGGGAAGCCCCATATATGTGTCTGTGTATGTACGTATGTGTGTGTGTGTGTTGTATGTGTGTGTGCTGTGTGCTCAGTCATGTCCAACTCTTTGTGACCCATGGGCCACAGGCCAACTCTTTGTGACCCACCAAGCTCTTCTGTCCATGGAATTTTCCACGCAAGAATACTGGAGCAGGCTGCCATTTCCTTCTCCAGGGGAGCTTCCCAATCCAGAGATTGAACTTGTGTCTCTTGCGTCTCCAGAATTGGCAGGTGGATCCTTTACCAGTAGCGCCATATACATATGGGCTTTCCTGGTGACTCAGTAAAGAATCTGCCTGTAATGCTGGAGACCTGGGTTTGATCCCTAGGTTGGGAAGATCCCCTGGAGAAGGGAACAGCTATCCACTCCAGTATTCTGGCCTGGAGAATTACGTGGACAGAGGAGCATGGCAGGCTACAGTCCATGGGATCGCAGAGTTGGACTTGACTGAGCAGCTTTCATATATATTTGTAATGATTAGAAGATTATACTTTTATATAAAATGAAACATATATCTTTTCTCTCTGCCCAATTCCTTCAGCATTTGTGTTAATTTAATGTTTGAAGAAAGTTATTCTCATTATATTTAATTAAATAGAACAGGGAGGATCATGTCTTTTATTTGAATACTGTATTCAAGATGTAAAATCAAGGGGAGATGTATCATAAACAGAAAACATATAGTTAAGTCAGGAGATAACAAAGAGAAGCTAAATATTTCGTATATCAGTAAAACACCTGCTTTTCTTGGTTTACTTACCTGTTTCCCTACTACTTGGTGGGGAGGCTTATGGGACCTGACTTATAAGAAACCCATTGTAGCCGCTCTTCCTCAGTTTTTAGAAAATCTTTGTAGGCTCAGATGGCAACTCTAACTTGATCACCTCTTTCTGAAATCTTCTGTTTTCATTACACTGTGCTGTGCCTGTGCCTATGCCTTTCATCACTTATTAAGTCTTCTCTTAGGTTGGTTTCAACTTTTGGTGGAAGGGAGAGGATGGTAAGGTGGGTTAAACTCTTGGCTCTTTCTGAATTCTTATTTTCTGATCTTCATTGACTCCACTCTTTGCAAACTAAGGCCAGTGCCCCTGTGATGTGCTAAACTGGGACTAGTCCCTCTTAAATCCAGCATCTTTTGCTCTTTTCTGTTTGGCAAAGGAGTTGAAAGAATTGAAACCCACTCTCCCTAAGCACCAACTAAGAACAAGACAGTGTGGGATGTGTTTCACACAAAAACAATAATAATAATATAGTAAGCAATATATATCGGAGAAGGCGATGGCACCCCACTCTTGCCTGGAAAATCCCATGGATGGAGGAGCCTGGTAGGCTGCAGTCCATGGGGTCACTAGGAGTCAGATATGACTGAGCAACTTCACTTTCAGTTTTCATTTTCATGCATTGGAGAAGAAAATGGCAACCCACTCCAGTGTTCTTGCCTGGAGAATCCCAGGGACAGGGGAGCCTGGTGGGCTGCCATCTCTGGGGTCGCACAGAGTTGGACACGACTGAAGTGACTTAGCAGCAGCAGCAGCAAGCAATATATATAGTATACTAATATTATTAATTATAGTATTTTGTATAACAATAAAATACTAACATATACTAAAATACTACTAAAATATATAACAGCAGTGTATATGATGTTATTAGTATTATTTATTACATTATTATTAATCACAATAATAAAACAAATGATTTTGATTATAATTTTTGTTGTTGTTTAGTCACTAAGTTATGTCTGATTCTTTGCAACCTTACGGATATTGCAGAAGGCTCTCCTGTTCTTCACTATCCTCAGATATTAATTGCAATATCATTGATATATATTACATACCAATCAATAGGCTGAATATTTTATTTGCAGGGCCTTCAGACAAGTAGTCAAATCCTTCAGCAAATATTTAACTTTTCCAAAATATTTAACTTGCCAAAATATTTAACTTCTGCTATAAGTGCCTGGGAATCTTAGAGGGATTTTAAGCAAAGGTGACATGAGAGTTATTCATAATGTATTTTCTTGATGACTTTGGGACACTGTTATGTCAATGATTATTTTATGGCATTTCAGGGGCTATAGGGGGCTTCCCAGGTGGTGCTAGTGGTAAAGAACCTGCCTGCCAATGCAGGAGACGTAAGAGATGTGGGTTCAATCCCTGGGTTGGGAAGGTCCCTTAAGGAGGGCATGGCAACACAGTCCATAGTGTCGCAAAGAGCTGGGCAGCACTGAAGCAACTTAACATGCAGGCACTGAAGGGCTACTGGAGGTAAAATTTGCCGTGGACTATGCGGCCCCAGATTTTGTGAGATCAGCTCTGGGGATGTGCCCCAGAGGAAGGAGGCGCCATAGCTCTTAGTGAGTACAGATTCTCCCAACCTGTTCTACCCTTCTGTTTCTGCTAACTGTGCCCTGGAAACCCCAATTAGCAGGTTCTCAGTGAAGTTCCTGGAGAAGGAAATGGCAGCCCACTCCAGTGTTCTTGCCTGGAGAATCCCAGGGATGGGAGAGCCTGGTGGGCTGCCATCTATGGGGTCACACAGAGTCAGACATGACTGAAGTGACTTAGCAGCAGCAGCAGCAGCAGTGAAGTTCCACAGAGATAGATAGTTGTGAGTAAAATAAGAATAAGCTCCTTTGAGTGGGAAGTCCAAAACCTTTTCTTACTAGTAGAAGTTAAACCCTTTACTTTTTTTCCCCTCTTACAACAGATTTTGTTTTTATTGCACACTGGTTATTCCTTATTTTCTGAATAACAACACAACTCAAAAATATGAACCTTAAATAAAAGATGTTTGGGGCCATAAAAAAAATTGAACAAATGCTAGAAGTCATTGTACTTTTACTGTAAATTAAGCATTTCAATAGATAGGATACTTCAAAGAAAATAGCAATAGCCATAGGGGATCAGTGTAATTGACTTTAGAGCTGGTCTTTCCTGTGGGTAATTTTCCTTCTCGCTATCTTTGTCCTGTTGGAACAGAACTTCAGTTCGACTTCTGATGCCTGGTCAGCACATAATCCTGTATTTCACTGTTCATTGCTCACCACTCCAGGACACTGGGTCAGATGGAGATACCTCCACACACAAGCCAGTCAGTTTTTTCTGGAGATGGACAGATACAAATCCCCAATCCAATCCCTCCTACAAAGGCCTGGCTCTGATCAAACCCACCTCAATAGGAATTCTGCTCCTGCCCCAGGACAATATGGGGTGAGTCCCCACAGAGTAACCCTGTTTGAGTCCCTTTCTCACCCAAATCTGCCTGTTGAGCCAGAGTCTGGCAGTACCGGAGGATGACTCCTCACTGGCACAGGTGTGCACCTGGGCAAGGAAGTCCTTAGAGACCTTGGAGAAAATCTTGTCACCCACAAGATAACACTCTACTCTCCAGTCCTAGGCTTAAAAACAATCATCTCAAGATTCCCTGGTGGTCCAGTGATTAAGAATCTGCCTGCCAATGTGGGGGACACAGGTTTGAGCCCTGGTCTGGGAAGATTCCACATGCTATGGGGCCACTAAGCCTGTGCACCACAGCTACAGAGCCCACGTGCTTCAACTGCCGAAGTCCAAGTGCCTAGAGCCTGTGCTCTGCAACAAGAGAAGCCACCACAATGAGAAGCCCGTGCACTGCAACTAAAGAGTAGCCCCAACTGATGCAACTAGAGAAAGCAATGAAGATGCAGTGCTTCAAAAAAAAAAAAAAAAAAAAAGGTCATCTCATTTTTATTGGCCTGTAGCCGTAGGAGGACAGGCTTGAGACATGGGGAGAGGTCAGGATAAGCACAAAGACACAGAGTGAAGTTCTGCAGAGGTTCCTCTGGCTGTGTGATCAAGCTCACATGAGTGTTACTAGACCATTTAGGAAAAAATAAACACCTTCCTACTCATGTCTGTGAGAGAAAGAAGGGGATACAACAATTTTCACCTAAAATGTCAACAGGAGAAATCATAAATTCAGTCATGTATTTAATAATCTCTAGTCTTTCCTTCCCATGATCTCTCCATTCACACTTTCCCTACTTTCCCACCACATAGACTTATGTACCCTGACCTTCTAACCTACCTGAGCAAAGGCTTCTGGGAGAGTGGAAACAGAGACCCATAGCAGCAGCTATGTTCTTGGCCTGGGGCTGTTAGAGAAGCAGGGGTGACCAGCATGAGTGTAGCAGACAACCCAGTGGTTGGTTATCTAGCCAGCTTCTGACTCACCTACATAGAGATTCTCATACTCAGACTTCAGGCTGTTCAGGGTTTATATTCACCTCTGGGTGGGTGGGGGGATGGAGAGCACCAATAATGTGTGAGTGATTTTCCAGGCCTGCCCCCTGGTGCCGATGGTCAGAGCTGCTGGTGGCGAAGGGAGGGCTGGAAAATCAATGCAAGCTACTTATTAGGTACAGAGGACAGCCAGAGCTCCGTTCCACTGTGACCCAGATTCTGTGCTGGGAGAGAGTACTGTGGAGCTGTGGTGTTATGGATGAGATAAGAGGCCACACCGGCCACATCAGAAGGGCCTGATTCCACTCTCCAAGGGCTGCTTTGCCCACGGCCCTGTGCTCTGCTGGGAGTTCCTGAGCCATGTGGGTGGGAGGGGAGCCTGCCTGAACTCAGGCCTCTCATGAGCTGTGGATGCAGGGACTTCTTTTCCTCTTACTCTTCTGTGAAGCAGTCTATTTGTGGGGTATTCTGGGATTCTGGTTTCTGCAGTAGCCACAGATTCCACCTCTCTGTTACTAATTCAGTGTGACATCCCAGCACTTTGCTACAGAGATTCAGAGCAATGGGGGATACCACCTCTGGTTTCTAGAGAATTGTCGTGAGACATCTTTCATCTTTCCCTTTTCCTTTCCCTTTTCTCCTTATGACTTGACCTCCCAGACCCTCATTCACCATCTTCAGATGTCAGAATCTTGCAGCTTTGTTCTCTTCTGCCCCAAGCCTGTCAAGGTGACGTTCAGTGTCTGTATGTGGTGATACTGCCTTCACATCCATTCAAGCGTACATTTACTAAACACATTTTTAAAAAAAAATGTAAACACAATTTTAATGAACATCTCTTGTGTGCCATGCAGTATTTAAGTTTTGCAGATAAGAGAGTGGCTTTTTTGCTGGGCTATATCCAGTAACCTCGATTTCTTTTGTATTGGAGTTACAACCATCACGTGTTGGATTTAACTCAACCTTGTTCTCCCCCCTCCATATTTCAAACTGAAGTTGTTTATGCATAGATATTATTCCATCTATTCCACTTTAAATCCCATTCAACTGTTCTACATCTTATTTTGGTTCTTCTCCTCCTGACCTATGTACACACACACACACACACACACACTCCCCTTTTGTTTTGGTCAGTACTTCATGTCCTTTACTTCATCTTACTTCCAGCCTCATTGTCCTGATTCAGTAATTGCCTTCCAGAATCTCTTTTTCTTCTCTTCTAATCCTGAAAGCTGGCCAGACCCTAACTGTCACTTCCTGGAAGCAGTTTTCTACAATGTCATTCTTCTGATAACCTTAGTTAGGTTCAGTGGTGGAGTTGGGCTTAGGTTAACTTTTGCATCTTGAATGAAACACAGACTCATTTTTCTGGGATCTAGAACCATTTACAGTTCTTTTCCAATCTATTGGTCTTGTCTTACTTCCTTCACAAATTCTATTGTGTACTCAAAGTCTTCTACTTTTGAATATATGCCCTGAGTCTCCCCTTTAAACTCTTTGATTCATTCTCTTCTCTGTAATCTAAGTAGCTTTCAGACATATCTGTTTCTCAAAATCCCAGTTCTTGAAAGTCTATCTTATATGCCATTTACCTCATGAAGTCTTTCCTGATCTCCTGACAGATGGGATATTTCCATCTTCTGAATGCCATAGTGATGAAGTAAAACGATTTTGGAATTGGACAAATATGGACTCCAAGCAGAGCACTCTCATTTTCTAAATTTGGAAACCCAAGCAAACACTGAAACTGTTGGAACATTTAACTCCTCATATGTGTACAGTAATATAAGTTGCCACCTTTGTGAGGTTTTAGTGGCCGGCAGGTACACAGTGCTTTTTACAGAGTAAGTTCTTGAAAGTCATTATTATGGCATTTTCTGTTATTACAGTATTATCTCACAGTATAGTTATTTGTATATTCCTCCAAACACCCTTACAAAATCTTACAAAATATTCTATTTTATCCTTATCTCTGAGATCCCACCCATCATCTAGCACTTTGCTTCATATATATCTTAGGGACTCACTAGATATTTGTCGAATTATAATGTTAATATAAATTTGTGGAATTACAATAAGTGAAGAGATAAGGGAAAAGATAGAAATTGGAGATATTGCTGTGAACGCATGATTTTCACTGTGTGTGTGTGTGTGTTTGTGTGTGTGTGTGTGTGGTGTGTGTGTGTGTATTTGCATTGCATGTTCCCGAGCTGTTTCTAATGCAAGTGCCTGAAAGCAGATCCCAAACTTCCTTTCTACATGCTGCATATCAGTGAAAAGAACCAGTAATGCTTGGACAAATGGTTAATTCTAGGTCTGAGGCAGGCAAACACAGAGTCTGGACTTTTATTTTTAAAACCAGAAAGGAAGGAAATGATCAAAGAATAATATGAACGTGTCAAAAGGACACCAAAGTCAGCTTGAAGGCGATTCCACTGAGCAAATGGAAAATAACTGAAGAATCAAAATAAATTGTCAAAATAATGATAATATATTGAATAAACAAGGTAAACAATGAATCATAAAATGATATATAAATAATTGATAAAGAACAGGAAAAGATATTTATCAAACAATTATCAAAACTACCTCCCTGAAAAATATTTTATTAATTTAAAGAGAAAGAGTACTTCAAAGTAGAGAATCTTGACTTATGCCACTTTAAGCAATCCAACTGGGTATCATTAGAAGTGGGATAACTCAGAACCATGTGCCTCTTGATAGCATGCAGTGAAAAAACACAACATCACTTCTGTCTTGCCAAAGGTCCATAACCTGCTTCTAATCATGAGAAGACAGCAGACAAATTAAACTTCAGAGACTTTTAATAAAATACTCGACTTGTAATCTTTGGAAATATCCAAGTTATGAAAGACAAGGGATTGCTGAGAGACCGTTCTAAACTAAAGAAGATTAACAAAGCATGCCAATGAACACAAAGCTTGATTCTGAGCTGGATTTATGTTTGGGACACCTGGCAAAACACTGAATGGGACCTGAGGATTAGAAGATAGTGAGTCAGTGTTACTTTCCTGATTGGGGTGATGGCTTTGTGGTACGTAGGTGAATGTCCTTGTTTGTAGGGACTTCTAAAGTATTTAAAGGTCTCAAAAACTTACTCTAATGGTTCAAGAAAAAGTTCTTTGTATTGCCCTTTCAACTTTTCTGTAAATTTGAGGAGGGGGAAGGAATTTAAAGAGAAAGTGGTACTTAGTCTTGCCTGGGAAGATAGTTGAGTAGCAGTAAAAAGGAAAGTAAGAGAAATTATTTGGGACATGGGAAAAATGGGAATGAATCTTTGTAGATTTTCTAGATGGACATGAGCATTGGATGATCATTAACTCAGGAGATTGGCTTCTTTGGGAAATAATGTTCTTGATTAGGTGGAAGGAGAAGAGATAAGGTTGAGGGGCTCTAATTCTCCTTCTGCCCTTTCTTTTCTAAAATAAGTTATTCTTTCTCAGGCCCTTGGGCAAAAGCATTACTGGGTTAGGAAGAATTGGAAGGGGTATGATATTTTGCATTTTGGAAGGGGAAGCATTGGTATTGTGATATGCAGAACTGAAATCTGGATCTAATTTCTGTTTCCTGCCAGTAAGTGTTGAGATGAGTGACAGTGGTTCTTGACTCCGTGTCTTTGTAATTTCATTGTGCTATGTGATAGAATTTCCTTTTTCTTAGAAAACTTTCAAAGGCGTATTTAAGGCTGTAGTGGCATGATGTATCCAACTGACTCTCAACTCCTTTAGAGTTAGATTTAGATGAGGCAGATGGGGCAAAATATAAACAATTGGTGAATCCAGGAAAGAGTATGTAGGAGTTCCCTGTAGTGTACTTGCAACTTTTCTATAAGTTTGAAATCTTGTTAAAAATCTCAAGTGTCGGGGGAATGGGAATCAGTAATGGTATTGCCTTTCTCAGACCTGAGAGACACTTAAGCTAGGAGGGAGCAGAGACCTTGGAGATTGTTGTTGTTTAGTCTCTAAGTCATGTCTGACTCTTTTGTGATCCCAAGGACTGTAGCCCACCAGGCTCCTCTGTCCATGGAATTCTCCAGGCAAGAATATTGCAGTGGGTTGCCATTTCCTTGTCCAGGGGATCTTTCCAAACCAGGGATTGAACACACATCTCCTGCTTGGCAGGTGGATTCTTCACCACTGATCCACCAGGGAAGCCCAATGTCGGAGATAACTGAGGATTAACTAAAGAATTTATGAATGTGCTTCAGATAACTTCTAAAGTCAAGGATTGTGCAAATTATCAAGGTCACTGTAAACTCTGTAAACATTGTAAAAGGAAAGACTGAAACCAGAGGTTACTGGATTTGAAACAATATAGAACAGGATTTAGGGCTATTAAAGAAATCCTTATTCTGACTTCCATTGAAATGCTCTGAAATGCTTTGAGAACATATAACTGGATAGAAACAGGTGTCAGAGTTAACATGACTGCTTGATTATGATCCTGGCACTTGAGTGTATTAAATTGGAGGTGTACATATCTAGTCTGATAGAATGACCTTATACCATAAGGTATAAGGAGGAAGTAAAAGTACATTAAAGCCTTTACACCATTTTGTAACTTCCATGTAGGGAAGGGAGGAATAAGCATAGATCAAGTGGAAAAATTAAAACATTATTTGCTGCAGTCTTGGAAGAATCTTGAAGGATGCTCAGGAGAAAGGGATTTGGATCAGTCCAGAGGAGTGGGCAGTGGGCAAAGATAGGGAGCCATGGATGGCTCAGCAGGTAAAGAATCCACTTGTAATGCAGAAGACAGGAGACCATGTGTTCAGTCCCCTGGAGGAGGAAATGGAAATGCACTCAGTATTCTTGCCTGCAAAATCCCATGGACAGAGGGATCTGGCGGGCTACAGTCCATGGGGACACAGAGTTGGACACAACTTAGCAAGTAAACAGTAACAACAAAAGGGAACTCTGGATGCCAGGAGCATGACATATTTGTTGGAAAGTCTCCCAGAAGGAGTCTAACTGCTAATACTCAGGCTAAGAAAATCTGTCTTGCTAAAATAGAAATGGAATTTATTAACAAATGAGTGTCCTTGGGAAATACTGTTTATGTACTTAAGTGCCCTCTCTTGGAAGCACTATAGAGGCTAATCTCCCATCTTCTAAAGTCCACGATAGGGGCAGAGACACCATCTGAGAGGATGGCTTCAGGATCACAAATCACCAACCACTTGGAAAAAATGAAGTCTTCTTTTTAATAAGATCCCTTGACACCTGTCTGGAATCTGACTCTACTCATTCCCTTGAGACACTCGGGAAGTTCTGAGGAAAAGAGACCCTGGAGAACTGGGCTAGTCAACATGGCTTTTCCTTGGAGATTCTTCTCATGATGTCTGAGTTTATAGGTTTTCCTTCTCCTCCTCCTACAGACGTAACTTTCAGGGCCAGTGTGCATGTCATGCACCTCTTTTTCTCTAAGTTCCAGTCCAATCTAGAGAGAGAGAAAGTGATTGTAAGATTATAAAGCCCTGAAGAAGCACCAGGGTGTTTTGCTTTTGTAGATGCTTTCAGATTAAGTTTGCAATGTGCCTGGGTTACCTGTATGTGTGTCTTAACTTAAGCAAGATCTAGTCCCTTGTGCTCCTGCATCCTTTTTGGGCCAGGATCTGGAGTTCTGCGATGGGAAGCTGCAAAGACATGACAACTGGGCTCATGTCGTAAAAAAAATAAAAGCACAGTCTGGCAGATTCTTTCCCATCCTATGATCAAGTGTTTTTCTTTCTCTGGCTTCTTCAGATAGCTATAATAATCATAGATTTTTAAAGAGTCCCTGGCATCTTGAAATTTGTGTTTCAAGGTCTCTGGAGAGGTCATAGAGTTTTTGTTTTTTTGGAAGAATAATTGACATGTAATATTTTTTGTGAGGTTAGCCAAGTTGCATGTTTTAAGTTCCTTCTCACTTCCTAACAGGTTCACTCCAATTTAAATAACATACATGATTTGTTGTAAGTATCAATACATTCCGTAATAGTTTGTTTTCTTGTAAATACAGTTTTCTTTGCATCTTAAAGCTTTTTTCTCTTTTTCTATTTGGAATGTAATCTTCCTGATTAAAACACTTGCTATTCTATCTTTTCATTATATTCTGCTGTTTCAACATTCTTATTTTCCCAAGAGGATAATCTAGAAATAATTTCTCTCTGTCTTTCTCATCTTCCATTGTCTCACACTGTTTTCTTCTTTTTTTTGTTGTTGACTTTTAAAAAAATACTTGGATGGTTTCTTCCTATCATAGAGCCATACCAAGAAAAAATTTTAATGGTTTGCCCAAGACCACATGCTTTTTGGTTTTCTTTTTTTTGGCCACCCCGTGTAGCATGTGGGATCTTAGTTTCCCAACAAGGGATTGAACCCAGGCCCCCTGAAATGGCAGAGTCTTTACCACTGGGCCATCACTGAAGTCCCCAAGACCACGTGTTATGACATTAACAGATTCCACATCAGGTTCCGACTCCCTAGGGCCCAGCCAATTCCCATGCTTCTTACATCACAGTGAGCCCCTAAAGAGCTGTGGATCTAGCAGTGACAGATTTGCAAGCATAAAATCTTATTTTTGGCCAAATGAGAATCTTTTAAAAAATCAACTTAGATGAGGTATATTACATTCCATCCTATTGTACTATATAATGTTATACAATGTGATAAACACCATGTTTACTGTAAATGATGTAACAAAATGCACCAATATAGGTATACATTTTGGTGAATTTTGATAACTTTATGTGACTGTGTAACTACCATGATAATCACGAACATTCCCTTCATCCCTAAAAGTTCCCTAGTGTTCTTTTACAGTCAATTCCCTAACAATTCTGGTAACCACCTCTTGCTTTATTGCAAGTGTAGATTAAAATTATATTTTCTAGCGTGCCCTATAAATGGAATCACATTGTATCCACTCTTTTGTGTCTGACTTCTTTGGTTTAATATAATGCTTGATAGCATCAGTCATGTTGTTTGTATTAGTAATCTGTTCCTTTTATTGCTGAGCCATATTTCATTGTATAGATACACCATAAAAGTTTCAGTGGTTTTTAGTTTTTGGCTTTTAGGAATAAGGCTTCTAGGATATTCATGTTCGCTTCTCTATATGGACATCAGTTTTAATTTCTCTTGTGTAAATACTTAGGGAAAATATTGAATCATGGAGTAAGTATGTATTTATTTTTCTAAAAATATGCCAAACTGTTTTACAAAGTGGTTGTACTGTTTTATAAGACTGCCATCAATATTTTAGAGTTCCAATTCTTTTGCTTCCCTGACAACATTAGGGGTTGTGAAGTTGTTAATTTTAGCCATTTGAGTGGGCATGGAGTAGTACCTCATGGTGTTATTTTACATTTCTCTGGTGGCTAATAAGGCTATGATGTTGAGCATTCTTTCATGTACTTACTCACCATTTGTATATCTTCTTATGTAAAATGTCTATTTAAATATTTTTCCAATTTAAAAAAATGTCTCTTAGTATTGAGCTCTAAGAATTCTTTATACATTTGAATACAAGTTTAGACATGTATATTGTGGATATTTTTTCCCAGTCTGTGGCTTTCCTTTTCATTTTTCTAACAATGTCTATTGAAGCATAGAAGCTTTATTTTGATGAAGTTCAGTTTGTGATTTTGTCCTTTTGTAGTTTATGCTTTTTTATTTTGTGTCTAGGAAATTTTCTCATTCCAAGGTCATGATTTTCTCACATATTTTCATCTAGAATTTTTGTTTTAACTTTTATGTCTTTGATTTACTTTGATTTTTTTGTATATGGCATGAGGTAAGATTTGAGGTTTATTTTTTCTGTCTAGCTATCCAATTGTTTGTAACAGCAACATTTATTGATAATACTATTATTAAGATATTTAAAAACTTTGTAAAAAATTAATTGACCATATATATGTGGATCATTTTTGATCTATGTTTTGTTCCACTGAGCTGTATATCTATCCTTATACCAGTACTATGCTGCCTCGTTACTGTAGTCTTCAATTGCAATAGTGTAAGTTTTTAAATTTTTTTGGGAAATTGCTTTGACTTTTGTAGTTCTTTGCATTTCCATATATGTTTTAGAATGGGAACAGGTTTTATTTCCTGACTAGAGGATTTGGTACCCTAGTCTTATGAGGGTCATTGTGAATCCAGACATTGGGAGAGACAATAGGGAAGGGAAAGGGAAGTCGCTCAGTCATGTCCGACTCTTCGTGACCCCATGGACTGCAGCCTACAAGGCTCCTCCGTCCATGGGATTTTCCAGGCAAGAGTACTGGAGTGGGGTGCCATCGCCTTCTCCGATGAATGAGTCTACCTATTTGTAAAAACGTGACTGATGAAAACAGTACAGTCCCTAGGTTATCACACTGTGCGAGTTCATTTGTCAAGAGGGAGCAACTCAAAGGACATCACACAATCTATAAACCAGCTGGAAGGAGCCATTCAGACTTTGCCCTGACAAACCCTCTCTGGGCGATGATTAGACAAGTCCTCATAGATGATACACTGTGTGCAGAAGTGCTGATCAGAATCAGGTTTGGCATGGTACACGACTGTATTGATGGTTTGAGTCACATCACTGTCTGGCTTGGGCTTTCTAATGAGGATCTGGCCCCCACCAGCAGCGACAAGCTTAATAAGGTTGTCCTTTGAATGGTGTCTGAAGGGTCCCCTCAAATAGAAGTAACATCCATCAAACAGCTTTGGCAACAGCTGTTCTCTGTTGATCCTGCTTTTCTGTGGTCCTTCAGGAATTTCATTCTTTTCTTCCTGTTCACATTCTTTGCTTTGTAGAATGCTTTCACCCATTCAAATTTTAGGATCCAGCATCCACTGAGAATTCCAAGCATACATTTCAGGGTGCTTTGAACTGTATCACCAGGAACAATGACATGAGTTACTGTAATGTCAAACTCAGCACATTTTTTAGCCTTAAGAATCGTTGAAAGGAAGAGACAATGGATATTATTTAAGAAAGAATTCCATTGAATGAGATGATGAGGTACAAGTGACTCCAAAATACTGACCTTGGTTGACTGGAATAATGGTGAGGTCATCAAGAAAGACAGAAGTTAATATAAAGAGTGTTTGTGCTTAGGTGCTCAGTTGTGTCTGACTCTTTGTGACTCCATGGACTGTAGCCTGCCAGGCTCCTCTGTCTGTGGGATTCTCCAGACAAAATACTGGAGTGGCTAGCCATTTCCTTCTCCAGGGGATCTTCCCAACCCAGGGATTGAACTCAGGTCTCCTGAATTTGCAGGCAGATTCCTTACCATCTGAGCTACCAGGGAAGCCCAAGATGTAGAGGGTATGTCCCAAATATAAGAGGATAAATGTTTATTAGTTTTTGAAAAAGTAAAATGTATTATATCAGCAAGACCCATAAGTAGAAGAATCCAGAGGATTCTTTGAGGAAAAGATTGATGATAGAAGTAGGGATCTGAGAGCAATTAACATAGAAATTATAACTGGAAAAACTGAGGAGAGTGTGGAAAGAAAAAAGCAAAGGCCAAAGATTGACCAAAGAACAGCATTTCCGTTATGATATAGGTGGAATGAGCAGCTTCATGGGAGAGAACTAAATTAGTGCTGAGAAAAGAGAAAACTAGTGTGGTGTCATGGAAACTAAGGTCAGAGAATGTTTCCAGGAGGCACGGTTTTCAGAAGTGTAAAATGAATCAGAGGGAAAAGAGAAAGAGGAAAAAGCAAAGTCTGACACTTATAGCAATGGAGACTTCTTTGACATTTGAGAGAACAGTTTTGTAGGAGTGACCATGATGAAACCAACTTTCAGGGAATTATGGCAGGTGGGAGAGAAAGTCTATTTCATAATTCTGAATAAGAAAAGAGGGAGGGCAATGGAATGATCACTGTCCACAAAATCAAATGTATATTCTCCACACAGGTTGTGTACTCTGGCTTTTTGGTAGAGGGAACTAGTGCACTCTATTTCTTATAATTATATAAAATTCTGTGTTCACCAAGTTTTTAAAAATTGATAAGCCAATTCAGATCCCAGCAGCCGGCAGACTCCTTTCTCCTCCTCCTCTCAACTCTGATGCTTACATTCCCTGTTCACAGCTTGAATTGTCCTTCCCCTTTCTTACTATAGTGGAAACTAAACCATGTTCTCCCTATTACTTGTCTCTCTTCCTGACTTCATTCTTAAAAAGGACTACTGAGGTCAGCAAAAAAGATTACTGTGGCGGGACTCAGTGAACAATTTCAGTGGAGAGATCACAGCACAAATTGTCCTGCAGTTCTTTGAGGGTGTGATGACATGTTTGGACCACATTCTTTCTCTGAATTGAAGTTTCTAGATTCGAAACTCAACTGAAATACTTTGTAAAAGTTATTGGTGGCCCTGTCACCAGATCCAGTGATGACTGATCAAAGTTCATCTTTCAGATTACTTCCTTCTGCTATATCATTGCCCCTCAAAACTTTCATCTTTATCATTTTCTTGACCTGCACTTCATTAGTAAGCCTCTTGTTCCTGGAGTTTGTTTTAAGTGGTAGACCTCATTACTGTTCGGGACACAGGGCATCTCTCTTTCCC
>NW_011494812.1:1795794-1799015 GCF_000754665.1 Bison bison bison | reverse complement strand
CCCGGCTCGATCTTCCCTTTCCCAACATCAGTGCTGTGAGCATTTGTTCAGAAGTCTCCATGCGCAGGGCAAGTTTGCACCTCATGATTGTGTTTACATGTATAAACCCCACAGAGGCAACCAGAGTTTCTCTTTCTATTCAGGGGTCATTACATGAGCTTTCTGGTCACAAAGGGGGAACTGTGCTCACTCAATTCAGCTATCATTGTCCCTTACTATGAAGTCAAGTTGCTGATGGGAATTTTCCCCGTGATGACTGCCTCTCTCTGTTGCCTTAGGACACTGATATAGCAGAATGCAGAGAAAGAACTTCACAGAAGTGGCAGAATTCATCTTCCTGGGATTCTCCATCTTTGGAAATCACCAGATAACCCTCTTTGTGGTGTTCCTCATCACCTACATTTTCACTCTGACTGGGAACATCATCGTTATCACTGTCATCTGCATTGACTGTCACCTCCACACTCCCATGTACTTCTTTCTCAGCATGCTGTCTAGCTCCGAGACTGTGTACACGCTGGTCATCATCCCACGAATGCTTTCTGGTCTCATTTTTTATAACCAGCCTATATCTTTGGGAAGCTGTGCAACTCAGATGTTCTTTTTTGCCATGTTGGCCATTAATAATTGCTTCTTGCTCACAGTAATGGGCTATGACCATTATGTGGCCATCTGCAAGCCCCTGAGGTACACAGTCCTCATGAACAAAGGCGTGTGTGCTAGGTTAGTCTGTGGGTCCTTTGGCACTGGCCTTGTTATGGCAGTTCTCCACGTAACGGCCATGTTCACCTTGCCCTTCTGTGGCACCATGGTGGACCACTTCTTCTGTGACATTTACCCAGTCATGAAACTGTCTTGTATTGATACCACTGTCAATGAGATCATCAATTATGGTGTAAGTTCATTTGTGATTATTGTGCCTGTTGTCCTGGTCTTCATTTCCTACATCCTCATTATCTCTTCCATCCTTAAGATACCCTCAGTCGAGGGCCGCAAGAAGACCTTTGCCACGTGTGCCTCTCACCTCACTGTGGTTGTTGTCCACTACGGCTGTGCCGCCATTGCCTACCTCAAGCCCAAATCAGAAAATGCAATAGAAAAAGATCTTCTTCTCTCTGTGACCTACACCATCATCACTCCCCTGCTGAACCCTGTTGTTTACAGTCTTAGGAACAAGGAGGTCAAGGATGCCCTGTGTAGAGCTGTGGGCAGAATCAGTTCTTAACAGATTGAATTGTTTTGTCAGGAGACCTTTGGCTCAGTGTAATGTGTCTACTCACAAACATGCCACGATACACAAGTTCATCAAATACAATGTGTGTGGAGAATAATGTCAAAGAGTTGAAATGCTTTTCTTTCTCATGCTGTAGGGGCAAAGAAGAAAGCAAGGTTTTTGCTCTGATGAATTTTGTTACCAGATACAAGAATCATTCCAAGCCAGAGTAAGACTACTTGTTTCTGTGCCTGAGGAGTTCTGTTTGGAGACCTCTTTTGGCCTTCATTTTACCTGGCTCCTCTCAGGCAGTCAGACCCTTGATGTAGTCTGGTAAGAAGATGTGAGAAGAGGCAGCTGGAACAGATGTGGAAGAGGTCTTAGGAAATGAAGCAGCAGAGACAGCCCAAGGACGGCTTTCATTCTCAGAAGCTGAATCACTTGCCCTGTAGCAGTCATTTCAGAAAGGGTTTTCTTAACTCCTGCTGATTGAAAAATGAAGAGCCTCAGAAAAGGGTAGCACTTCTTTTTTTTTTTTTTTTACAAGAGAGAAGTAGGTTTTATTAATCTAAAGGCTTTTTTTTTGCCAAAATAAAATATAAGCATTTACAAATTTCATAAAAGTACTCTACAGTATTAAAAATGAAGATATAATAACACAGAGAAAGGGCATTAAAAATATAGTAACCAAGAGAGTATTGATAGAAAGACAGAAAAACATTAATGGCACAAACTAGAGTCCAGAAAGAAACCTATACCTATATGGTTAACTGTTTGTTTTTTCTTTTTTTTAAGAAACAAAGGCAATTCAGTGGAGAATGGAAAGTGTTTTATCAATTCATGCTGGAACAACTGGATGTCTATGTGTAAAAACACCAGTTATTATCCACCTCTTGCAGTTTATACAAAATTGACTCAAAAATATGGTAGAATTAAATGTAAAATCTAAAAAACTACTAAACGTTTAAGAGAAAATATTTGTGCCTTTATGTTAGGCAAAGGTTACTTTTTTGTATGAAACCAAATGCATAGTTCATAAAAGATAAATAACCTCATTTATTCTTAATTTCTTATTCTTAATTTCTACCCCTCAGAACATACTACTAAGATGAGAAGACAACAACCTAGAAGAAATTTGCATTTCACAGATGTGAAAAGGGATTGGGTCTGGAGTATATAAAGAGAACTCAAAAAAAAAAAAAAAAAAGCACTCAAAAGAAAGCAAGCAAACCAAGTTATAAATGGACCACCGATTTGAACAGATATTTCACTGAAGATTAATTAATGGCAAACAACTACATGAGAACATGTTCAATATTAGCCATTAGGGAAACACAGATTAAAATCACAATGAGCTACCACCACACATATTAGCATAGGCAAAATTAAAAGTAATGAAGACAAACATTATGATATGGAATAAATTTTGTGAAGGATACTGAAGAATTGATGCTTTTGAACTGTGGTGTTGGAGAAGACTCTTGAGAGTCCCTTGGACTGCAAGGAGATCCAACCAGTCCATCCTAAGGAAATCAGTCCTGAATATTCATTGGAAAGACTGATGCTGAAGCTGAAACTCCAGTACTTTGGCCACCTCACGTGAAGAGTTGACTCATTGGAAAAGACGCTGATGCTGGGAGGGATTGGGGGCAGGAGGAGAAGGGGACGACAGAGGATGAGATGGCTGGATGGCATCATGAACTTGATGGATGTGAGTTTGAGTGAACTCTGGGGTTGATGATGGACAGGGAGGCCTGGTGTGCTGCGATTTATGGGGTTGCAAAGAGTTGAACACAACTGAGTGACTGAACTGACTGATTGTTTTTAGGCATATCAAGGTATCAGTCAGTTCAGTTCAGTTGCTCAGTGATGTCTGATTCTTTGTGACCTCACAGACTGCAGCATGCCAGGCTTCCCTCTCCATCACCAACTCCTGGAACTTGCTCAAACTCATGCCCATTGAATCGGTGATGCCATCCAACAGTCTCATCCTCTGTCGTTCGTCTCT
>NW_011494812.1:1777180-1795694 GCF_000754665.1 Bison bison bison | reverse complement strand
TTGTTGGCAAAGTAATGTCTCTGCCTTTTAATATGCTGTCTAGGTTGGTCATAGCTTTTCTTCCAAGGAACAAGTGTCTTTTAATTTCATGGCAGCAGTCACAATCTGCAGTGACGTTGGGGCTCCAAAAATGAAGTCTGCTACTGTTTCCTCTGTTTCTCCATCTATTTGCCATGAAGTGATGGGACTGGATGCCATGATCTTAGTTTTTTGAATGTTGAGTTTTAAGCCAGCTTTTTCACTCTCCTTTATCACTTTCATCAAGAAGCTATATGTTAATATGAAAATATACTTGGAAGTAATAAGGTCAATGCATTAGAAATATCTTTCACATATAATTATACATAATTATATATTCAATTGACTGATTTTTATTATAACAAGTTAAACATCCTGTTGGTATCGTGAAGAATAGTTGTCACAGATAAAGAATAACTGAAACAGTAGTAACTGATTGCTGAATAATGACTTCATTCTCATCTTGTCACTTGTTATTATCCATCCATGTTAGTTCCTTGGCTCTTATGCATTTCTATGTGTCTCTCTTCTTTATTTGAAATCAAAGCAAAAATCTCTGTTGTTCCCTAGAGGCTAAACTGGGAGAGAACATATTGGTGGCTGTTCTCTGTAACTGTACTTTTATCCAGATGCACTTTTTATAAAGAGTCTTCTCTATTCAACCTATGGAAGCCTTTCAGATTTCATACTTCTATTTAGTAGCTGAAGTGGCATTGAAGTAGTTGTCTTAGATATTGGCTGTTCTGATTCCAAAGTCTAAGGCAAATGCCATTGGAATTCACTTTTCTCAGAAAATAGTGCAGACTTCATCCTTCTCTCAATACTAATGTATAGAAAAATCAGCATATTTGTGCTACATTATTTTATATCCTCAATGATTAAGGTTGTAAGAATATTTTTTTGTGCATCTTATTACTAGTTTATCTCTGCTCTGAGGCAGAGCTGAGAGATATGAAGAAACATTGATATGGACACGTGTCTTTTTGTACACTCCTGTCATGATTTCATCCCCAGGTCACTTCCTGTCCCTTTCTTTCCAGCTTTATTTCTCTGTTCTGAACTATACAAATAGTACTATTGCATCTTCTGTATGACTGTAATTTACTCTCTGTTCCATAGGTCTCAATGTGAGGAGATCAGCAGGGCTGGGGTTCCTTGTCCAGTGTCCTTTGTGGCAGGCTCTCATAGTTGGGTGACATCATAGCTGACATCGGAGTCTCGATGGTAACCATCACTGCTGTCCCTCTAGAATAGGTTTCTCAACCTGAGGTTCATAGTGCCTTCAGGAGTAGTGTTTATAAGGGCTTCAGGGGACTTTTGAACTTTACGGAATTATTTAGTAAATTTTGTGCTCAAGTGTGAATCTGCCTTTTCTATCATATTCTCAAAGAATTTTCTCTGATATATTTCTTCCCTCAAATCCTAACAGAGACATACTGCAGAATCCAGCTTCCCTCTTTCATAGACCATTTGCTTCCATAATTTTCTTCAACTCTTTTGGAGAAGCATTCTTTAACCCCGTTTATTTTTGTCTATGTGGGCACTGCTATTTTGCATTAAGCTGGGGAAATGGAACATTAAATGGTGGTTCTCACCTGGGAGACTGAGGGGTAATGGAGGGTAGATAGATAATCTGAAGGCACATGTGGATACATTGACAGGCTTGCAATTCAAGATGGTGGAGTAGAAGGACCTGTGCTTGTCTCCTCTGAGAGCACCAAAATTGCAAATAGCTGTTGAATAACCACTGACAGGAGGACACTGGAACCCACCAAAAAAAGGTACCCCACCTCCAAAGACAAAGAAGAGTTTGCAGTGAGATGACAGGAGGGGTGCAGTCATGATAAAATAAAATCCCGTACCCGCTGGGTGGGTGACTGACAGACTGAAGAATAATGAAACCAAAGAAATTCTCCCACTATTGTGAAGGTTCTGAACCCCACATCAGTCTTCCCAGCCTAGGGATCCAGCAAAGGGACCGGGAATCCTAAGGGAATCTGGCCTTGAGGGCCAGCAGGATTTGATTATATACCTTCCAAAGGACTGGGGGAACAGAGACGCCAGCCTTGGAGGGCACAGACAAAATTTTGCATGAACCAAGACTCAGAGGAGAGAAGCAAAGATCCCATAGGAGACTGAACCAAAACTACCTCCTAGGGTTAGAGGGCCTCCTGTGGAGGCGTGGGTTGGCAGGAGCTCATCACAGGGATGGGGGCACTGGAAGTTCCCCCTTGGCATAAACCGTTTTAGAGTTTGCCATTAATCCTATTATGGAGCCCATAGACCCCAGGGCTGGGCCACCTCAGGCCAAACTACTACAGGGAGGCAATGCAACCCATCAGCAGATAATTGGACCAAATCTTCACTGAGCAAGGCCCTGCCCACCAAAGCAAGACCTAGTTTGTCCTCTCACCATTCCCTCCCATCAAGAAGCTTTCACAAGCCTCTTATCTTCATCCATCAGAGGGCAGACAGAACAAGCAAGAAGCAGGACAACTTCACAGCAGTTAAAACAAAACCATATTACAGAAAGTTAATCATGATGAAAAAGCAGAAAGTTATGTCCCAGATGAAGGGACAAGATAAAATCCCAGAAAAACAACTAAATGAAGTGGAGATAGCAACCTTCCAGAAAAAGAATTCAGAATAATAATAGTGCATATGATCCAGGATTTTGGGAAAAGAATGGAGGCAAAGATTGAGAAGATGCAAGAAATGTTTACCAAAGACCTACAAGAACTAAAGAACAAACAGAGATGAATAATACATTAGAAGAAATCCATAGCAGAATAATTGAGGCAGAAGAACATATAAATGACCTGGAGGACAGAATGGTGGAAATCACTGCCACAGAATAGAATATAGAAAAAAGAATGAAAAGAAATAAAGACAGCCTAAGAGACTTCTGAGGCAACATTAAACTCATCAACATTCACATTATAGGGGCCCCAGAAGGAGAAGAGAGAGAAAAAGGACCTGAGAAAAATTTGAAGAGCTAATAATAGCTGAAAACTTCCCTAACATGGGAAAGGAAATAGTCAACCAAGCCCAGGAAGCACAGAGAGTCCCAGGCAGGATAAATCCAAGGAGGAACACACTGAGACACACAGTAATCAAACTGACAAAAATTAAAGACAGAGATAAAATATTAAAAGCAACAAGAGAAAAATGACAAATAACATACAAGGGAACTCTCAACAGGCTATCAGCTGATTCCTCAACAGAAACTCTACAAGCCAGAAGGGAAGGGTGTGGTATATTTTAAATGATGAAAGGGAAGAAACAGCAACCAAAAATACTCTACCAAGCAAGACTCTCCTTCAGATTTGATAGAGAAATCAAAAACTTTCCAGACAAAGGTTAAGAGAATTCAACACCACCAAACCAGCTTTTCAACAAATTCAAAAGGATCTTCTCTAGGCAGGAAACACAAGAAAAGGAAAAGATCTACAGAAAATATACTCCAAACAAGAAAACTGTAATAGAATCACACATATTGATAATTACCTTAAATGTAAATGGATTAAATGCACCAACCAAAAGACATAGTCTGACTGGGTAAATGAGAACATGTGCCTATATGCATTTCCACTTACCACATCACTCTGCTTGACTGTCCCCCCCCAATTGTATGTAATTATTTTATACTGTTAAGTTAATCATGTTTGCATTATAGCTTGTAATTATAATGATATTTTATTTTTTGGCTATTGACTGTGAAAACTGATAAACATCTTTTACTATTGTGATTATGTAACCTTTACTCAATACCATTGTATCATGATTGGTCAACAGAAAAGTAATAGAGATCTACATCACCAAAACTGCCATTTAATGAAAAATCTGTAATCACTTTTTAAAAATCCAAATGTATATCAGAATTATCTTGAAATTTTTTGAAAAGTAAAAATGACCAGGTATTGCTTTTTTTTCCCCCTCCAGAGCTCCAGATTCATTTCTAATTAGCAGTCATGTTTAAAAACAATTGGACTATATGATGATCTTTTACTTTTATCTGGTTTGTTTCAGTTTTTCTACTTCATATTCAGTTTATGTTCTCTAATTTCTCTATCTCTTCTCTTTTTTTAATGTTCTTTCTCAAGCCTTTATCAAGTATGTAGTAGAAAAGCTTTTTTTTTTTTTAACACATATGTATATAAATATGTATAATATATAAGTTTTAGAAAACTGAAAGTTTACCTAACTAAAAAAATTATGACATTTTGATTCCACTTGTTTGACTTAGTATGAGTAGAATGCTAGATTTATAATTTAAAAATAGATATGCAACAAGCAACAAAGATTTACCATACAGCATAGGGGACTATAGTCAATATCTTATAATAACCTATGATGGAAAATAGTTTCAATATGCATATTTGTATAACTGAATCACCTTGCTGTGCACCTGAAACACTTAAGTCAACTATACTGCAATAAGGTATATGTATATATATATAAGAAGGCACATGTGGTCTTCTTTTTTAAAAAATGTTTATTTAAAAAAAATTTAATTGGAACATAGTTGCTTTATAGTGTTGTGTTAGTTTCTGCTGTACAGCAAAGTGAATCCGTTATACATATACATATGTCTACTCTTTTTTAGATTTCCTTCCCATTTAGGTCACCACAGATCACTGAGTAGGGTTCCTTGTGCTATAGAATAGGTTCCTATTAGTTATCTATTTTATAATAGTAGTGTATATATTCTGACACACTTTACAAAATTGTAGTAAAATCTTGTCATTTAACGTTTACATATAACAAAAACTACCTACATATGTGTCCACATATAACTTGGATAAAAGTAGCAAATTTTAAGACCTAAAAAAATGTGGACACACACATAGGTATATACTATGTAGGTATGTATATAGATCAATGTCTATACAGATATGGAGAAATATGTAGATAGTAGAGATACAGGTAGTTTTTGTTATACTTGTGATCTTCTTTATTGACAGTTTTCTGGCTTTCTTCCATCCCATCCCTTCCATTTTCTTAAGTGTTGAAACATCATTCCTGCCCCTCCTCAACACACCTCACAGATGAGTGAATTGCCCATTAGTGCTCATTGTTTACCCACTTTGCATGGACTTAGACTCACTGGAGGAAGCCACTTCTACAGTCTGTGCAGCAAATATATAAGAGTAGGTATGCCTGTGTGGTCCCAGGTCCTTCTAGTAGGATGACTCAGGAACAGTGAATCACGTATGTGTGTGTGCATGTGTGTGTCCACATTTTTTTAGGTCTTAAAATTTGCTACTTTTATCCAAGTTATATGTGCACACATATGTAGGTAGTTTTTGTTATATGTAACCTTTAAATGATAAGATTTTACTAAAATTTTATAATCAATTCATAATACTTAGATTGCTGGTAATGTGGGGGCTGTCTTGATTATCTTCTTCTGTTATCATAATTTTCCAACATTTCACTCTACACATGTTTCTTCATCTTGGGTTTCTTGTGCATTGCAAACATCTTGTTTCAGCACTTCTTTTGTTTAGCTTTTCTGCTCATCAGAAAAGTAACCGTAATGTCGTATATTTATTCAGTATCTGTGCATTTCTCAAGCACTGTGTACTGAGCAGTTAAGTAGTTCTGGGTCTATAATCCTGGGCAATGCAGGATTCTATTTCTAGTTCTTCACAGTCCAATGGGAAGACAGAGAAAATAAGAAAAATACCAAAACTTGCTATAGGCATACATATAGGATTGTTGTTTGGGGTCAGGAGTGTTGTACAAAAAAAAAAAAAGAGAACTGATCAAAATTTATTTAGAAGGTCAGAAAATAATTCAGAGAGATGATATTTAATTAACTTTCTGTGGTGCTAGGTCAACTGAAGTCTGGGAGGGATTAGGGAGAACAATCAAGGGATAGAAAAGAGCCTGAGCAGAGACATATAGCCTGAAAAACTAGAAGTACTAGCAGGTGAGTATTATTCATTCCTATATGCCCATTGCCATGCTGATTATTAGCCTGACAAATAATAGTTGCTTAATATACTTTTGGAAATATGCATATATTGAATGTGTGAGCAAATACTTAGTATAAGTTCTTATCCAGGGATTTCCAGTTTTGTTTTGATAGAGATAGCCTATTATATTCCCTCTATCTCCTATAAAGACTTCCCTCACCTACGGTAAACAGGAAAAACAGAGTAGAAGTGACAATCTTGGGAGCATACTTGAAATTACTTCTCCCCATTGCAGCATTTCCTATAATCAGGTCTCACTTGCTCCATAAACTCGGTTGACATTCATATATTTTTGTTAATTTGCCATTTAAAATTGGACTGGGGGGAAAAATCCTTCTTTTGAAGGAATCTGGGTTAATACTGGGTTGATGTCTTAGCCGTACCAGAAAAATAACAAACTTAAACCTGATAGCTTGATAGCTTGACACGTAAAATCAAGAGTTAAAATATTTTTAATACTTACCTTTGAGGGAGGAAAAAAAAGTGAACCAGACTCTGACAGATCTTAAATGTTCTGAAATAAGATTTTCACAGTGTTGACTTTGTAGCTTCTCTAGGGAAAAACCAGTTTCACTCGATATCCTTTCACACTCCCCACTTGCAGTGCATGATGGATTAGAGAAAATTGTTGCAGTACTACCAACAATAAGTAGAATAAAACACGTTCTTAATAAGTATAAATGTTTCCAAGAGGAGAGAGGGGGGAAGTAGGCAGGAGGGATAAAGTGAAGCCAAATTAAGACAGGTAGTATGTTGCACACAATTTTTTAAAATGCATATTTAAAGCATGCAAGATCCCAGATCAGTTTTGATGCTGCTGCTGAAGTATTTACACATTTGGAATTGTGTGTGCATGTGAGTGACTATGCACATATATTTTTGTGAGGGGAGAGAACATTTGGGAGTTTTAGATGTGATGAATGCCATAGTCAAAGGTAATAATGCTTCATTTGAATTATTTTATAACTATCTCTAATATTTATGTAGCTTTTTACATTCACAAAGGTCTTTCACATTCATGATCTCACTTGATTCCAACACCACACCTGTAAGATAAATATTACTACCTCAGTTTCAGATAAATACACTGGAGGAAGATTAAGGGATGTTCCTAAGGGTGCATACACCATTAGAGATAAAAGTTGGATTAAAAAAGAAGTTAGCCTCAATTATCAATCTATCGATCCTAAATTCTATGTTCTTTCTTTATTCATATGTACACACACACACACACACACAGAGTTTTATCAGGGAATAAATAAGGTATGATGAATGAGTAAACTTTGTTTTACATGCTAGAGCTTCATTTCAGCCAGTATTGCTGACTCTTCCTGAAATGTTCTTCTTTTCTTGCCTTTGTAAATAAGGTATATTGAACCTCATTAATATATTTCTTTAAATGTTTACCATGAGCATTTAAATTTACCTTGTGTTGTGGTTCACTGATACCTTCAGCTGAAACTAAGCTTATATTAGCATCTTTGTTTCTGAGTTAAATGACCCACATACACATTACCATATGTAAAATAGATAGCCAGTGGGAATCTTCTATGTGACTCAGGGAGATCAAACTAGTACTCTGTGACAACCTAGAGGGGCATGATGGGGTGGGAGGTGGGAAGGAGGTTCAAGAGGGACATATGTATACTTTTGGCTGATTTATGTGGATATATGGCAGAAATCAACACAATACTGTAAAGCAATTATCCTTTAATTAAAAATAAATAAAATTTTAAAAGACTCACATATTCCAGTATTTTGTGAATTTTGTGTTAGCATCATATGATTTATGAACTTCTAAATGATTCTGTTTGTTGCATCAACAAATATGACATGAATATCCACTCTGAGTATCAGTTAGGCATTAGCTGAAGAGACTAGACATAAGCCCTTCTCTTAAGTCTTCCTTCTTCTTAAGCCTTCCTTCTTTTAAGGCTTCCCTGATAGCTCATTTGGTAAAGAATCCACCTGTGATACAGGAGACCCCAGTTCAATTCCTGGGTCAGGAAGATCCACTGGAGAAGGGGTAGGTACCCACTCCAGTATTCTTGGGCTTCCCTTGTGGCTCAGCTGGTAAAGAATTCACCTACAATGTGGGACACCTGGGTTCGATCCCTGGGTTGGGAAGATCCTTTGGAGAAGGGAAAGGCTACTCACTCCAGTATTCTGGCCTGGAGAATTCCATGGACAGTATAGTCCATGGGGTTGCCAGGAGTCAGACATGACTGAGCAACTTTCACTTAACTTGGCTTCTCTTAAGTAACTCACAATATTCTTGCAACCTGTCTTAATACAGTGTGATTAGTGCTATACACAGAGTACCATAGAACCTCAGAGAAGAAAATGGCCTAACTTAGCTGGTGACGTCATCTTCTCATGTATTGTTTGGGCCAAGTCAAGGTGAATGAATTTGGCAAGTCAAAACACTGTGCTATAGGGAGATTTACTGACAGCTGTGCCAACTCAAAGATAGCAAGTTCACCAAGATTAATGAATCCAAGAATTTCTATAATGTATCTTCCATAATGTCCAGCATACAATTAAATGCTCAACATTGAAATAAACAGAAAAACATGACTCCATGATTAAGAGAAAAATAGTCCATAGAAGTCAATTTTAAGATGGCCCAAATTAGTAGTCAGGTGCTTAAAAAAAGGGCAGTATATACATAGATACAAATATTTATAGGAAAATATGCTCTTAATGAACAAACAGATGTGGAATCTCAGTAAAGAAATGAAAACTGTAATAAGAACTTATAGAACAGAAAGTTAAAATATTTGAAGTGAAAAATTTACTAATTTGCTCAACAGCAAACTGGAGTTGGTAAAAGAAAAGATTGGTTAACTTGAAGGTCAGATTCAATAATTTCTACTGATCTAAGAACAGAAAAAAGAAAAATCTCAATGATTTATACACAATATAAGAAGCCTAATTTCCAAGTGATTGGAGTCTCAAATAGAGAACAGAATGTGTCACAAAATATCTGGAGATGCATTGGCCAAATTAATGAGAAATATAGAGATCCAAGAATCTCAGTGAATCTCAAGCAGGATAAATAAAAAGAACACCAAATCTAAGTACATCAGAGGTGAATCTTTAAAACCAAAGATAAATCTTGATAGTCACCAGTAAAAGTGGTATACTACACGTAAGGGAACAATAATAATTTCACTGACTTCTAATCAAAAATGATGGAGACCAGAACAGAGTTAAATGACATTTTTAGTGTTAAGTTAGAATTCTATATCCAGTAAAAAATACCATTCAGAAATTATATGTATGTGAATGTATTTTCAGATAATTGAAAATTGAGATAATTATACTCTATCAGAAATGCTAAAGGAAGTTCTTAAGGTTGAAGGAATATGGCACCAGATTCAAGCTATAGATTTATAGAAAGTACTGAAGATCACTGGGCATAATAATATGTGGGTAAATAAAGATATACTGTTTTTCTTTCAGTTATTTTAAAGGATATATTAAAGAAAATATGATATAATATCGAGAGGCTAATAATGTATACAGGTGTCATATACATGACAGCTATAGCATATAGAAAGATAAGCATAACTGTACTGTTATGAGATGTCTTTTTTAACAAGAAGTGGTACAATTTTAACTAAGATTGTAATAAGAATGTATATTCATAGAACAATAATGAAAAGAATAATGCAATGAGGTATACCTATGAAAACAATACAGAAATAAAATAGTAAAAATATTTAAGTATTAATATTTAAGAAATACATTAATACTTAAGGAAAAAAAGGAATAGAGGAATAGCTAGCAAATGAGACAAATAGAAAAAAAAATAGCAAAATATTAGACTTAAATTCAGTTGTATTAAGAACTACATTCAATCTAGATATATGGTTGACCCTTAAATGACATAGGGATTAAGTGTACTCAAACACTCCCTGCCCCCATCCTGTCCCAGCGGTTGAAAATCCACATCTAACTTTACAACTGGCAGTTTTTAAATAAAATTTTATTTATTAATTTTATTTACTTTTGGTTGTGCTGGGTCCCCATTGCTGCTCACAGACTTTTAGTTGCACTGAGCAGAGACTACTCTTTTGCGGTGCATGGGCTTCTCATTGCAATGGCTTCTCTGACTGCAGAGCACATGCTTTTGGCACTCAGGGTTCAATAGTTGCCACACGTGTGCTCTGCAGTTTCGACGTGGAGGCTCTAGGGTGCATGGGCTTCATTAGTTGAGGCAAACAAGCTCAGTAGTTGTGGTTCACAGGCCCTAGAGTGTGCGGGCTTCAGTCATTGTGGCACAGAGGCTCAGTAGTTGCAGCTCACAGGCTCTAGAGTGGCGGCTCAGTAGTTGTGGCACATGGGCATAGTTGCTCCATGACTTTTGGAATCTTCCAGGACCAGGGATCAAACTCATGTCCTCTATCTTGGTAGACAGATTCATATCCACTGTGCCAAGGGAAGTCCAACAGTTGGCACTTTGTAGTTCAACATTTGCAAATTCAACCAATCTCAGATTATAAATATAGTAGTATATGTGTTGAAAAATTCCATCTATAAGAGGA
The DNA here is from genome assembly GCF_000754665.1 of Bison bison bison. Taxonomy (NCBI): domain Eukaryota; kingdom Metazoa; phylum Chordata; class Mammalia; order Artiodactyla; family Bovidae; genus Bison; species Bison bison. Next base: position 1,785,145 of record NW_011494812.1, on the reverse strand, counting down.
CCTGCACAGTTCAAACCTATGTTGTTCAAGGGTCTGCAGTACTAAATAGGTCAATGAAAAGGCAGATGTTGTCAGAATGGATATAAACAAACTGAAATAAAAATACACAGATGAATTGAAAGAATGAGTGTATATAACATTTGTTGTTGTTCAGTCACTCAATCAGGTCTGATTCTTTGTGACCCCATGGACTGCAATCTTCCTTATCCTTCACAATCTCCTGGAGTTTGCTCAAACTTATGTTCATGCAAACTCTATACTAGAGTAGTTTTACCTTCTACAACTTCTTTAGCAATTTCTAGTGTTGTAGAATTATCCCAGTTTTCACTTATCTAAAAATGCCTTACTTTCACCTTCAGTTTTCATTAATGTCAGACAAAGATTTCAAAACAAGAAATATTACCATAAATAAAATTGGGAGATTTTATTAAAATAAAAAGCTAATTCATCAGTAAGACATGACAATCTTAAATACGCAGCTCCTAGTAATAGAATTCTAAAATAAGTAAAACAAAACTCAGTTAAATAGAGAGAGAGAAATAGATAAATTTACAATTCTGATTGGGGATTTCAATACTTGCTTAGCAATTGATTGGATGAGCAGGCAGTAAATAAGCAAATAGAATAGCTCTTCCATGTTTTAGTCAGTTTGACCTTTTGATATTTATAGAACCTTACAACCAACAGCAGACTACACTTTTCAAGTGCCCATGGAAACAAGAAAGAACATATGAATCATAAAATAAGATTTGATAAACTTATAAATACTAAAATCATACAAAGTATGTTTTCTGACCACAGTGGAGTTCAGTTTTAAATCAAACAAAAAATATCAGGTAAAAACATTTGGAATTTAACACACAGACTAATAATTGATGAATTAAAGAATAGATTATAAGGGAAATTGAAAAATATTTGGAACTGAATAGAAATTAAGATGTAAGACATTAAAACTTGTGTGATTCAGCTAATCGTGCTTAGAAAATAGTTTGATTGCTTAATATAAAAAAGAAGTATATCAGTCATGGTCCATTTGGGAAACCACAGTTTGAATAATGAAAGTTTAATATAAAGGATTAATTGTAACAGGGGATTACTGTTAGTTCAATGGTGTATGGGGTCACAAATGGCCAGGTGATGGTCTCATCTTCTAATTAAATTTAATTATTTTTGTTACATTTCTTGGTTAGAAATATTTTGCCCATGAGGACTAAGACCCATGGAGCTAAGTATGCTGGGACAGAAAGAAAATCCTGCAAGTGAGTTACTAGGTGAAATGGGAATAAAAGAAACCATTACCACTCTCACCCCTTAACTCCTAGACCCATAAATTCTGGCTGTATGGTTGTCTGATTCAGAACATACATTCTTTGATTTAAAAGAGAGCCCTGTAATTTTAAGATATCTTACAACTGGTGGAGTAACCAAGTCATTAGTAAGCCATTTATCTTTCAAATACATCACCTATTTCTGGATGATGAACTATGTGGTAAGATTAGTTAATTCTGCGGTCATGAGTCCATTGCTGTATTTCCTTTATTGTGAAATGAGGTCCTTTACCAGATGCAATGTTATGGGGAATGCCATGATAGTGGTTAAGGCATTCCGAGTGTCCACAGATGGTAGGGCTGGCAGAAAGCATTATGGGAAGGGAAACCAAATCAGTTTTCTGAATTTGTGTCTGTTCCAGCAAAGACAGATTTCTGCCCCTTCCATGGAGAAACAGGTCTATTATAATCAACCTGCCACCAGATTGATTCTTAACAAAGAATGATATCACATTTAGGAGTTACTATTGGTTGCTGCTTTTGGCAGATAAGGTGCTCAGCAATGATATAATTCAGATCAACTTTGTTGAGGGTAAGTCCATATTGTGGAGCCTAGGTGTAGGTTCTACCTCTGCTAACATGGCCATTTTGTTCATGGGAGCTTTTGAACAAACATTAAGGTCGCTGGGGAAAGAGACTGACTGACATCCACAGGGCATACCATTTTGTCCACCTGACCCCCATAAGCTATCATTTTGATTGATGAGCCACAGTGAGATTTTGGGTCCCAACATGTTAACATAAATTTTGGGCCAGTGTTAAGTAATCCTTGATAGGTCTGGGTATTTCTTATTCCTCAGTGAAGCCACTCTACTCTATGGGCATAGGTCCCTTTGGGGAAAGATTTGGTGGAAAATCTACAATGTGTGTTTGTATTAATTATAAAGGACACTTCCTCAAAGAGACTTGGGCTCCCTTTCAGTCAAGGGGCTCTTGATCTTTGAATTGACATTGGTTTGGGAACTAGTTGATAGACTGTGATGCTCCACTGTGTTGACTCAAGTCAGGTGATAGATGCAGTGTTAGCTCTGATGTGACACAAAGTGATTCACCTGGTGGTTATTTCCTCAGTTCTCTAATGTAAAATTAGAATAGATATGCTTAGTGACTGGTAGAAGCCCCCACTGTGGTTCCCTAACATATTGGTCATATGGTAGCAGGTATTAAATAAAAGCCCTTAGAATTTCTTCTCCTTTTCGAGATCAGTTCAGTTCAGTTCAGTTGTTCAGTCGTGTTAGACTCTTTGCGACCCCGTCAACAGCAGCATGCCATTCCTCCCTGTCCATCACCAACTCCCGGAGTCCACCCAAATCCATGTCCATTGAGTCGGTGATGCCATCCAACCATCACATCCTCTGTCATCCCCTTCTCCTTCTGCCCTCAATCCCTCCCAGCATCAGGGTCTTTTCAAATGAGTCAGCTCTTTGCATGAGGTGGCCAAAGTATTCGAGTTTCAGCTTCAAAATTAGTCCTACCAATGAACACCCAGGACTGATCTCCTTTAGAATGGACTAGTTGGATCTCCTTGCAGTCCAAGGGACTCTCAAGAGTCTTCTCCAACACCACAGTTCAAAAGCATCAATTCTTCTGTGCTCAGCTTTCTTTATAGTCCAACTGTCACATCCATACATGACCACTGGAAAAACCATAGCCTTGACTAGACAGACCTTTGTTGACAAAGTAATGTCTCTGCTTTTGAATATGCTATCTAGGTTGGTCATAACTTTCCTCCCGAGAAGAGTTTCTTAATTTCATGGCTGCAGTCACCATCTGCAGTGATTTTGGAGTCCCCCAAAATAAAGTCTGACATTGTTTCCACTGTTTCCCCATCTATTTGCCATGAAGTGATGGGACCAGATACCATGATCTTCGTTTTCTGAATGTTGAGCTTTAAGCCAACTTTTTCACTCTCCTCTTTCACTTTCATCAAGAGGCTCTTTAGTTCTTCATCGCTTTCTGCCATAAAGGTGGTGTCATCTGCAAATCTGAGATTATTGATATTTCTCCCAGCAATCTTGATTCCAGCTGTGCCTCCTCCAGCCCAGCGTTTCTCTGCATATAAATTAAATAAGCAGGGTGACAATATACACCTTGACGTACTCCTTTTCCTATTTGGAACCAGTCTGTTGTTCCATGCCCAGTTCTGGCTGTTGCTTCCTGACCTGCATACAGGTTTCTCTAGAGGCAGGGCAGGGGGTCTGGGATTTCCATCTCTTTCAGAATTTTCCACAGTTTATTGTGATCCACATAGTCAAAGGCTTTGGCATAGTCAATAAAGCAGAAATAGATGTTTTTCTGGAACTCTTTTGCTTTTTCAATGATCCAGCAGATGTTGGCAATGTGATCTCTGGTTCCTCTGCCTTTTCTAAAACCAGCTTGAACATCTGGAAATTCATAGTTCATGAATTGCTGAAGCCTGGCTTGGAGAATTTTGAGCATTACTTTATTAGTGTGTGAGATTAATGCAATTGTGAGGTAGTTTGAGCATTCTTTGGCCTGCCTTTCTTTGGGATTGGAATGAAAACTGACCTTTTCCAGTCCTGTGGCCACTGCTGAGTTTTCCAAATTTGCTGGCATATTGAGTGCAGCACTTTCACAGCATCATTTTTCAGGATTTGAAATAGCTCAACTGGAATTCCATCTCATTTACTATTCCTTTTCGAGATAGTGAGAAACAATGTCACTTTACTATGGGATTTATAGAGATAAATAGCACCTAAAAAACTTAAAGAAGTGGGGATGATAATACCCATCACATTGCTATTTAATTCCTTCACTTTGGCTGCAAATAAGTCAGATGTATGTTAGAGAATGATCATGGGCTGTTGTAAACTTAATCTGATTGTGATGCCAATTGCTATTGCTTTCCCATATGTAGTGTCTCTAAGGGAACAAATCCACATAGCACATAACACTTGGTACATAGTTATTGACCTGGATGACTTTTTATCCATACAGTTTTTAAGGACAACCAGAAGCAATTGCTTTTACCTGGAAGGCCCAGTAGTGTATTTTCAGTCTTACTTCAGGGCTATGACAATTTTACTGCTCCCTATCATACTATAGGGGCTTCCTGGTAGCTCAGCTGGTAAAGAATCTGCCTGCAATGGGAGACCCTGATTCAATTCCTGGGTTGGGAAGATCCCCTGGAGGAGGGCATGGCAACCCATTCCAGTATTCTTGCCTGGAGAATCCCATGGAAAAAGGAGCCTGGTGGGCCTCAGTACATGGGGGTCACAAAGAGTAAGACAATACTGAGCAACTAAGCACAGCACATCATACTGTAGACCACAGAAACCTTGCTTGTGATGACATTTCATACAACATCATATATACTAGTGAATTGATGATATTTTACAAATTGGACCTGTTGAACAGAAAATAGCAATTATTTTAGATGTCTTAGAATAAGATGGTGAGTTCTAATTCTGTATCAATCATGGCCCAACTAGACAAATGCTGCTTGATGAAGGGAAAGGCTACCCACTCCAGTATTCTGGCCTGGAGAATTCCATGGACTGTAGAGTTTAAGGGGTCGCAAAGAGTTGGACATGACTGAGCAACATTCACTTTCACATTATAATTTGAATAAGGAGTTTAATATAAAGAATTAGTAACTGTTACAATGGAGAAGGGGATGGCAACCCACTCCAGTATTCTTGCCAGGAGAATCCCATGGACAGAAAAGCCTGGCGGCTACAGTCCGTGGGGTCACAAAGAGTCAGACAGGACTGAGCGACTAACACACACACACAACTATTACAAGGAACTGGAGCAATGAGAATATTGGATAGCAACTAAGATAATCCTGAAGAATACAGGAATAGCAAATCCAGCCACTATCCCTAGGGCTAATATAGCGTATTATGGGGAACAGATTTTCTCTACAGTTTTTAGTGATCCTATAAAAATCTCAGTTTCCTGAACCACGGAAATGCATAAGCTATCAGGGTAGAAGGTTTGCTTTCATTTCCCCTAGGAACATTTTACTTCTTTCAGTGAAGATTAGAACTGAGGCCATCTGTTTCTGTAATGGTGGATCTAATTATTTCCTTACAATAAGCTTCTCTTATCTTCCCAAGAGTCAGATGATTTTGGGTAAGGCACCTGTTGCTGTTGTTCCGTCACTAAGTCAAGTCTGCTGTTGGCAACCCCATGGATTGCAGCACACAAGGCTTCCCTGTCCTTCACTATCTCCCAGGGTTTGCTCAAACTCAAGTCCTTTGTGTTGATGATGTCATCCAACCATCTCATCCTCAGTCTTCCTTCTCCTCCTTCTGCCTTTAATCTTTCCCAGGATCAGGGTTTTTTCCAATGAGTCAGCTCTTCACATCAGGTGGCCAAAGTATTGGAGTTTCAGCTTTAACATCAACCTTCCAATGAAAATTCAGGGTTGACTTCCTTTAGGACTGTCTAGTTTGATCTCTTTGCTGTCCAAGAAACTCTAAAGAGTCTTCTCCAACACCATAGTTCAAAAGCAACAATTCTTCAGTGCTCAGCCTTGTTTATGGTCCAGCTCTCACATCTGTACTTGACTACTGAAAAAACCATAGCTTTGACTATATGGACTTCTGTCAGCAAAGGGATGTCTCTGCTTTTTAATATGCTGTCCAAGTTTGTCATAGCTTCTCTTCTAAGAAGCAAGCATCTTTTAACTTCATGACTGCAGTCAGTGTCTTCAGTGATTCATTATCTCTCTGCTTGTTTACATTTCAAAAGGGGTGGAGCCTGGAACCCTGAGGAAATCTCTAGGTTGTTAAAGCCATAGACACTCTATCTTCTTCCTGGAGAGATTTATTTACATAACAAAGGATTAGAGTAAGGATTCTTTGCATTCTGTCTCCAAGGAGATAACTCAGAAGGAGAAGGAAGGAAAATAATCTCTTTCCCCTGTATAAAGGGAAGACTTTTATATTTCTCCATCACTTGAATACAGAGTTATGCTTCCATTTGTGTAGGATATATTTCCCATATAGCTCTTATCGCATCACTCTGCAGGGTTGCAAATGTGGAGGGACTAATGATCCAATGCTATTCTGACTGTTGACTGTGTGGTGAGCATAATAAGAAATCTGCTCTGATTTAGAAACTTCATTCAAAAAAATTTGGTAATAATGAATGATAAAAATCAACAACACTCAAGGAAGAGACAACCTTTCCTGCATAAGGGTTATTATCCATACCTTATTGGAGAGGCCACAACATCAACCCACTCACTGTATGATAGAGACAGTGCAGTGTGCTAAGCTGGGAGAATTTAGATGAAATCTACACTTTGGAACATGCTAGATATCTGCCCTCTGTTGTACTGGGGAAAGCTATTCTGAAGGTGCTGTCTTGCTGGAGATGATATACTATGTAGAGAGCCATCCTAAAGTAAATTGTTTATTTCTAGGTGCTGTTGATTGCCATGCACTGCAGAGCTGGAGTATCTGTCCATGTTGCAGGAACTTGGTGCTGGAGAAGCCAAGTCATGCTGAAGAAAACTGCCAAATGAAGCACAGTGGAAATATGAAGGAAGGCCCCTTCCTCCTGCAACGTGTCTAATAGTGTCCTGATTTGACAAAGCTTAGCATTGTACCAGCTGTCAGGAGCCCAGCTCAGTTTCTTCAGAGCAAGCAATGAAGGCAAATTTGAAGTTGAAGGGAAATACATTGATAAATGGCACACAAAGAAAAATGTAAATTCAATTATGTATTGCTTCTTCCACTCAGAAGGGAGTAACTACTGCTCTATTAGGCTTTTCATCATAAAAAAAAATAATAAAGTGGGAAAAACATGCAAATCAATTGTTTTCAAATTTGAGACAATAGGCAGTGAAAGACTGTGATTATGGAGAGACTAGAAACATGAAAGTTAAGCTTCATGATTCCCTGGCCTTTTGTCTAAAGGCTCTTTGCAAAACATGACATAGTGAAGGGGAGTCTAAGAAGAAGACATGGTTTTACTGAGCTGAAGAGACAAAAATTGAAATTTAGAGATGGCAGTATGGCTGGTACATGTGGGTCAGAGTAGAAGAGAAGAGGAAGCTCCACAGAATAAAAGCTGCAGAATGATACATAAGTATCTCTTGGTCTGTTCAGTTCAGTTTAGTCACTCAGTTGTATCCGACTCTTTGCGACCCCATGAATCGCAGCACGCCAGGCCTCCCTGTCCATGACCAACTCCCGGAGTTCACTCAGACTCACGTCCATCGAGTCAGTGATGCCATCCAGCCATCTCATCCTCTGTCGTCCCCTTCTCCTCGTGCCCCCAATCCCTCCCAGCATCAGAGTCTTTTCCAATGAGTCAACTCTTCACATGAGGTGGCCAAAGTACTGGAGTTTCAGCTTTAGCATCATTCCTTCCAAAGAAATCCCAGGGCTGATCTCCTTTAGAACGGACTGGTTGGATCTCCTTGCAGTCCAAGGGACTCGCAATAGTCTTCTCCAACACCACAGTTCAAAAGCATCAATTCTTCGGCGCTCAGCCTTCTTCACAGTCCAACTCTCACATCCATACATGACCACTGGAAAAACCATAGCCTTGACTAGACGGACCTTTGTTGGCAAAGTAATGTCTCTGCTTTTGAATATGCTATCTAGGTTGGTCATAACTTTCCTTTCAAGGAGTAAGCATCTTTTAATTTCATGGCTGC
>NW_011494812.1:1746809-1776481 GCF_000754665.1 Bison bison bison | reverse complement strand
GGATATCTGGCTCTAGGTCAGTGATCACACCATCGTGATTATCTGGGTCATGAGGATCTTTTTTGTACAGTTCTTCTGTGTATTCTTGCCATCTCTTCTTAATATCTTCTGCTTCTGTTAGGTCCATACCATTTCTTTCCTTTATCGAGCCCATCTTTGCATGAAATGTCCCTTGGTATCTCTAATTTTCTTGAAGAGATCTCTAGTCTCTCCCATTCTGTTGTTTTCTTCTATTTCTTTGCATTGATCGCTGAGGAAGGCTTTCTTATATCTTCTTGCTGTTCTTTGGAACTCTGCATTCAGATGTTTATTTTTTTCCTTTCCTCCTTTGCTTTTCGCTTCTCTTCTTTTCACAGCTATTTGTAAGGCCTCTTCAGACAGCCATTTTGCCTTTTTGCATTTCTTTTCCATGGGGATGGTCTTGATCCCTGTCTCCTGTATAATGTCACGAACCTCATTCCATAGTTCATCAGGCACTCTATCTATCAGATCTAGGCCCTTAAATCTATTTCTCACTTCCACTGTATAATCATAAGGGATTTGATTTAAGTCATACCTGAATGGTCTAGTGGTTTTCCTACTTTCTTCAATTTAAGTCTGAATTTGGCAATAAGAAGTTCATGGTCTGAGCCACAGTCAGCTCCTGGTCTTGTTTTTATTGACTGTATAGAGCTTCTCCATCTTTGGCTGCAAAGAATATAAGGTAAACAGAGGTTCTGAAGTTTGCACTTGGCTGTGAGACATTGGTGTTTGACCAACTAGAGAAGAGAAGCTTAACTGAACAAACTGGGTCCTCAGTGGAGACCCTAGTAAGACTATACCTTAGGGATAAAGCCATGCTAACCCTAAAGTAAAGACTAATGAGTCCTGCCCTATCAAACAGAGAACTCAATCAAGTCAAGCTCAATAGGATCCACAATTAACCTATATACGTAACAGAACAAAGTTCATCGCTTTTTTAAAGGTATAAAAGGAAAAAAATACAGCAAGCTACAAATAAAATTCAAAATCTCTAGCATTCACTAAACTACTTGGTATATGAAGAAGCAGAAGAATGTCAATTATAGTGAGAAGAAAATCAGAAGAAAGAGATATAGACATGAAAGAGGAGATGGAATTAGGCAAGGTTGCTAAAACATTTACAAATATTATATATGCTCAAGGATTAAAAGAAAGCATGAAGGTAATGAGGAGAATGAAAGGTGTAAAAGAACCAAATGAACCTCCTGTATATAAAAGATTGTATTATGTGCAAAGAACATTTTTAGTTCAGTTTGGTCACTCAGAAGTGTCCAATTCTTTTCGACCCCATGGACTACAGCACGCCAGGCCTCTCTGACTATCACCAACTCCCAGAGTTTACTCAAACTCATGTCTGTTGAGTTGGTGATGCCATCCAGCCATCTCATCCTTTGTCATCCCCTTCTCCTTCTGCCTTCAATCTCTCCCAGCATCAGGGTCTTTTCCAATGAGTCAGTTCTTCACATCAGGTGGCCAAAGTATTGAAGTTTCAGCTTCAGCATCAGTCTTTCCAATGAATATTCAGGACTGATTTCCTTTAGGATGGACTGGTTGGATCTCCTTGCAGTCCAAGGGACTCTCAAGAGTCTCCTCCAACACCACAGTTCAAAAGCATCAATTCTTCTGTGCTCAGCTTTCTTTATAGTCCAACCCTCACATCCATACATGACTACTGGAAAAACCACAGCCTTCACTAGACAGACCTTTCTTGGTAAAGTAAATATCTCTGCTTTTAAATATGCTGTCTAGGTTGGTCACAACTTTTCTTCCAAGGAGCAAGCGTCTTTCAATTTCATGGCTGCAGTCACCATCTCCAGTGATTTTGTACCCCCCTCCCCCCAAAATAAGTCTCTCACTGTTTCCCCATTTATTTGCCATAAAGTGATGGGATCGGATCCCATAATATTAGTTTTCTGAATGTTGAACTTTAAGCCAACTTTTTCACTCTCCTCTTTCACTTTCATCAAGAGGCTCTTTAGTTTTTCTTCACTTTCTGCCATAAGGATGGTGTCATCTGCATATCTGAAGTTACTGAACTTTCTCCCAGCATTCTTGATCCAGCTTGTGCTTCATCCAGTCCAGCATTTCTCATGATGTACTCTGCAAATAAATTAAATAGCAGGGTGACAATACACAGCCTTGATGTACTCTTTCCCCAATTTGTAACCAGTATGTTGTTCCATGTCCAGTTCTAACTGCTTCTTCCTGACTTGCATTTTGCAGAATATTTTGCAGAATAGATTAATAGTAGATTAGTAACTGTCTTTGTTTCACTGATTTTTCTCTACTGATTTCTTGTTTTCAATTTCACTGATATCTTTAATAATCATTATTATTTATTTTCTTCCACTTTAGGTTTAATTTGCCTTTTTTCTCCCTAGTTTCCTTAGTTGGAAACTTAGATTATTGATTTTAGGTCTGTTTTCTTTACTAAGATATGTATTCAATGCTATAATTTTCTCTCTAAGCACTGTTGTTACTGAATCCCACTTTGATGTTTTATTTTCATTTAGTTCAAAATATTTTCAAATTTATCTGGAGATTTCTTCTTTGACCTATGCCATATAATTATAATTATGACTTTAAAATTTTAATGTCAATATGTTTATTCAAGAAGAAGCAAAATATAGCTGCATTTGGGAAAAACGTTTTCTTAAGAAATTTGTTGAGTATCTGCCATATGCAGATTTGTACTAGATACTAATAAGTCTTTGAAAGTGTAAGGAAAGTGTTGGCCACTCAGTCGTGTCCAACGTTGTATGAGCCAATGGACTGTAGCCCACTAGGCTTGTCTGTCCGTGGGATTCTCCAGGCAAGAATACTGAAGTGGGTTGCCATTCCCTTCTCCAGGAGATCTTACCAACTCAGGGATTGAACCTGGTCTCCTGAATCGCAGGCAGATTCTTTACCATCTGAGCCACATTAATAGCAAGATCACTAATGGCAGAAAGTGAAGAAGAACTAAAAAGCCTCTTAGTAAGAGTGAAAAAGGAGAGTGAGAAAGCTGGCTTGAAACTCAACATTAAAAAAACTAAGATCATGGCATGCAGTTCCATTACTTCATGACAAATAGAAGGGAAAAAAGTGGAAGCAGTGACATATTTTATTTTCTCGGCTTCCAAAAATACTGCAGACAGTGACTGCAGCCATGAAAGTAAAAGACACTTGCTCCTTTAAAGAAAAGCAATGACAAACTTAAAGAGTGTTTTAAAAAGCAGAGACATCAGTTTGCTGACAAAGATCTGTATAACCAAAACTGTGGTTTTTCCAGTTATGTACGGATATAAGAGTTGAACCATAAAGATGGCTGAGCACCAAAGAATTGATGGTTTTGAATTGTGGTGCTGGAGAAGACTCTTGAGAGTCCTTTGGACTGCAAGGAGAACAAACCAGTCAGTCCTAAAGAAAATTAACCCTGACTATTCATTGGAAGGACTGTTGCTGAAGCTGAAGCTGTAATATTTTGGTCACCTGATGTGAAGAGCTGGCTCTTTGGAAAAGACCCTAATTTTGGGAAAGATTGAAGGCAAAAGAAAAAGGGGCCAGCATAGGATGCAGTGGTTAGGCAGCATCACTGACTCAATGGACATGAATCTGAACAAACTCCTAGAGCTAGTGGAGGACAGAGGAGCCTGGTATGCTATAGTTCATGGGATCCAAAGAGTCAGACATGACTTAATGACTGAGTAACAACAACAGGCAAGATTTTACACTTGAACAGAAACATTAAATTATCAAATTTAAACTTGTTACAATTAAGATATGAAAGTTTAATGGTGGCAAACACGGTCTGCAGAATTAGCAACTTAGTGCATTTTCCCCCTTACATGATGCTGACTCCACAGCCTTATGAAATATCAGCAGCTTCCATGTCATCCTCAGACTACACTCTGTGAAGCAGAAATTATCTGTAAGACTGTTCTTAGCTCTGGGTTTTGGGTAGCAGTAAGGGTATATTTTCTCCAGAGAAGACCAGGCCAGAAAGGGAGGGTTAATATATGAGGCTTTAGGTTCCAAATGGAAGGACCATTTAAATCTTCTCTTTAAGAAATTAAGGAAACAATTTCATTCACCATTGCAACGAAAAGAATAAAATACTTAGGAATTTACCTAAAGAAACTAAAGACCTATATATAGAAAACTATAAAACACTGGTGAAAGAAATCAAAGAGGACACTAATAGGTGGAGAAATATACCATGTTCGTGGGTTGGAAGAATCAATATAGTGAAAATGAGTATACTACCCAAGGCAATCTATAGATTCAATGCAATCACTATCAAACTACCAATGGTATTTTTCACAGAGCTAGAACAAATAATTTCACAATTTGTATGGAAATACAAAAAGTCTGAAATAGCCAAAGCAATCTTGATAAAGAATGGAACTGGAGGAATCAACCTACCTGACTTCAGGCTCTACTACAAAGCCACAGTCATCAAGACAGTATGGTACTGGCACAAAAACAGAAATATAGACCAATGCAACAAAATAGAAAATCCAGAGATAAATCCACACACCTATGGACACCTTATCTTTGAAGCCTGACTTCAGGCTCTACTACAAAGCCACAGTCATCAAGACAGTATGGTACTGGCACAAAAATAGAAATATAGACCAATGCAACAAAATAGAAAATCCAGAGATAAATCCACACACCTATGGACACCTTATCTTTGACAAAGGAGGCAAGAATATACAATGGAGAAAAGACAATCTTTTTAACAAGTGGTGCTGGGAAAACTGGTCAACCTCTTGTGAAAGAATGAAACTAGAACACTTTCTAACACCATACACAAAAATAAACTCAAAATGGATTAAAGATCTAAACATAAGACCAGAAACTATAGAAGAGAACATAGGCAAAACACTCTCCAACATAAATCACAGCAGGATCCTCTACAACCCATCTCCCAGAATATTGGATATAAAAGCAAAAATAGACAAATGGGACCTAATTAAAATTAAAAGCTTCTGCACAACAAAGGAAACTCTAAGCAAGGTGAAAAGACAGCCTTCAGAATGGGAGAAAATAATAGCAAATGAAGCAACTGACAAAGGACTAATCTCAAAAATATACAAGCAACTTCTGCAGCTCAATTCCAGAAAAATAAATGACCCAATCAAAAAATGGGCCAAAGAACTAAACAGACATTTCTCCAAAGAAGACATACAGATGGCTAACAAACACATGAAAAGATGCTCAACATCACTCATTATCAGAGAAATGCAAATCAAAACCACTATGAGGTACCATTTCATGCCAGTCAGAATGGCTGTGATCCAAAAGTCTACAAGCAGTAAATGCTGGAGAGGGTGTGGAGAAAAAGAAATCGTCTTACACTGTTAGTGGGAATGAAAACTAGTACAGCCACTATGGAGAACAGTGTGGAGATTCCTTTAAAAACTGGAAATAGAACTGCCTTATGATCCAGCAATCCCACTACTGGGCATACACACCGAGGAAACCACAGTTGAAAGAGACACGTGTACCCCAATGTTCATCACAGCACTGTTTATTATAGCCAGGACATGGAAGCAACCTAGAGGTCCATCAGCAGACAAATGGATAAGAAAGCTGTGGTACATATACACAATGGAATATCACTCAGCCATTAAAAAGAATACATTTGAATCAGTTCTAATGAGGTGGATGAAACTGGAGCCTATTATACAGAGTGAAGTAAGCCAGAAAGAAAAACTCCAATACAGTATACTAACGCATGTATATGGAATTTAGAAAGATGGTAATGATAACCCTGTATGCGAGACAGCAAAAGAGGCACAGATGTAGAGAACAGTCTTTTGGACTCTGTGGGAGAGGGAGAGGGTGGGATGATTTGGGAGAATGGCATTGAAACATGTATAATATCATATAAGAAACGAATCGCCAGTCCAGGTTTGCTGCAGGATACAGGATGCTTGGGCTGATGCACTGGGATGACCCAGAGGGATGGTAGGGGAGGGAGGTGGGAGGGGGAGCTCAGGATGGGGAACACGTGTATACCCGTCGTGGATTCATGTTGATGTATGGCAAAACCGATACAATATTGTAAAGTAATTAACCTCCAATTAAAATAAATAAATTTATATAAAAATAAAATAAGTTGGCATGAAAAAAAAATCTTCTCATTAAACAGGAGGCGATACAATATGCTGGGTGTGAAGATGAAGAATGAGGTTGGGGTACTGAGAACAGGGGAGACTGGGGGATCCCTGATGGATAGTTCAATGGGGCATAGTGTGCAAAGAAGAAATGAACTGAAGGATGACATCCAGCAGACTGAGGACAGGGCTGTCTGAGTCTTTCTTTGGGACCAGTGACATGGGAAGGAGAGACCAATAGAATCCAGTGCATTGAGTCCTCAGCTTCACACTTTAGATGTGGGTAAATCAGAGTTCACAGCCAATGATGTTACAATATATGAGACTGACAACAAGAAAAAAAAAATACTCTAAAAAAGATGTTTTATTTCACTCTTAGGAAGAGGGGACAAGGGCTTCCCTTGTAGCTCAGTAGGTATAGAATCTACCTGCCGTGCAAGAGACCTGGGTTCAATCCCTGGGTCAGGAAGATCCCCTGGAGAAGGAAATGGCCACCCACTCCAGTATCCTTGCCTGGAAATCCCATGGACAGAGGAGCCTGGTGGTCTACAGTCCATGGGGTCTCAAAGTCAGGCATGACTGAATGATTAACACTTTTCAAGAGAGGGAGAGGTTCTTACGTGTATGTAGAGATGATGATGAAAGGAGATTAAGTGCAATGAAGGGCATGACTGAAACTTTAAAAGGGAATTTATAATTAATCTATACTGGTGGAGGAACTGTAAGCCTCTGGATTTCAGAGAATAGATTTACATTTCTTTGTATTCACCCCAGCACCTAGCAATGCTTAGATACGTAGTGAGTACTCAGAAAGCAGGAGGAAGGGAGGAAGATGGAGGACATTGTTCTAGGGAATGAATGTTCTGAGCAGGATAAGAGAAGCCAACATGCATGCCCTAAGAGTCTGTCCCACAGCCCACAGGCCAGAATTCACAGATGCCTTCCCATGGCTAACGAGGATCTAGCAGTGACAATAGGAAGGTCAAGCAGAGCTGTACTTTGACAGTGAAGCAAGAACCTCCGAACTTGGGCTCCTGAGACCTGAGCTGTTAGCTGTATTCATTTTTTCTTTATTCTGACTCTTACCTGGACTTGAATGCTGTCACATGATTCTGGATCTTCTTATTCCTGGAATCTGGGCTACAGAGGTTGGGATGTATGCAATAACCAATATTTAAAATAATTAATCACCATTGATTTCTCAGACAAGGGTCATTCCCTTCCTCCCTTATTGAAGCCAGGCACTTGGCACCTGTTTGCAGAAGTGAAAAATCTTTCAAAGATTATTGGTAACTTTGCAACTCCCTCCACCTCCCATTCTATATATGTAAACCTGGAAAGGTCTGAGCTTTGTGACAGGAGCTCCAACTCACAGGTGGGAAACTTAATACCACTTTGTGAGGGGTCTGTGTTGCATGTGCCCACACTGTTGTTGGCCTTCAGCTTTGCTCAGACAAATAGGAGAGGTGGTAGAGTGGGCTGGAGGATGTTCAGGAAAGAGGGAAACAATTGCTCATAAAAGGTTTTCATCCATTCTTTTCCCACCAGACATTTTATTGGGTCAATGTTTTCCTGCTTTTGTCTTTTTTTTTTTGGATAGATAAGAAGGGAATTTTGTCCCCTAAAGAATCTATTACTTGCTTCCTGAGTTTGGTTCTATAGCTGGGGGAAACTCTGGCAGAAACATTCTTTGATGTTGAGCCTTCACTGACTTCTCCCTTAACTTCAGGTGCCTTTTCTCTAGTTTTTCCAGCAAGGACAGTGAGTTAGTTCTTATGAGGTCTAGTATTGGAGAATACCACTTGTACCATAGTGTTACAATATTGCCTGTGAAATCATCCAAACCTTAACATTCCAGTGCTCATGAGCGCTAGTGCTGGGAGTTCCCCTGGCCCATTGATGGGCTCTGGTCAGTGGGAAGGCTTTGGTGAGGAAGGGTCTCTGGCAGGGACACTTTGTGGGGTGCTTACCCCAACACCATCTTGGGACAGGAGCAGGATTCCTATGGGTTCCATAAGGGTCAATCTTTGTGGAAGTGATTAGAGATTTGACTGTCTGGGATTCTACTTTATGTGTATATGAGATAAATTTCCAGTACTGATATTCTAGGGTAGTAGAAAAGAGTTTATCTTTGAATTCTTGTTGAAATGTTTTGGTTCACCAAACCCCTTCCACAAACTGGGAAATAAATATGACTGACATTTGAATGGCATTATAACATCATCCTTAGATTTCTAATACTTCTTTTGAGTTGCTTATGTTTCAAGTTGCCCATTAAACTCAGTTAATTTCTTAAATGCTCTGCTGAGCTTGTGAAATGTTTTTTCCTAAACAGAAGTCTTTCATGTATAGTTATTAAGCTCTTCATGAATCAGTTCTTTATCACCCTGAGCAAAGGAACATTAAGGAGTAAACCAAAACACATTTTGAACATCCAGAATGATGTCACAAAATAAATCTGTGCTTTACAATGTATTTTCATTATTTTCATCTGGTATTAGTTTGCTAAGAGTTTCATCATGACTGGATGCTGAATTTCATAAATGGCTTTTTCTGCATACATTGAGATGATGACACAGTTTTTATTTCTGTAATTGCGGTGAAATGAATTGATTGTTAAAGTGTCAACCCAATTTTGTATTCCTGGAATATATCCAAAATGATTTTGATGTATTACCAGTTTTGAATATCACTGTTTTCATTGCCAGATTCTAGTTTAAGGTCATTCTCTCGTAAAATAAGTTAGGGAAGGTGATGTCAGCAAGATGGTCAAATAAGACACCCTTCATTTATATCTCCCATTCAGCAACAATAATTTGGCATCCATCCTCAGACAAAAGTGCCTTTGTGGGAGCTTGGGGATCCAGTTAGGAGACCGTGAAACCCTAGTGCAGTCCAAGACTGAGGCTGTCTTACTGAGGTGGCTGATTCTCTGATCATGGTCCCAGATGCAGACATGGAAACAGCTCTGTCCCCTGAAGATGGAGCTGCAGCCCTGTTTGCCTTTGGTTCTGTCACGAGCACCATCTGCCAGGGGACCTCAGAGGGTCATGACCACCTATGCATCGATATGCAAAAAGTCTTGGCTCTGGACCTGGAAGTGTACCATTTACCTATTCTTGCCCCTTTGGGTGTGATCTGGGAGACCCTGGATGTAACACTGAAATGGCAGCGAAGGTCATTTCCAACTTTAGTCCCCCTCACAAGAAGACCAACTAGCAACTATCCATAGACAAGACACCACTGTAAAAATCCCAGAGCCTGGGAGTGAGGCTGAAGTGACTTTCTGGACCACAGAGATAGAGAAGGACTGCATTAGAAGGTGAAGAATAGAGGTTTCACTTCTAGGGCATTGCTGCTCCCTGTACCGGCACAGAACCACACCAAGGGATGGCTTCCCAGGACCTATAGTTTCCCCAGTGAGAAAAGAGAGCAAGGTAGACATCTTGCTCCCCTCAGCTTTGGATATACTTTCTGGGAGGCTCACTTGGATCTTGCATCATGGGGAATCATTGTGGGAATCTGTGGGGCTTGATCACTGGGGATCAGAAAGAAGTGGAGAAAAAGTGCAGTCAGATCTTGGAGAATCACATTCATGTTTGTATCAATGCCCATGTGGCTCTACCTGCCCATCTGCAGAACCTAGCCAATGGTCTCTATTGGCAGTGAAGTCTTTTCCGTGGCTGTACCCAGGCAGGAAAACAAATTTACAGCCCATCCCAACTATTGAGCATAGCCTCTAGGTCTGTCAGGACAAAGGGCTTGACCAGAGAACGTAGGCAGCCCTGGAGCCCATCTTACTGCCAAGAGTCAAGCCAGCAGCCCTTCTCATCTGTTGAGCATAGCCTTGATTTTACTCTACTAGGGAGCCTAAACAGTGACCCTGGGCATCCTGAGCCCAGCTATGGCCCTATATGATTGCTGAACACAGCTTGTGGCCTCCTCAATATAGGGAACCCAGTTGGTGAATCCACTCAATCATGGAGTATAATCTGTGGCTCCACCCAACTAGGTAGCCCAGAAAGAGACCGGCCAACCATGAAGAGTATCCAGCCCCACCCAATTGCAGGATACAACTGGATGTCCTGTCCAACCGGAAAGCCTAGCCAGAGATTTTGCTCAACAGTGGAACCTTGCCAATGGCCTACCTGATTGCAAAGCCCAGACTGAGGCTCTACCCATCTTTGGGGCCCTGGCTGATTACACAGCTCAGTCTGAGGCTGTCTGACCCTGAAGCCCTGCCTACAGTCCCTCCAGTGTGTGGAGTTCAACCAGTGGCACCATCTGATTACAGAGCACAGTCTGAGGGCCAGAGAACCACTTCTACTGCATCTATTTCAGAACTGTTCTCTGAAAAGCATGTTGGA
This sequence comes from Bison bison bison, assembly GCF_000754665.1. Lineage (NCBI taxonomy): Eukaryota > Metazoa > Chordata > Mammalia > Artiodactyla > Bovidae > Bison > Bison bison. Next base: position 1,765,989 of record NW_011494812.1, on the reverse strand, counting down.
AGACTGTGTGTGTGTAAACCATATATACATATAAACCCAGGGGTTATGAAAAAAGGAGCAATAGGTGGAACACAGGTGATTTTATTTAGGAAATAAAACTTTTGTGTCATTCTACTGCGGTGGATATATGTTATAAATTGTTCAAAATTTTTTGTACAACTCAAGGAGAGAACCCTAATGTAAACCGTAGACTGGTTAACAATGATGTCTCAGTATTGGTTCATGGGTGTAACAAATGTTGGTTGTGGGGTAGGCTGAATGTGTGTGTGTGTGTTGGGGAGGGGAAGGCATGTGGGAACTTCCTGTACTATCTGTCTAACTTTGCTGTGCACTTTAAACTGCTCTAAAAGCAAGCCCATTACTTTAAAAAGCAAAAAAAGGTAACTACCTTCTCTTTACTGCTCTCAGAAGAAGAAAAGAATGGTCAGTGTCCCAGAACACATAAAAAGACATTCAGGATGACTGATAGGGAAATGCAAGACAAAAGAGGATTGGGATACCATTTTTATTCCAAATTGCAGAACATTCTAACTCTTTAGCCCTGTCAAAAATATGGAGAAACAGGAACTCCTTCACATTGGCAGTATAGCTGTGAAAGGCTACAGTGTCTTTAACAAAGTTATGACCAACCTAGATAGCATATTGAAAAGCAGAGACATTACCTTGCCAACAAAGGCCCGTCTAATCAAGGCTATGGTTTTTCCTGTGGTCATGTATGGATGTGAGAGTTGGACTGTGAAGAAAGCTGAGCACCGAAGAATTGATGCTTTTGAACTGTGGTGTTGGAGAAGGCTCTTGAGAGTCCCTTGGACTGCAAGGAGATCCAACCGGTCCACTCTAAAGGAGATCAGCCCTGGGTGTTCTTTGGAAGGAATGATGCTAAAGCTGAAACTTCAGTACTTTGGCCACCTCATGCGAAGAGTTGACTCATTGGAAAAGACTCTGAGGCTGGGAGGGATTAGGGGCAGGAGGAGAAGGGGATGACAGAGGGTGAGATGGCTGGATGGCATCACCGGCTCGATGGACATGAGTTTGAGTGAACTCCGGGACTTGGTGATGGACAGAAAGGCCTGGCATGCTGCGATTCATGGGATCGCAAAAAGTCAGACACGACTGAGCGACTGAACTGAATTGAACTGAGAACATTATTATAAAACTTAAAATTAACCACTGACTCAGGAATCACTGGAGAATAAGGTCTATAAAGTGCTATAGGTACCCATAGGTAAAAAAATATATCTAAAAAGATAATTATGTTATATTCTTAATCATAAATATTTTAAATCATCAGTAGAATGGTTGAATAAATTATAGCCCATCTATATTATGGAATATTATGCAGCTATACAAAACAATGAGTTAGATTTATTTTTATTAGTATGAAGTGATATATATATATAAAATATTTTAAGGGAAAATGCATATTGATGAGTAGCACATGTGGTATAGGACAGATGAAAATAAAGCAAAGGAAAGAATATATTTTTGTCCATGTTTATAGCAAAAGAGGGTAAAAGAATGCAGAACAAATCATTAACATTTATTGTCTTGGGGATGGGGAAGAAAGGGGAAGATTGTTTGTGGTTTTCTTTATACAATAGCAGTTGTTTTGTTGCAACAAGTATGTAGTACTGCTTTTGTAGCTTAAAAGGAAAATTCAATAAATTGTAGTAGAAATAAAACCAACAGAAGAGGATCCCTGGATGACATGGCCTCAGGGTCAAACATCTATGGACAGTCAGATCTTTTATACTTCCAAGAGTGATTGCCTCTTAGTTTAACTCCTGAGCATTACTAGACTACAAAATTCATTTCTTTTCTGTGTTTTGAAGGATGAAACAAAAAAGAAATTAAACCTTCTGCTCTCTGAACATAGTGCACAGTTTCCTTCAGGATGAGCTGTCTCTTAGTTAAAACTCAGTAAGTGGCTGAAGAGAAAAACCTCTCCCTCCACCACCTCTCCATCCTGTTCCTAAATTAATATACATGCAGCCTAAGGGTATAGGGGAAATAGTGGCATGCCCCTCAAAAGGGAGTAAAGGAATAAACACTGTTTTTGATTTAAAAATATGTAAATCCTGTCTAATTTCGAGCTCAAGCATAAAATATCAGCCATCAAATAATGCATAGCAAATTACCCTAAAAGTTATCAGCTTAAAACAACAATAAATATTATCTCACACAGTTTTCTTGGATAGCAAGGAGATCAAACCAGTCAATCCTAAAGGAAATTCATTGGAAAGACTGATGCTGAAGCTGAAGCTCCAATACTTTGGCCCCCTGATGCAAAGAGCTGACTCACTGTAAAAGACCCTGATGCTGGGAAAGATTGAGGCCAGGAGGAGAAGAGGGCAACAGAGGAAGAGCTGGTTGGATGGCATCACTGACTCAAGGGACATGAGTTTAACTGACCTCTGGGAGATAGTGAAGGACAGGGAAGCCTGGTGTGCTGCAGTCCATGGGGTCATAAAGAGTTGGGCACAACTGAGTGACTGAACAACAACAACAGGCAGTTTGAGAGTCAGGGCTCTGGGATTGGCTTTGCTCAGGGGTTCTGGCTCAGATACTCGCAGGAGGTCAAGGTGTTGGCCTGGGCCCATCTAATCTGCTTCTGTGTTGGCTGGCTCACATGACTGGTGAGTCAGAGCTGGTGGTTAGAGAAGGCCTCAGTTCCTCCCAGGTGTGCTTCTACATAGGGCTGCTTAGTATCCTCAGGACATGGTAGTTGGACACCTCCAGAGCTGGTGGTCCAAGAAGAACAAGGAGAAGTCCAAAATGTCTTTTATGAACAAATCTCAGAATTCACATGCCATCACTTTTATACGTTCTATTCTGTTAGAAGAAAGTCACTAAATTTGGGCCACCACTCAGGGGAGGGGAATTAATTCCACCTTGAAGGAAGGAGTATCAGAGAATGTGTATACATCTGGTACTCACAGCTGCCCTATTTTCTAGCTTTTAGGAATTTCAAAAAATTTCAAGTCTCCTGAAGGCAATCTTTTTCTCTGAAAGTTTTTGGAGTTTTCTTAATAGCTTTTCTTTAATTTTATGAGATTTTTATGATCTTATGTTCTGTACTCCCTTTTCTTGTACTTATTCCTGTTGATACAAAGCCAAAACTCCACATGTTTTTATGAAATCTCTGTCTCCATCTTGTCCCCCTAAATCACAAATTCATCAATGTCATCATCCCAAAAGCTTCAGTTCAGTTCAATGGCTCAGTCGTGTCCAACTCTTTGCGATCCCATCGACTGCAGCATTCTAGGCCTCCCTGTCCATCACCAACTCCCGGAGTTTACTCAAACTAATGTCCATTGAATCACTGATGCCATACAACCATCTCATCCTCGTCCCCTTCTCCCGCTTTCAATCTTTCCCAGCATCAGGATCTTTTCCAGTGAGTCAGTTCTTCGTATCAGGTGACCAAAGTACTGGGGGGTTTCAGCTTCAGCATCAGTCCTTCCAGTGAATATTTAGGACTGATTTCCTTTAGGATGGACTGCTTGGGTCTCCTTGCAGTCCAAGGGACTCTCAAGAGTCTTCTCCAGCATGACAGTTCAAAAGCATCAATTCTTCTGTGTTCAGCTTTCTTTATAGTCCAACTCTCAAAACCATACATGACTACTGGAAAAACCATTGCTTTGACGAGACAGATCTTTGTTGGCAAAGTAATTTCTCTGCTTTCTAATATGCTGTCTAGGTTGGTCATAGCTTTTATTCCAAAGAGCAAGTGTCTTTTGATTTTCATGGCTGCAGTCACCATCCACAGTGATTTTGGAGCCCAAGAAAATAAAATTTGGCACTGTTTCCACTATTTGCCCATCTGTCTGCCATGAAGTGATGGGACCAGATGCCATGATCTTCGTTTTCTGAATGTTGAGTTTTAACCCAGCTTTTTCACTCTCCTCTTTCACCTTCGTCGAGAGGCTCTTTAATCCCTCCTCACTTTCTGCCATAAGGGTGGTGTCATCTGCATATCTGAGGTTATTGATATTTCTCCCGGCAATCTTGATTCCAGCTTGTGCTTCTTCCAGCCCAACATTTCTCATGATGTACTCTGCTTATAAGTTAAATAAGCACGGTGACAATATACAGCCTTGACGTACTCCTTTTCCTATTTGGAACCAGTCTGTTGTTCCATGTCCAGTTCTAACTGTTGCTTCCTGACCTGCATACAGGTTTCTCAAGAGGCAAGTCACATGGTCTGGTATTCCCATCTCTTTCATAATTTCCCACAGTCTATTGTGATCCACACAGTCAAAGGCTTTGGCATAGTCAATAAAGCAGAAATAGATGTTTTTCTGGAACTCTTTTCATTTTTGATTATCCAGCGGATGTTGGCAATTTGATTTCTGGTTCCTCTGCCTTTTCTAAAACCAGCTTGAACATCTGGAAGTTCACGGTTCACATAGTGCTGAAGCCTGGCTTGGAGAATTTTGAGCATTACTTTACTAGCGTGTGAGATGAGTGCAATTGTGCGGTAGTTTGAGCATTCTTTGGCATTGTCTTTCTTTGGGATTGGAATGAAAAGTGACCTTTTTGGGCCTGTGGCCACTGCTGAGTTTTCCAAATTTGCTGGCATACTGAGTGCAGCAGTTTCACATCATCTTTTAGGATTTGAAATGGTTCAACTGGAATTTCATCTCCTCCACTAGCTTTGTTGCTAGTGACGCTTCCTAAGGCCCACTTGACTTCACCTTGTTATTCTTTGGAACCCTGCATTCAAATGGGTATGTCTTTCCTTTTCTCTTTGCTTTTCACTTCTCTTCTTTTCACAGCTATTTGTAAGGCCTCTTCAGATACCCATTTTGCTTGTTTGCATTTCTTTTGCTTGGAAGTGGTCTTGCTTCCTGTCTCTTGTACAATGTCAAGAATCTCCATCCATAGTTCATCAAGCACTCTGTCTATCAGATCTAGGCCCTTAAATCTATTTCTCACTTCCACTGTATAATCATAAGGGATTTGATTTAAGTCATACCTGAATGGTCTAGTGGTTTTCCCTACTTTCTTCAATTTAAGTCTGAATTTGGCAATAAGGAGTTCATGGTCTGAGCCACAGTCAGCTCCTGGTCTTGTTTTTGTTGGCTGTATAGAGCTTCTCCATCTTTGGCTGCAAAGAATATAATCAATCTGATTTCAGTGTTGACCATCTGGTGACGTCCATGTGTAGAGTCTTCTCTTGTGTTGTTGGAAGAGGGTGTTTGCTATGACCAGTGCATTCTCTTGGCAAAACCCTGTTAGCCTTTGCCTTGCTTCATTCTGTACTCCTAAGGCCAAATTTGTCTGTTACTTCAGGTGTTTCTTGGTTTCCTACTTTTGCATTCCAGTCCCCTATAATGAAAAGGACATCTTTTTGGGTGTTAGTTTTAGAAGGTCTCATAGATCTTCTTAGAACCATTCATCTTCAGCTTCTTTAGCATTACTGGTCAGTGCATAGACTTGGATTACCATGATGTTGAATGGTTTGCCTTGGAAATGAACAGAGGTAATTCTGTCATTTTTGAGATTGCATCCAAGTACTGCATTTGGTACTCTTTTGTTGACTATGATGGCTACTCCATTTCTTCTAAGGGATTCTTGCCCACAGTAATAGATATAATGGCCATCTGAATTAAATTCACCCACTCCAGTCCATTTTAGTTTGCTGATTCTTAAACCCAAAAGTCTATTGGGGCTAATACCATTGTTTCTTATATCCCTGTGTTCACAGAAATCACCAAAATATTAATAGTATCTGACACTTACAAAGCAATGACTTGAAGCCAGGCACTGTTTAAAAGAGTTTACACATACCCACAGAAGTACACCAAGCCATGCTTCAGGACCCAATCTTTAGTCACAGTCTAACTTGCCCTCCAACCCTCTCAGCTCCCAAACCTTTCCCATGGAGAAACCATGACCCATCCCTGGCAAAATTTCTGTATCTTAAACCTCATCTCTTGGATGTTTCCTTTATGTTTTTGCTCACACTGAAACTTGGAACTCCCTTGATGGTGTTGCTTCTTCTCCATCCTTATATAGCAGTTGCTTCTTCTCCATCCTTATATAGCAGACATTCTCTTCTGTATCCTTTATTATAATTGAGCATGAGGATGGGATAGCTTTTTGTTCCTCACTGCTGCTCCCAGGTCATTTGCCCTCCTTCTTTCTTGAAGATGTTGATATTTGTCTTAGCTCCCAGTGACTTTTGTTCTCACACTGCATCCATCAGCTACTTCTGTGGTCATACACATACATTCTATGCAATCTCAAAAACGATAGAATGACCTCTGTTCATTTCCAAGGCAAACCATTCAATACCATGGTAATCCAAGTCTATGCCCCGACCAGTAATGCTGAAGAAGCTGAAGCTGAAAGGTTCTATGAAGATCTACAACACCTTTCAGAACTAACACCCCAAAAAGATGTCATTTTCATTATAGGGGACTGGAATGCAAAAGTAGGAAGTCAAGAAATACCTGGAGTAACACGCAAATTTGGCCTTGGAGTACAGAATAAAGCAGGGTGAAGGCTAACAGGGTTTTGGCAAGAGAATGCAGACACCCTCTTCCAACAACACAAGAGAAGACTCTACACATGGACGTCACCAGATGGTCAACACTGAAATCAGATTGATTATATTCTTTGCAGCCAAAGATGGATAAGCTCTATACAGTCAACAAAAACAAGACCAGGAGCTGACTGTGGCTCAGCCCATGAACTTCTTATTGTAAAAGTGAGACTTAAATTGAAGAAAGTGGGGAAAACCACTAGACCATTCAGGTAAGACCTAAATCAAATCCCTTATGATTATACAGTGGAAGTGAGAAATAGATTTAAGGGACTAGACCTGATAGACAGAGTGCCTGATGAACTTTGGACGGAGGTTTGTGACATTGTACAGGAGACAGGGATCAAGATCATCCCCAAGAAAAAGAAATGCAAAAAAGCAAAATGGATGTCTGAGGAGAACTTACAAATAGCTGTGAAAAGAAAAGCGAAGTGAAAAGCAAAGGAGAAAAGGAAAGATATACCCATTTGAATACAAAGTTCCAAAGAATAGCAAGGAGAGATAAAAAAGCCTTCCTTAGCGATCAATGCAAAGAAATAGAGGAAAACAACAGAATAGGAAAGACTAGAGATCTCTTCAAGAAAATTAGAGATACCAAGGGAACATTTCATGCAAAGATGAGCTCAATAAAGGACAGAAATGGTATGGACCTTACAGAAGATATTAAGAAGAGGTGGCAAGAATACACAGAAGAACTATCCAAAAAATATCCTCATGACCCAGATAATCATGATGGTGTGATCATTGATCTAGAGCCAGACATCCTGGAATGTGAAGTCAAGTGGGCCTTAGGAAGTGTCACTACCAACAAAGCTAGTGGAGGAGATGAAATTCCAGTTGAGCTATTTCAAATCCTAAAAGATGATGCTGTGAAAGTGCTGCACTCAATATGCCAGCAAATTTGGAAAACTCAGCAGTGGCCACAGGCCCAAAAAGGTCACTTTTCATTCCAATCCTAAAGAAAGACAATGCCAAAGAATGCTCAAACTACCGTACAATTGCACTCATCTCACACGCTAGTAAAGTAATGCTCAAAATTCTCCAAGCCAGGCTTCAGCAATACGTGAATTGTGAACTTCCAGATGTTCAAGCTGGTTTTAGAAAAGGCAGAGGAACCAGAGATCAAATTGCCAACATCTGCTGGATCATCAAAAAAGCAAGAGAGTTCCAGAAAAACATCTATTTCTGCTTTATTGACTATGCCAAAGCCTTTGACTATGTGAATCACAATAAACTGGAAAATTCTGAAAGAGATGGGAATACCAGACCATGTGACTTGCCTCTTGAGAAACCTGTATGCAGGTCAGGAAACAATAGTTAGAACTGGACATGGAACAACAGACTGGTTCCAAATAGGAAAAGGAGTACACCAAGGCTGTATATTGTCACCCTGCTTATTTAACTTCTATGCAGAGTACATCATGAGAAACACTGGGCTGGAAGAAGCACAAACTGGAATCAAGGTTGCCGGGAGAAATATCAATAATCTCAGATATGCAGATGACACCACCCTTATGGCAGAAAGTGAAGAGGAACTAAAGAGCTTCTTGATGACAGTGAAAGAGGAGAGTGAAAAAGTTGGTTTAAAGCTCAACATTCAGAAAACTAATATATGCCATCCTGCCCCATCACCTCATGGCAAATAGATACGGAACAGTGGAAACAGTGACTGACTTTATTTTGGGGGTCTCCAAAATCACTGCAGATGGTGACTGCAGCCATGAAATTAAAAGTTGCTTACTCCTTGGAAAGAAAGTTATGACTAACCTAGACAGCATATTAAAAAGCAAAGAGTTTACCTGTCAACAAAGGTCTGTCTAGTCAAGGCTATGGTTTTTCCAGTAGTCATGTATGAATGTGAGAGTTGGACTATAAAGAAAGCTGAACACAGAGGAATTGATGCTTTTGAACTGTGGTGTTGGAGAAAACTCTTGACAGTCCCTTGGACTACAAAAGAAGATCCAAGCAGTCCATCCTAAAGGAAATCAGTCCTGAATATTCACTGGAAGGACTGATGCTGAAGCTGAAACTCCCAATACTTTGGTCACCTGATGCGAAAAACTGACTCACTGGAAAATACCCTGATGCTGGAAAGATTGAGGGCAGGAGGAGAAGGGGATGACAGAGGAGAAGGGGATCACAGGGGATGAGATGGTTGGATGACATCACCAACTCAATGGACATCAGTTTGGGTAAACTCCAGGAGTTGGTAATGGGCAGGGAGGCCTGGTGTGCTGTGGTTCATGGGGTTGCAGAGAGTTGGACATAACTGAGCGAGTGAACTGAACACTACACATTTCCATTTGCGATTACCGTATCCCCTCTGTAATATCTAAACCTACCACTGCCTCCCTTTCCAACTCTCTAGTACCCAAGGGAACAAATGTTCAGCCCAAATAGTACTTGAACTCTGTGATATTGTAATTTATTATATGAAATATATATTTGGTCTTTGTCTTGTTGCTAGCATGGAGCTCTCCAAAGCCTCAAAATTTCCTGTGATGAGAACTATGAAGGTATCTTGTGTCATGTTAATGAGGTGATTTGGGGAAAGGGTCTAAAAAGGGGAGCTGGTTGCCTGAGGAGACAATCATGTGATGAGAAGGTTACAATTTTCAGTGTTATCCTCCACCTCCAGGGAGGAGAGAGGGATTGGAGATGGTGTTCAGTTACCCATGGCCAATGGTTTAATCTTTTATGCAATGAAGCTTCCATAAACATGTAAAACACTAGTTTCAGTGAGCTTCCAGGTTGGTGGACAAGCCAAGACTTGGGGGAGCATGGCATTCTTGGAGAGGGGCACATGGAAGATCTGTGCCTTTTCACAGTACATTACCCTGTCCATCTCTTCCTTTTGCCTGTTCTAATTATGAAATGTTTCTCTGAGCCCTGTGAGCCACTCTAGCGAATTAATTGAACCTGAGGAATTGATTTTGGGAATCTCTGATCTATAGGTGGTCAGTCTAAAGCACAGGTGACAACCTGGACTTGCGATTGGCATCTGAAGTAGAGGGCAGTCTTGTGGGACTGAGCCCCTAATCTTGGAATCTGATGCTGTCTCTGGGCAGATAGTGTCAGAATTGAGTTGAATTGTAGGACATCCAGCTGCTGTGCAGAATTGCTTGGTGGTGTGGGGAAAATTCAGAGAAGGCAATGGCATCCCACTCCAGTACTCTTGCCTGGAAAATCCCATGGATGGAGGAGCCTGGTGGGCTGCAGTCCAGGGGGTCGCTAAGAGTCGGACACAACTGAGCGACTTCACTTTCACTTCTCACTTTCATGCATTGGAGAAGGAAATGGCAACCCACTCCAGTGTTCTTTCCTGGAGAATCCCAGGGACGGGGGAGCCTGGTGGGCTGCCGTCTATGGGGTCTCACAGAGTCGGACACGATAGAAGCAACTTAGCAGCAGCAGCATCAGCAGTGGGGAAAATTATCCCCACCTGGGAATTCGGGGCAGAAGTAAAGATTCCTTGATCTTAACACTGTTCCTCCCTCCCTTCCAGTCCTAACTTCTCTCCTTAGCCAGTTTTGATTCCTTTTTTCTTCATTACAATTGCTTTCATAGATTACAAACTCCCTTATTTCTCTCTTTCTTCATTGCTGTTACCTGGCAAACCTCCAGACCTAGTTAAATCCAACTTTCCAACTACTTCACCTTTAGCCCAGGCAGCAGAATTAGTTGGAGAAAAATATGCAACCACTCTGACTAATCTCACTCTATGGCACTGACCCTCTGTGGGCTAAAGTATTGCTAGGCAACCTTACCTTACCATATTTCTATAGTCCAAATTTTCTTATACATTAGAATCTCTTGTGCAAGCTTTTTAAAAATGCTCATGTCAGGCTACACCCCTAGACCAATTAAATCACAGTCTCAAACAGTGGACCCAGGTATCAATTTGTTTTTTTTTTTTTTTAAACTCCACAGCCAAGTTTGAGGACTACTGCTCTAACCCATTTATTCCTTTACTCTAGAGATGACTGTTTCACCCACACAGTCTTTGCTATTCCTCCAACATGCCAAGCACAGTTCTGCTACATGATTCTCTTTTCTGGGATGCTCTTTCCCCAGGAGTTTGCATAGTTGGCTTTTTTATTCCTTCAAGTTTCTGCTGCAAATGTCTGTTAGCAATAGACATTTCTGAACTCTTCCGTATAAAACAAGACTTTCCCATCCCAACCTTAGCACTTCCTGTCCCTTTTGTCTTACTTTGTTTTACTCCTTATCATTTCTCACTACCTAATATATTGGCACTAGTGGTAAAGAACCCACCTGCCAATTCAGGAGACATAAGAGACTTGTGTTCTGTTCCTGTGTTGGGAAGATCCCCTGGAGGAGGGGATAGCAACCCACTGCAGTATTTTTGCCTGAAGAATCCCAAGGGCAGAGGAGCCTGGTGGGCTACAATCCACAGAGTTGCAGAGAATCAGACATGACTGAGGTGGCTTAGCACCATATTATGCATTTATTTGCTAATTATTTATTGTATGTTTCCATCTACTAGAAAAATAGATTTTGTGTGTTTTGTTCATTGCCCACAACAAAATGTGCACAGTTAATTTATTAACAGATCAATAGGTGTTCAATAAATGTGTATTTTTTAAAGGGTAGAAAACAGACACTTCTCAGGACTTTATTGTGTTCAAGGTAACTGTTATTTTATGCAAAATAAAATATGCATTTTCTAAACCTGGCTAAAGGGCCTGGTATGGGACTTGGATCAGAAAGGTTGGAATCTTGGATGCTTCAGAGGCAGTTCCTAGATATTGGGAGAGAGGTCAGTTGAGAGGGTGGGGACATACAGTAGCAGCAGCAGCAATGAAAGCAAATAGGAACTGTCAGAGTACTGAGTCTGAAGGATTGTAGTCTCAGCAACCAGGAGAATCATGAACAGAACAACTTTTACTTAAACTCAAGGCCCAGAGGGACTCAGCTGGTGATCAGTCAGTGACCAGCGCTCACCACCACCACTCACAGAGATGACATGCTGCTAAATGGGCTGTGAAGGAGGAGAGAGTGTGCAGAAGTTGGGGTGGCAGCAATTATAGGGATGAAGGCTCAGCTTACTACCAGTGGGTTTTTTTTGCCCCAAACTTGGTGATTAAGGAAGTATGTATTCCACATGTGCTCTTAGAAGATTTAATACTAACAAGAATTTATAGAACAATAGTAAATCACAGTTTTTAGAGCTATGGGCAGTTTAAGTGGAGTTTAGTTTTTCCTATTTAAGTATTAAGGATAATGAATAAATCATTACATGAGGTCAGAAGATGAGTCTTTAGTCAACATTGTTCAACTTTGCTCTAATTATCCTACATTTTACCCTTCTTAAGCATAGATTCTCCACATATAACAGTAATAGGCTTGAATGAATTCAGAAATCTCTATGGGCAATAAATGTCACATTTATTTATTTTTCTGAATCAAATTTAGTTGTGACCAAATTCTCACTCATCAAAGCCCATGAGTGTTCATTCCCTTCCCTCTACTGGATTGTTCCAGACTCAGATCTTATGCAGTTCAGAAAATGTGGGCAGGCTGAATTTGGGGCAGTGATGCAGATGTTTCATGCTGACACCTGGGAGTCAATTTGAAGTTTCTCATTTTCTGTGCCAGCTTGGCTATGGGAGGTTGGTGCAAAAGTAATTGTGAGTTTTGTGTTGTTGAAATTTGCCATTTGATATTGGAATATGTTCTCAAGTAAATGGGGCTATGTTATAAATTGTTTTAATGTACATTTCTTGCTTTTTTTTTTTTTTGCTAGTGACATTATTTGCTGTATGTTTTATATTTATTTTAGACTATGGAAATGATGTTAGACAAAAAGAAAATTTGAGTGGTTTCCTTATTCAAGTTCAGAATGAGTCATAAAGCAGTGGAGACAACTCACAATATCAACAGCGCATTTGGCCCAAGAACTGCTAATGAATGTACAGTGGTTCAAGTTTTACAAAGGAGATGAGAGGCTTGCAGATAAGGAGCATAGTGGCTGGCCATCAGAAGTTGACAGTGACCAACTGAGAGGATCATGGAAGCTGATCCTGTTACAACTACACGAGAAGTTGACAAAGAACTCAATGTTAACCACCCTACAGTCGTTTGGCATTTGAAGCAAATTAGAAAGGTGAAAAAGCTTGATAAGTGGGTGCCTTGTAGGCTGACTGCAAATTTAAAAAATCATTGTTTTGAACTGTCATCTTCTCTTATTCTACTCAACAACCATTTCTCAATCAGATTGTGATGTGTGATGAAAAGTCGATTTTGTATGAGAACTGACGATGATCAGTTCAGTGGTTAGACTGAGAAGAAGCTCCAAAGTACTTCCTAAAGGCAAACTTCCACCAAAAAAGGTCATTGCTTGGTTGTCTGCTGCCTGTCTGACCCACTACAACTTTCAGAATCCCAGTGAAACCACTAAATCTGAGAAGTATGCTCAGCAAACCCATGAGATGCAACAAAAACTGCAAAGCCTGCAGACAGCATTGGTCAATAGAATGGGTCCAGTTTTTCTCCATGACAACACCATGCCACAGGTCACAGAACCAATCCTTCAAAAGTTGAAGGCATTGGGCTATGAAATTTTGCTTCATCCACCATATTCTCCCAACCTCTCACCAACCTACTACATTTCTTCAAGCAGCTAGACAACTTTTTGCAGGGAAAATGTTTCCACAACCAGCAGGATTCAGAAAATGCTTTCCAGGAGTTCATTGAATCCCAAGGCATGCATTTTTATGCCATAGGAAAAAATAAACTTATTTCTCAATGCAAAAATGTGTTGATTGTAATGGTTCCCATTTTGATTAATAAAGATGTGTTTGAGGCTAGTTATAATGATTTAAAATTCACAGTCCTAAACTACAGTTATGCTTGCACTAACATTAATTAGTGTTATGGGAAGAAATTATAATCTTTCATTTAGCCATGGTCAAAAAAAATTTATGATTTACAATGGATAACCCAAAGAAGAAAGATTTCTGTTGTGTTATTTGTTTGTATTTTTTTTTAGTATACAGTTGGTAATTTCTTTTTAAATTAATTTTTATTGGAATATAGCTGTTCACAATGTTGTGTTAGTTTCCTGCTATACAGCAAAGTGAATCAGTCGTATGATATACATATATTCACTCTTTTTTTAGATTTCCTTACCATTTTGGTCACCACAGAATGTTCATTTCTTTTCTTAGTAAGGTAAATGAGAAGAGGTTGAGAACTTTATAATCCAGTGACTCTATAAACACCGAGTATACAGAGCCCCTGCTTCTGAATGTATAGAGGCTCTGTTCTGTTAAGAAGAAGCAAGAAGCTTTCTGAGATATTCACAAGTTCTTTTGGAGCTATTTGTCACAAATTCCTCCCAGAATATTCTTTCATTAAATACCCAACCTCTATGCAAGTTGTATAAATTCGCCTAAGATATAACCATTACCTGGGGAGCATATAATATATACATTGTTCATTTTGTGTATAAAAATCTTACACATTATACATTATAGAAGACTGAATTTGTCACTAAAATTGCAAATGAACTAATCAGCCATGTGTTAATATGACTCATTACTCTGTAAATCATGTAGGTTATTCTTTTTTGTGAAGGAGAAAGAAGAGGGGAAGGAAGCTATTCATGTCCCATGATCTACTTTTTCTCCTTTCAGCAGCAACAGATAAGGCTGTCCTTAGATATTCTGATTTTGACATAATATGAAACTTTTTTTTAATAGAGTTTAGTCTCCATGGGTATTCATACAACTGTTTTCCCTGTGAGATCTATTTATGGGGTGCTGTGTATGAGGAGCCTGCAGATTTCCATACATCAAGCCCTTTCAATCTGCCAGATCCTCTCCCGTTTCTAGGGAACTAAACTTCCTTGGAGTTGTGCCACCTACTTCTCCTCTTAAAGCCACAGCTTCCATCATTCCCACATGTGGACAAACCACTCTAATCACCTTGGTGGGCTCCATTTTTGAAACACAAAGATTTCTAGTCCTTAGACTTAAACAGAGAATGCTATTTACCTCTCTCTCACATCAAGGAGCTTCTAGCCTGAGAAACATCTCACTTTCTTTTTGAAGGTGATGGGAGTGGTAGAGGAGCAAATAATACATACGCGGGTGTTAACGAAAAAGGGAAAAAAAGAGATGTTTTATTTAATCCTGATAAAGCCATAGCAGAAAAAAAATCCTCAATAATCCTTTACAAAAATTAAAAAAGAAAAAACCAATTTTAGAATAGTACTTTAATAATACTTGGTAGACTGAGTCTTAATAGTCCACCTCTAACACAGGCTCACAAACTGTGAGCTCCTTAAGGTCCAGTGCCCTCTCCCAGTCTCTGTATCCTCCACAGGCACCTCCCACCTGGCACTTCATCGCTGTTAAATAAAGGTAGATGCCCCAAACAAAGCCAAGTGGCTGTTAACCCCTTGCCTTCTCATGTGGTATTGTAGTTTGAATATCCCAGGCTCTCATAATTTATTCTTAACTTCTCATTCTCTAATTTATTTTCATTCTTTCTATTTGTTTATACGTTTAATCATTGTGTTAGTTCACTGTGGCTGCTATAACAAACTTGGTGACTTAATCAACACAAATGTATTCTTTCACAGTTCTGGAGGCTAGAAGTCTGAAATCCAAGCATCTTCAGGGCTGGTCCATTTCATGCCTCTTTTCTGGCTTTGAGCGCTTGGTGGCTGCTGTCAGTCCTTGGTGTTTGGTGGCTTGCAGCTACATCACCATAATCTCTGCCTTTCTCTTTACATTGGCTTCTCCTATATGCCTTCTTCCATGTTCCCCTTCTCTTATAAGGTCACTTGCCAATGGATTTAAGGCCCATCATAATCCGGGATGATCTCATCTCAAGATTCTTAGTTACATCTGCAAAGCCTTTACCAAATAAAGTCACATTTATAGTTACCAGGTGGACATATCTTTGGGAAAACACCAGTCAACCTATTATTATCATCTTGACTTTTTCCATTTCTGTGCTTTCTCCTTCTGAATTTAATGCACAAACCTTTCTATATTCATTATCTCTTGATCTAAGTAGATGTCTCTAGCATAGAATAACTCTTCATAATTAATTGACTAGAAGTCTGGGAACTAGACTTTGATTTTGAATTTTGTAACCACTACCTGAAAATGTAATCTTGGATAAATTTAATCATTTTGAATCATATTTTTCATGTTCGTTCCCAATATGGAAATCAGGCCTCGCTTAAGGAAAAGAAAAGTTCATTGTGAGTTATGACAACATCTCATGAAGCTCATGGATAAGAATATAGTCAGACTTTAGGAAGACCATACACCATGGAAATTGAAGTTTCAACATTCTTTCTCATTTTTTGGTTTCTATTTTTCTCTGCAATCTATGTAATTCTTATCTACTCTTGTGACTTTTTCTGATAAAAGCTCTCTAATGTTACAGCTCCACTTACTTGAACAGCTTCTTCTCATCTTTCCCTACCACTTCTTGTCTCTTTTTGCTTGTCCCCACTTCTCTTAAAATTTCTCTCCCCATCTCTATTTCTGTCCCAGTTTCAGATTACTAATTGAGGGAATGAGAATGATTCAGTTGGGTTCTTTCCTGATTCAATCAATTTTTACTGGGGATAGGGTCATATTATACAAAGATGGGTTTTGAAGAGGAAGACATAGAGATTTGGGATTAGGGTAGTTACCCTGAGGAAAGCGGAGTTTGGCAAATTCACAAAAATATGTACCACATTTTCCTTCAATAAAATGGAGCTGATAGTTCCTACTTTGCTCACTTCACAAGACTTTTTTAGGATCAGTTTATGTATTATGCACAAGAAAACATTGCAAATTGTATATTGCACACAGGAAGGAATTGTTTTAAAGTTTATGGTGCTATATTTGGGTTCTGGACAAGTAGCGGATTTGATTTTTTTTTTTTTAAACTAGAGAAAGTGAATGAATCATCCAGTGGTGAAGTGGGTAAAGGTTTTCTAAGAGTTCATCACCGTGGCTATTAAAGTTTCCATTGTTTCCACAGTGGCAGGAAATCACAATTTCGGAACTGGAATGAAGTTGTTGCAAGAGAGAAAGAACCTGTAGCTGCAAGTTTTAAGTGGGTGATGTTTGTAAGTAGAGGCCACTCTTCAGAGAAATCCAGACAACAATGGCAAGAGAACTAACTGAATTTAAATTCTGAACTACTTAGAAAATGCCGGACATGGTATAATATTGCTTTCTCAATTGTTTATCATAAGGATATTTATTTTCTGAAAGGTTATGAAAAGAAGGGTACATCCTTGACAACAGGCATAACTATCAGTCACAAAATAAATGAAGTTATTACATTTCTTGGGGATCTATGATTTGGTTGATGTTAGAGAGATAAGAGTGGATTTATCTTACAAAAGATGGATCAAAGAGGTTAGATATGTTTTGTCCAGAAGATTGTGAGCTGGGATTATTACTGCTTCTTTCTATCTTGTTTCCAACAGGGCTGGAGCAGCAATACATCTACTTCCCCTGGCTTTGTAGCATCTGTGCACCAGGAAAGGCCAATAGTACTGGATAAAGAGGAAAACACAGAATGAGCTCCTTGGGGCATTTTTCTCTGGGCCTTACAAAGACAGGTTCTTCCTCTTAAAATCATCTTTCTGTCCCTTATTGTACTATTCCATTAAAAAAATATCATCCAGGAAAATTCCTAGAGTAGACCTGGTAGAAAAAAAAAACAACCCAAAACATCATTCTAAGGCTTCAAGTTGGACTTTAAGTTAGTTTGGCTGAAGGACATTGCAGGCAGCATATGTGAACCAGCCCAGGTCATCAAAATAAGACACTTGAATGCATTTCCCTAGAGTGTCATCTGTGCCAAATATGCTCTATTAAGAATCTATAAGAATGTGCCCTCTTAAGAATTCTTAATATATCCTATTAAGAATCTATAGCAGGAGACAGCTGGTCGAAGATTTGGGGTCCTGGCTATCTTTCTATTATCACTGCTAAAACCAAGCATATAAGCAGGTGCTTACTAAGTGATGAATTAACGAACACTTTACTGAACATGTCCTTTGCAATGTGGTGCTGAGATTCATCTGTCTTATTTTATGAAACATCGGCAGTTTCTGATTCCCTCTCTGTGAAAATGGCAGTGTTCCCTGGAGGAAGAAATGCATAATTTTTTTCTTGGCAGTTGAGAACACCACTACATTGCTTGTCTTCAGTTACAAATGAAGAGATTAGTGTTGGCCATCAGAGCAGACTCTTCTTCCCCAGAGAGAGGGTCACAGGCAAAGAAAGGAAAAATAAAGATGCAGAGAGATATTTGGTTTAAGAGATGATAGAAAGAATACATGTCAAAATATCTCGATAGTCTTGGTGATGCAGAATATCAAATTGTTAGCTAAAAATGGGATGAACAGGGCTAAAGTTGATTGGGAAAATTCAGTGTGGTGTATTTGGGAAAAGAAAAAAGCAGACTCATTCTTCCTTCAAATAGTTATTTGTATGCCTTACATATTTGCACTTTATTTGGGTCTCTACTCACATGTATCCTCTCAGATAAGCTTTAAAAGCCTGCCCACTAATAATACATGTGAGCTCAGTTGCTCAGTTGTGTCTGACTCTTTGCAACCCCCTGGAGTATAGCCCACCAGGCTCTGCTGTCCTTGGAATTTTCCAGGCAAGAATACTGGGGTGGGAAGCCATTTCCTACTCCAGGGGGTCTTCCTAATCCAGGGATCTAACCTGTGTCTCCTGCATTGGCAGGTGGATTCTTTACCACCTGGGAAGCCCTACCCAATATTAATGATATTTCTATTACTCACAAATCCCCTTGTTTTGTATTATTTCCTTAGAAATCACATTTTAACAATATATTTTTATACTTATATATTTATTTATAATCTTTCTCTCTACCAGGAGAGAAGACCCTTTGCTTTGGTTGGCTCTACTGGTAAGTGGAATCTGAGTTGGAAGTAGGAGGACAAAAGATTATTGTAAAGGAAACACCTATGAAAGGAAGAGGGAAGAAACAGGGTTAGGGAGGGTGAGTCATCAGATCATGGTATATATCTGACAGTCTCTGCTAGCCTAGTAGGGAACACTGGCAAAATTACTACCTATTACAGAAATCCCACATTGGTGGAAATGGTTGGGCTATTTTACCTCAGTATTAGCTGGAGGGATTCCCACAAGTGTTGTCACCTTGACTCGGAAGTCCAAGTGGATCTGAAGAAGTCTGAGAACCTCAGCTATCCATACTCCTCACATACAGGTGACGAATCCTTTCTTGAAAGGGGAATCTAAAGAGTCTTTTACATTCATGTCTGCCACAGTCCATACCTTACATTGCACAGATCCATATCCAAAGTGGATTCAAGAGGTAGCTTATCAACTGTTCCATTCAGTCTCTTTTCTCAAAGGAGAACCCAGAAGATGGAGGAGAGTAAAGAAAATTACAACCTTCATCATTGCAGTTGGTCTTGGAGCCACAACTGATACTAATCATTTCCTTCCTTAATTATCAATTCCAAGTTTCCTTCATCCTCAGCCAGCACCACTAAAGGTTTTGGTGGATCACTTGTGGGGTCACCAAACCTCCACACCTGAGATTTCTGACTTCCTGGTAATCATATCCTTCACAGGCAGAGGTTGC
>NW_011494812.1:1739843-1746709 GCF_000754665.1 Bison bison bison | reverse complement strand
TGAGTTGGAAGTAGGAGGACAAAAGATTATTGTAAAGGAAACACCTATGAAAGGAAGAGGGAAGAAACAGGGTTAGGGAGGGTGAGTCATCAGATCATGGTATATATCTGACAGTCTCTGCTAGCCTAGTAGGGAACACTGGCAAAATTACTACCTATTACAGAAATCCCACACTGGTGGAAATGGTTGGGCTATTTTACCTCAGTATTAGCTGGAGGGATTCCCACAAGTGTTGTCACCTTGACTCGGAAGTCCAAGTGGATCTGAAGAAGATTCAAGAGGTAGCTTATCAACTGTTCCATTCAGTCTCTTTTCTCAAAGGAGAACCTAGAAGATGGAGGAGAGTAAAGAAAATTACAACCTTCATCATTGCAGTTGGTCTTGGAGCCACAACTGATACTAATCATTTCCTTCCTTAATTATCAATTCCAAGTTTCCTTCATCCTCAGCCAGCACCACTAAAGGTTTTGGTGGATCACTTGTGGGGTCACCAAACCTCCACACCTGAGATTTCTGACTTCCTGGTAATCATATCCTTCACAGGCAGAGGTTGCTGTCCCATCCATTTACAATTACCATTGGACGAGGGAGTACAAAGAAGTGTCCGAGTGTATCATCAAGTTCCATATATCTTCCACCCTGTCTCCATTGTGCAAAAAGATTCCTACCTCTTCATGCTGATCAGCGTTGGTTAACCTGACCAGGATAATGTCTCCTTTTCTTACCTGCTAGTCTTTGGAAGGAAAAAGTCCAGGTGGCAGTCATAGGTTGTTATTCAGCATCCGGGCTGTACAGTCACCATGTATTATTTACTTGCACCCACATATTGATCCAACACATTCATAACCCAAGCAGCAGCTCCCCTCACCTCTTTGTAGCTGGCTATACAAAATCCCCACCCCAACAACCATCAGAGTGAGTTGAGAGAGGACATTGCTGATGCAACCATGGTGGCTGACACTGGGATCTAGATTACATGTTTTTGGAGCTTGCTTGTGCCTTCAGGTCCTACTTGTACCAAATCTCACATGTACTGTTGGATCTTATAATGGATTGTTACTGACTTTCTGACTTTGCAGGTCAAATAGGATCCAACTCCTAAAGGACATTTCTAGATGTATGGTCACTTGGTGTCCTATTAGCAAACATTCTGTTTCTACCAGGGCCCAAGCAGGTTTTCCAAATGTGTGTATGTAATTCTCTGCTTTGGATGGTATGACCTTTCTCCAAAACCTCAGAGACCTGTGCTGTGATCCTTTTCCTGGAGTTTGTCATAAATTCTCCACTGCAATTTTTCCTATCATTGACACTTCCAACACAATAAGTTGTGCCACCTTATATAGCCCAAGTGATAGCTGATTGTACCTCAACCTGGATCTGCAACAGAGCCTTTTCATATTGTCGGTCAAGCTCCAAGTTGGAAGCTTCTCATGTAGTATAAGGGCCAGAACATTATACCCACATGGGGACCATATTACCTCTAGAATTCAAAGGGGCATAGCAGGCATTGGTGCTTTCAATTTTGTGGTAAGGAATACCACAAAATGTGGTAAGGTATAGCCATTTGCTGTTGACTTTGTAGGGGATGTCATGCCATAACTCTGATCAATGGACCTCTAAAATTGAAATGGCAAATTTCTCAATGTTCAGGATTTATTTTTCTCTCTCCATAGTACTGAGGGCTTCCCAGGTGGCATAATGGTAAAGAATCTGCCTGCTGGTGCAGGAGGTGCAGGAGATCCAGGAGACATGCGTTTGATCCCTGGGTTGGGAAGATCTCCTGGAGTAGGAAATGGCAATCCACTCCAGTATCTTTGCCTGGAAAATTCCATGGACAAAGGAGCTTGGTGGACTACAGGTCATAGGGTGGCAAAGAGTTAGATACAACTGAGCACACACACACACATCTGTAGTATGCGTGTCTTACCAAACCCTTCAGTATGTTATCCATCTTGAACTCACCCCACCTAATTAACATATCATTGATGTGATGGGTGAGTGTGGTGGTCTGTGGAAATGGCTCATGGAACCATTGGGAGAGAGAAACAGAATCTAGCCAAGAGCACTGAGGAATAACTTCTGCATTTACACTGCAGAACTGAGTCATCCAGAAAACACCTGGATTTTTTTGCTTCTGTTTTCAGAGTTAGGATGAAGATTCTTTTAGAACCAACCCAATTTGTGGCTATCATTGGGAAATCACAATGTTCTTAGTTAGAAAGACACTGACACAATTGCCACTGCCTCCCCATGCTGTATTTGCTCTAATCTGTCCCAGCAATCCCTAGGACTCTGCTAGGATGGATCCCTAGGACTCTACTTCTCCATAGTCACAAGCAGAGACTGGACAATGGCAAGTCTCTTTAATTCTGTTGCTGAAAACTCAGTTCCTTTGCCCCCCACCAAATGCAGTCTCTGCCTCAATTCCAGCCTTCGGGTCTCACATATGTGTATCTGCTGCTGCTGCTGCTGCTAAGTTGCTTCAGTCGTGTCTGATTCTGTGCGACCCCATAGACGGCAGCCCACCAGGCTCCCGCATCCCTGGGATTTCTGATTGACTCTAAATCACATTGAGAACCCTAGTTTCCAGGGAGTCTGGGAAATACAGCATTTAGCATTTCACTCTCTGCCCTTCAGAAAGGCAAATGAGAAGGGTGAAATAGATATTGGACACAGGTCTACTGTTTCAATCTCAATAATCATCCTTCATCAGGTGTTTTTTTGAGAGGATTAAATGTGGTAATATATGGAAGTGCTCATTTCAATAGCCACATGTAGTAATATGCAATAATTGCTGGGTTCACTTGCTTAAACCACTTATTCATAATTTAAGAATAAATTTTCCATGTCTAAATGCTATACAATTAATATTGCCAACATGAATTCACTGTCCATTTGTCCATGGATGCAGCTGGAAATGACCTCTACTTGTCTGAGATTATAATTGTGTATAGGATTCACATCTTCAATTAACTGCTGTTCAGAATGGTCGCCACAAGCTACATGTAGCCGTTGAGCACATGAAATGTGGTCAGTTTCAATTGAGCTGTGCTGCAAATATAAAATATACATTGAATTTCAAAGACTTTGTGTAAAAAATGTAAAAATACCTCATTAATAATTTTATGCTGATTATTACATGATAAAATAGTAATATTTTAGAAATATTAAGTTAAATAAAATATATTATTTAAATTTACTTCTCTAGTTTTACATTTTTTAAAGTTTTGCTGCTATAAAAATTAAAATTACATATGTGGCCTGCATAATACTTCTTCTGGACAGCACTGTCATAGATAAAGTAAGGGTAAAATTCTCTGAGGGATAAGCTGGAAAGGCGTCTGGTAGGGGAAGGGTGGATAGTCTGATGGGAAGGTTATGGAACTGTTCCCTGAACTCCACCTTCTAATCTTCTGTCTCCCTTTGGGGAGGGTATTCCTATCACAATTTTGAGTTCCCCTGTCTCTCTGGTCTTAATTTTCCATATACTAGTACAGATGAGTCAGTTTTTAAAAACTTCATTAAAAAATATTATGAGAAACCATAAAGAAATATGATTATGTCTGGCTTAGAAATTAGCTCTCCCTCCCCCATCCTCACTGTTCTCTAAGTTAGGATTCCCAGGAACATTGTTTTCTCCCTGTACTGACTTGAACACAGAGCTCAGCCCTTCTCCAGGTCTACAAAATAATCCATAAAATCACAAGTGAGCAATAAAGATGGCGTTCTTGAAGTTCCCTTACGGGAAACAGAGGAAGGGGTTTACACTGTACACTCAAAGCAAACAGCCTAACACTCCCTCCAAATCAGACACTTCTGATCTTTTCCTAATTCTCTTCTCTGCCACTCAACCAATAGGGGTTCTCTCTCCCCCCTAAGCCTTTCACCCACTCCTCATATTGTCTTTCTGCCTTACTGGCCCCTGTCTTCCTCTTTAGAATCCTCTCTTGTTAAAATTCCTCATCCTTTTATTAGGCGGAACAATTTAATTGCTGTATTGTGTTACTTAACCATTTCCTTAGGGTCTCATACTCTAAAGAAAGTAATTTCTTTTGAATAAATACAAAGTCTCCCTAAGAGGAATTTTGGGAAATATGATTTTCTTCATTTCATTACACAGAATAAATTGGATAAGTTTGGAAAGTAAAGGTTTTCAATGCTAAAAATTTTGGTAAATGTAATAAGGAGCTTTACCAAGTCTCAAGTCTCCTTATCATAGGAGAGCCACTGTATAAACCACATTTAGACTAAAAAAAACTACTTACAACTTGTACCTTCCTTTCTAAACCTTGATTTCAATAAGACAGGTTCTATTAGTTTTACATTATCAGGAGCAGCCCATCAGTTCAAGGGCAAAGGTCAATTCAAGTCCATCTCCCCTCCAGTCCGTAATATCTTCCTTTGAGAACAGATGTTTTGATTTAAGGTCAACAATAGGTCATAGTTCTTTTGTGGAACTGTGCTAAGTAGCCCCCTGAATTCTGATATGTGACCTAATCTGTGTTGGTTCATATTATCATTTCTTCTCAGCTCTTCCAGTTTTCTGAAATTTATGCTAGTATGTTTTGCCTCTTCTCTAAGATGATGCTATGCTATGCTAAGTCACTTCAGTCGTGTCCGACTCTGTGTGACCCCATAGACGGCAGCCACCAGGCTCCCCCATTCCTGAGATTCTCCAGGCAAGAACACTGGAGTGGGTTGCCATTTCCTTCTCCAATGCATGAAAGTGAAAAGTGAAAGCAAAGTTGCTCAGTCATGTCTGACTCCTAGCGACCCCATGGACTGCAGCCCACCAGGCTCCTCCATCCATGGGACTCTCCAGGCAAGAGTACTGGAGTGGGGTGCCATTGCCTTCTCCATCTCTAAGATGATAGTTTCATAAAAATATAACTAATGCAATATTCAGTATTATACTACCATAAATTTATTGAAATTAGAACATATTATAAAAATATTAATGAAAATAGCTTCCATTTGTTAGCAAGGTACAGTTCTAAGTGCTTTATATGCAATTAGCACATTACAATCTCAACTGCAGAAAAGGTGGCCATTATTACTTCCATAGTATAACCAGGGAACCAGGGCTCTGAAAGATTAAGGAATTTTCTGCAAAGCACACAGCACTATAACTCCCACCAATGTGACCTCAATGTCCATAATCCACACACTTTTGCTCTGCCCTGAAGTCTCTGGTGGTCATCTTAGAAACGTAGGTTCTTGTCACTGAAAGGACTTAGAGATCATCAAATCCTAGACCTTCACTTTACAGATTTGTTAAGTGATTCGATGTTTCAATTAGTTGGAGTAATGCTGACTCCAAACAAGAATTGTTTGGTAGTGTATTACACATTCAGTGATATTCTGGAACTAAAGTTAGTACTGGTAACTTGGCTTACCAAAGGATTAGAAATAACTTATTTCTTAATGACCATTTAAGTAAAGGCAGTGAACTTTCTAGGACAAGGGCCCACTCACAGACTGGCAATCCATGAACTGACTTGCCATCAGCTCTTTATTTAGCTAATGAAGGTCTTTAGGACTGAGTGTCAAGAATAAAAGGAAAAGAGTGTCAGGATAAGTGTGGCTGTCTTGCTTGTGGACTTTGAACTGGGTGTCTTAAATACACCAGGATTAGTCAGCAGGAGGTCAGCAATTGCATTAATGGAAGAAGGGGATTGCTGTAAGGAGAAAAACAAAGTTGCTGAGCACAAAAGACAAACTGCTTACTTTGAAGTGTTTTCTAGGACTCATCCAGAACAAACTTCTCTCCTCATGGAAACCTTCCAGATGCTTTTGTCTGGTGGTTACAGATAGATCTGTGATATGGCCCTGCCAATTTAGTTGCAGTGCACCCTACAAATGTGTACTCTGCATTTCATAGACTTTACAGTTTTCCTGAGGGCGGTATGATGTCTGTCTTTACTGAATCCAAAATAGATCTGCAGGATTGAACAAAATTTGCTTAATTATACATTGTTCTTTCTTTTGGCCAAAACATTCTTTTGTTATTAGAAAATATAACATAGTGGAAAATACTGAGTTTGGGAATAATAAAACCCAAGCATTTCCATCATGTATTCACTTATTAAAAATATTTATCAAGAGATTCAGTTCAGTTGCTCAGTTGTGTTAGACTCTTCGTGACTCCATGAACTGCAGCACGCCAGGTCTCCCTGTCCATCACCAACTCCCAGGGTCCACCCAAACCCATGTCCATTGAGGCAGTGATGCCTTTCAACCATCTCATCCTCTGTCGTCCCCTTCTCCTCTTGCCCTCAATCTTTCCTAGCATCAGGGTCTTTTCAAATGAGTCAGCTCTTCGCATCAGGTGGCCAAAGTATTGGAGTTTCAACTCCAGCATCAGCCCTACCAATGAACACTCAGGACTGATCTCCTTTAGGGTGGACTGGTTGGATCTCCTTACAGTCCAAGGGACTCTCAAGAGTCTTCTCCAACACCACAGTTCAAAAGCATCAATTCTTCAGCACTCAGCTTTCTTTGTATTCCAACTCTCATATCCATATATGACCACTGGAAAAACCATAGCCTTGACTAGATGGACCTTTGTTGACAAAGTAATGTCTCTGGTTTTTAATATGCTGTCTAGGTTGGTCATAACTTTCCTTCCAAGGAGTAAGCATCTTTTAATTTCATAGCTGCAATCACCATCTGCAGTGATTTTGGAGTCCAGAAAAATAAAATCAGCCACTGTTTCCACTGTTTCCCCATCTATTTCCCATGAAGTGATGGGACCAGATGCCATGATCTTAGTTTTATGAATGTTGAGTTTTAAGCCAACTTTTCACTCTCCTCTGTCACTTTCATCAAGAGGCTCTTTAGTCCTTCTTCACTTTCTGCCATAAGGG
>NW_011494812.1:1728105-1739743 GCF_000754665.1 Bison bison bison | reverse complement strand
TTCTGCCATAAGGGTGGTGCCATCTGCATATCTGAGGTTATTGATATTTCTCCTGGCAATCTTGATTCCAGCTTGTGCTTCCTCCAGCCCAGCATTTCTCATGATGTACTCTGCATAGAAGTTAAATAAACAGGGTGACAATATACAGCCTTGACGTACTTCTTTTCCTATTTGGAACCAATCTGTTGTTCCATGTCCAGTTCTAACTGTTGCTTCCTGACCTGCATACAGGTTTCTCAAGAGGTAGGTCAGCTGGTCTGGTATTCCCATCTCTTTCAGAATTTTCCACAGTTTATTGTGATCCACACAGTCAAAGGCTTTGGCATGGTCAATAAAGGAGAAATAGATGTTTTTCTGGAACTCTCTTGCTTTTTCGATGATCCAGCAGATGTTGGCAATTTGATCTCTGATTCCTCTGCTTTTCTAAAACCAGCTTGAACATGTGGAAGTTCATAGTTCACATATTGCTGAAGCCTGGCTTGGAGAATTTTAACCATTACTTTACTAGCATATGAGATGAGTGCAATTGTGCAGTAGTTTGAGCATTCTTTGGCATTGCTATTCTATGTTAATAACTGGCAAATGTTGTAAATAAAATTTAGAATGTCTCATAACTCTCCTGGAGCACATATTCTAAAAGGGGCATTAGATAGTAAACAAATAAAGAAATAAATGAGTAAAGTAAGTGTTGTTATTTAATTGCTAAGTTGTGTCCAACTCTTTTGTGAGCCCATAGACTATAGCCCACCAGGCTCCTCTGTCCATGGAATTTCCCAGACAAGCATACGGCAGTGAGTTGCCATTTCCTTCTCCAGGAGATCTTCCTGACCCAGGGATTGAATCTGTGTCTCACATTGCAGATGGATCCTTTACCTCGGAGCCACTGTGTGTGCATGTGTGCTGTCACTTTAGTCATGTCTGATTCTTTGAGACCCTGTGGACTATAGCCTGCCAGTCTCTGTGCATGAGATTCTCCAAGCAAGAATACTAGAGTGGGTTGCCATGCCATCACTCAGTGGATCTTCCTGACCCAGGGATTGAACCCATGTCTCCTGTGGCTTCTGCATTGCAGGTAGATTCTTTACAGCTGAGCCACCAGGAAAGCCATAGATGTTATAAGGACCATAATACAAGATGGCATGATTTGTGGCAAGGAGCTATTCTAGAATGGATAGTCAGGGAAGACCTCTCTTTGAACATTTGAGATGGACACCTCTTCTGGGTGACAAGATAGAACCAACCAGACCATAATATAGGACTGGGATTGGCAATCTTTTATTTTATTTTTTCCCTTAAAAAGACCAGATAGTAAATATTTTAGGCTTTGCAGCTCATGTGGTCTCTGTCCTGACTATACAAGTCTGCCACTGTCCTGCAAAAGCATTCACTGATAAAACAGTTGAAAGGATGTGGCTGTATACCAATCAAATTTTATTTATAGAAACAGACAGGAGTCTGGGAGTTTAATTTGGCCTGTAGGCCATGAATTGCCATCCCCAGATATTTGGGAAAGAGCATTGAAGGCAAGGGGAAGAGCAAATTGAAGTACCTAAAGCTGGATTTAGGCTTGGTAGTGTCATTGGAGGGTAGTAAATGAGAATGAGGTGGTGAGGTTAGAGGTAAAGGTCAGGTAGGTTTTTGCAGACCTAGAAAATTCATTGCACTTTATTCTAGGTACAAAGGAAAGCCATCAGAATAATTAAAGCAGAGATCACTGCAATCTGACTAACATTTTATAAAGACTCTGGTTGTTGAGTACTGACTGTTTTGAGTGGAACAGGAATGGAAGCCAGGAGATCTTTTAGGAAGTTGTTAACAATAATATAAGGAAAATATGGTCATGAAGACAGGGAAAACTGAAGTGGTAAGAGTGTAAATCTCTCTCTCCATGGCCCCTTAACTAGATATAAACTTTGAACTTTATTCCCTTCAACAGCTAAATAGAGATAAAAATCTTTGTTAGCATAAAATAAGACTATAAGTCAAATGTCCAACACATGGTTAGTTTTCATCCATGTTGATTCTTCTCTTCTTTCTCTTTCTTTCCCTTCTTACTCCTTTCCTTACATATTTCTTTTCCCCTGTAGATATTTAATGGTGAACTGGGTTGTACAAAGCATAATTCTAGGTGCTTAGTTACACTGGGAGAGACAGAGGTATCTTGTTTTCAAGCTTTCATTGACTTGAGTCATTGCTGCTGCTGCTAAGTTACTTCAGTCGTGTCCGACTCTGTGAGACCCCATAGAAGGCAGCCCACCAGGCTCCCCTGTCCCTGGGTTTCTCCAGGCAAGAATACTGGAGTGGGTTGCCATTTCCTTCTCCAATGCATAAAGTGAAAAGTCAAAGTGAAGACGCTCGGTCGTGTCCGACTCTTAGCTACCCCATGGACTGCAGCCTACCAAGCTCCTCCGGCCATGGGATTTTCCAGGCAAGAGTACTGGAGTGGGGTGCCATTGCCTTCTCCAGACTCGAGTCATTGGGTGCCCCCAAAAGCAGAACCTAGTATTTTCCCTCTTGTTTTTATCTTTCTTCAGTAAGACAAACAGTCATTTAAAAGTTCCAACTATTTATGTAAATAAAGTGGAGGAAAAGTCACTTTGGGGAAGATATTGTTTGTCTTGGGAAGAAAATACATTGGAAGTTTGATCCTGGGATAAGTGAGAATATGTGCAAGTGTTTTGCAACCTGGCAAAAATGTCTTAACCCATAAACCTTGCAAATATTCAGTACACGATTACTGGGAAGGACAAGTTTCCAGATCTCCATCTTTCCCTTCATGGTGGCTGGGGTGGAGCAGAGGAACCATGAATTAGACTTGTGTCCTAGCTCTTCATTGTCTTATTCATGACTTTGCATTTGTAATTTCAAAAGCTTTTTTTTTTTTTTTTAAATTAAAGCCTTAAGTCATCTCACATTTTTCCACTGAATCATTTCCCATTCCAGGGGAAATACATTTTTAGCTAACTTTTAGTTTTCCATATTTTTGATGTAGTATAGTATTTTGAAAAATAAGCCACTTTCAAATCAGCCACGACTAGGAGCTATTGTCGGACAGGTCCCATAAGTTTTTCAGGACTCAGGTACATCATCTGTAAAATGAAGACTGTACCAGTCTCCATATCTTTTCTAGTCTGGTGAGGCCACATAAAGGCCAAACTAAAAATCTTCACTATAACTTTGTAGGTAAAGAGGGATAAGAAGACAAGAAAAAAAAAAAGAATAAAGTATAGAAGGAGAAGAGGTTATGGAGAAAACTCTCTATGGCTCTGTTTTGAAACTATACTTGCTCAGATTGCATGTTGTAAAAATCGTGTTAGTTGAAAAATGTTTTCCAAACTGTAGGTCAACGGATTTTTAACCCACAATTGCTGAGGTCCAGCCCCGGCTGATCCAGGGAGTTGGAAGGGGAGACGGCATTGGCGAATACACTGGCTTTAATTAGATATTAATTAGAGATATAAAGAGTAATAGAATGAGGATAGCTCAGCAGGAAAATTCAGTGGAGAAAAGAGGCTGAGTAGCTTGGTTTACACGGGAAACCAATAAAACTTCAAGACAAAAAGTTTGCACCACATACGTTGGCCGCAGGCGTCCTTCCATTCTCCTGAAGAAGAGGAGACATGAGGCCTCGCCTGTCGGATCTTAGAAGCCCAGGCAAAATTAGTAAGCTTGGTGGGCTCCGCACTCCAGATGGAAACTCAGCCAGAGTTTGAGATAAAGAATGACATGAGGAGACCAGTATTTTGAGGAACTGATCCCAATTCTTTATTCTCCAGGGTCTGTTTTTATACACTGAGATGTTGTACAAAAGTCACGCGGGGTCAGCAGTCCTGACTTTTATTAAAGTCAGGTGCTTCATACAGATGTACACAGAGGTCTTGGGGGTGTTACATCATCTTCTGGCCAGGGGGCCTGCTGACAATTTATGACCCTCTCCTTGTGACAGCAGTCAGTCAACACTTATTTCTCCAGGGGTGATTATTCTTAAAACAGACACCACCCAAATAAAGTTACATTCCTATAGGGTGAGGGTGTAGTGGGTTTTAATTAAGGAAATTATTTACTTAGCCTAAGGTCAAACATGATTAATATCAAAGCTTAATACTTATTTCTTCTATGTATTCATTAATGTGTATAAGGGCAGGGGATGTGGAGACTTAGCAGTAAACATTAGCTCAACAAATGAAAAACCCTTCACCAATACAATTTCTAATCAGCCCACTACACTTATACTAATAGTTTTCTAACTTCTCTAAAGAACCTGTTTTTAGAAGGTTTAAATCATCTCATGCCTCTCATGGTTGGGAGGCTGTGAATAATCACATGTGGCCGGACAAGCCTGTCAGGCAGGCTAGAGAACCTTCAGAGGAGTTTGTAGGTTAAAACACTCCTGTCACGCCCAGGAATTATTATTAACTGGAGCTCTAAGTTAACTCCTTCTCCGAAAGAGGTGGTGGGGACAGCCCCCTGTAAAGTCAGAGGTGTAGGTGAGAGCACAAAGTAGTAAAGTAGGCAGGCTCTGGTTTTGGAGGTAGATGCTCGAGAATTTCCAGGGGGACTCCTGAGGCTCGATCCCGCCTTTGCGTATGTCGAGCCTCCTTCCTCATGACCTTTGCCACAGGTGGAGGTCCTCACGCTGGTTCCCAGCATACAATCATAACCATCTGCCTAGGATTCCACATAACCCAACCCCAGTGTGCACATTGTCATTAGAATCAAGTCCCAGAAGCAAACATCAGGAAAGCCTTAAGATAATTTCTTAAAGCAACAGGTACACTGATCTGTGTATTTGAATATAATTAAGATAGATGCTCTTCTCTCATTATTGTACAGAATATCTGTAAATAACCAAAAGCCAGTGAACTTTGTGGCAGATAATGATTGAAAGTAATTTGGTTGATTTTTTTTTAAAGGAAAGGAATTAAGAGTTATTAGAAGAGAGATTTGGGGATTAATACACCGAAGGGAAGGATTAACTCTAGGTTTGTATTCATTACTCAGGAAAAAAAAAATCACTGGACCATTTTTGTAAACTGTGGTAATTTCGTATACAGAGGGGACCTGAACATATTAGAACCCAGTGAAACATCACCCTTTTGCATTTAACAGAAATTGATATTCATATTAAATCTGTTTCATTTGAGAATGACTCAAAATGGATTCTTTTAAAAATTAGGGCCCACAATTTCTTACAATTTGTTTTGTACTGAAGAAAAACGAGATTGAAGTTCAAATGCTGAAAAGTAATTAATGACTGAAAACATTAAGCAGCTATACTATGGAACATTTTGAAGCCTTTAAATATTATGCTTATGAAGAATCTGTAATTGTATAGCCAAAAGCTTTTACTATAGTAAGTGAAAAACAAAATGTGACTTTTTATACAAAATATTATCTCAATGATATTTTAAACAGACTGCATACAATGTGCTTACTGTAATGTCCAGTTAGAATTTTGAATCGTTCATATTTACTTCCTTATGTATTTGTATAGAATCTTAATTTTTCCGGAATGGTCATATGTTACTTTATAATTGGAAAACTAAACACTTATTTTTAAAACCTTGTATATAATCCATGGAATTCCTGGATATGTAGGGAGTCTCTTAGGATTGTTTTGCAAGGAATAGTCATGTGTTGATGCAAATAATCAGAAAGTATCTGGTAGCCATATAACTGAAGCAGGGGTGATCTCTTTTTTGAAAGGATAAAGTTGGAAAATGATTTTTACAGTGTATAATATTGTTGGTACTAGTGTAAAATTTCAGTCTTACCTGAATATTTCCTTACTCTTCAAGAGGATAAAGCAAGGCTAGGTCAAGGGATAGTGATGCTACTGAGCATCAATACCAGAACAAACACAAGAGCGACTGCATGCAAAGCCAAACAAACAAACAAAATACATTAAAACCAAAATTAATTTGATGTCTGCATTCTTTGCCCCTTTTCAATTAGCCCTTTTCTGCTTAAATTGGTATATTTTACCCCCTGTTCTTTACAGTCAGCCACTTGAATCCTACTCATTAATTTCAAGGCTCAATCCTTGGTCTTTCATTTTTCCATCTGATTTCTCTCTCACAGTTTAATTTTTTACCTTATATTGATAGCTCCCCATTTTATATTCTCAGAGATTCTCACCTACATTTCCAACTTTCTGCTGAGTATTTCCACTTAAAGTGGAACTGAACTCATTTTTGAATGAATCATCTCATGCTTCTCTGCTGAGAATGAGAAGAGTAATCTTGCATTCCACCTTTTTCCTCATGCTTTGTTCTAATTAAATCTTGGAGTCTTGCTCATGCTTAGTTGCTCAGTCATTTCTGACACTTTCTACCCCATGGGCTATAGCCTGCCAGTCTCCTCTGTCCATGGAATTTCCCAGGCAAGAATAGTGAAGTGAGTTGCCATTTCCTCCTCTGGAGGATCTTCCCAACCCAGGGATTGAACCCACGTCCCCTGCATTGGCAGGTGGGTTCTTTACCACTGAGCCACTGGGGAAGCCTAAAATCTTGGAATAGAGCCTGGTTTATCCTGTTCTTACCACTTTGGTTCAAGTTCCAGTCATTTTATTATTGACATCTGAAAACATGGAAAAATATCCTGAATGTAGTATGAGGGTCTCATTTTGAGGCTAAGTTGTGTTTCCACTGGGACTCAGACATGTCAGGGTCAGGCCCACAGGAATCCATTTATATAAAGTAACTTGTATGTGAAAGAACTTCTGTGAAGGGATCTGTATGGGATAGAGAAGGTGAAGGAAGAGATTGGAGAGGGATGCTGTGTTTTCTGTATTTAGTGTGATGTTGAAAAGAGGGGCTGCTGGTTTTATGAAGGGCATGCATAAGCAAGTCTGTCTCTGCTTTCAGGTAATAAGGAGTAATGCAGGTTGGGGAATCTTCTCCACTCTTAAGAAGACTGCAGAGACACAGTAGAAGCCAATGTAGGGCCTGTTGGTTGCTAACATTTCTAAATAATTGGACTAAATGAAGACAAAATGAAGCAATACGCAGAAGATGTTGCATATATGTGTGTGTGTGTGGGGGGGGGCTAGATCTTAGAAGAGATATATCACTTATTCCTGTATTAGAATAGTCAATATTATACAAATATGTAGAATTGTTTTTTAGATAGAGGTGTAAAAGTAATTCAGTAAATAATGGATAAACTTAAAAATTTTTTTAAATTGAAATATAGTTGATTTACAATTCGGGTGTACAGCCAAGTGATTCAGTTACACACACACACCACACACACACACACCACACACACACACAACACACACACAGATCCTTGTTGGTTATCTATCTTATATACAGTAGCATGGATATGTTAATCCCCCCTTTCCTGATCGGTAACCATAAGTTTCTTTTCTATGTCTATGGGTCTATTTCTCTTTTGTAGATTAAATTCATCTTTATTTTTATTTTTTTTTAGATTTCCCATGTTAGTGATAGCATCTGATATTTATCTTTGACTTACTTCACTTAATATGATAATTTCTAGGTTCATCCATGTTGCTTCAAATGGCATTATTTCATTCTTTTTAATGGCCTAGAAACATTCCATTGTACATATATATACTACATATTTATCCATTCGTCAGTCGATGAACATCTAGGTTGCTTCCATGTCTTGGATATTTTAAATAGTGCTGCAGTGAACGTTGGGAGTGCATATATCTTTTCAAATTGTGTTGTCTCTGGATACGTGCTCAGGATTGGGACTGCATGATCATATATGATAGCTCTATTTTCAGTTTTTTACAGAACCTCCATACTGTTCTCCATGGAAAGATAAAAATTTTCAACAAAGGATGCTGGAACAATTGGATATCCATATGTAAAAAAGTGAATCTTGACCTAAACCTCATATATTATATAAAAATTGATTCAAGTTATCCTAGAACTATATGTAAAACCTAAAAGTATGAAATTTTTATTAGAAAGTTTTCATGAACTGGAGTTAGGCAACAAGTTTTTATACACAATACCAAACACAATCATTAAAGACAAAATTATTAAACAGAACTTTATCTGAATTTTAAAAAATGCTTTGTGAAAGTAACTAATGAGAATTAAAAAAAAAAACAAGCAACACCTGGAATAAAATATTTGCAAATAACTTATCTCACAGTAGACTTGTATCCAGAATATGCTGTTGACCCTGAACACATTGGTTTGAATTGTGAGGTCTGCTTATATGTGGATGTTTTTCAATAAATCTGTACAATGGTACTATATGATCCATGGTTAGTTGAATCCACAGGTGTGGAAACACAGATACAGAGGGCAGCCTGTAATGTTAAACATGGATTTTTGACTGGTAGGGGATGGGTGCCCCTAATCCCCCATGTTCAAGGGCCAACTATATAAAGAACTCTCAAAATTTAAGAGTAGGAAGACAACCAATTCAATTCAAAGTGGCAAAGTATTTGAACAGACACTGTGCCAAAAAGATAAAAGGATGGTAAATAGATATACGAAAGTTGTTCAATGTTATTATCCATTACAGAAATACAAAGTAAAAGCACTATAACTTTATACCTATCAGAATCACTAACGTAAAAAATAGTGACTACACCAACAGCTTACAAGAATGGCGAGCAGCTGTAATTCATATTGGGAAAGCAAATTGGCACAGCTACTTTTGAAAACAGTTTGGCAGTTTCTTATAAAATTAAATGTGTACTTACCATATGATCTAGAAACCCTGTTCTTCATTATTTACCCAAATGAGCAACCACTAAAAGAGCTGTTCAAAGAGATACACTCAAAATGATCTAGAAAAATCAAAATGCAATTCTAAAATATGCTAAATTAACTCACAGGATAGCATGAGAAATAAAAAAAAAACAGAGGTAAAATGTAAATCAAAATATAAAATAGTGGACTTAAGCCCTAACATATCAATAATAACATTAAATGTAAATGGTCTAAATATCTTCTAAATATACCATGTTAAAACAAATTATCAGAGTGGATTTAATAGCATGACCTAACTATATACTGTCCAGAAGAAGCTAACTTTAAATATAGAAAATAAAAGGATGGAAGATAACAATCATGCAGAAATCAATCAACAGAACATAGGAGTGTAAATGTTAGTACCAGATAAAATAGACTTCAGGGAAAAGAAAACTACCAGGGGTTTTAGATTTTGAGAGAAAGGCCAGAGAAAAAGTACCATTCTCATCACATTGTATTTAGGGAACATGCTATCAATATGGCTTACCACCGTTAATGTTAATCTTTACCTGGATGAGGTAGTGTTTTACAGATTTCTGAACTAAGGTGCTCTTTTTGTGTAAAAATTATTTGGAGTTCTGCCCAGGAGATTTGTCCATTCTCCTTCATTTATTTAGTCAGTAATTTACTTATGTCATATCAGTATTAACATGTGAGTATTTATTTTATCTTTTGGTTTATAATCTAATACTATTTTATATGTTTTAGATTGTCCCAGATTTGGCGCTTTCAGTTGGCTCTTCTTTCCCATTGACATATCCAAATCATTGAGTTGTGTGAGCACTTTCTTACTTTCAGGTGCTACAAGATGCTCCGGGATCGTGGTGCATCTTTACCGCCCTACTTTTAGAATCAGCCATTTATCTAAGGATAAGTCCTCTTCTTAGAGAATTGTGTTAGAAACCAAAATCTAGACGTCTGTGATCCATTACCGTGTAGATCATTTCAGCCTTCTCTTGCTTGTCTGTAACTTCACATCTTAACAGAGAAAAATCTGGCTTCTACCATGTGCTGTCCAGTTTTAATTGTTCAATTCCAGTATAAATTTATAGCACTATAAGAATTGTCAGCCTGAATCCCTGTGGGAAATAGTTCTAAACATTAGAAGACAGTGCTTATGGCTTTAGTCCTCTAGACTTCACTCATTTCCCAAAGTTACTTTGGTTAGCACCTTTCCCCTACCCCTTTCTGTGAGGTTGTTTTGTACATTTGTAATACAGTGGGTTATTTTGCATCAGCCTGCATTGCATTCTGGGATCTCAAATGCCTAAAGATTTTTCTTTCATTTTCATACAGTAAGGTTCACTGTATTTTAAAGTTTTATGGGCTTGACAAATATGTAGTGTCATGTATCACCAATGACAGTAGCATACAGAATAGTTTCACTGGCAAAAAAGATTTCCCTATACTCCTATTCAACCTTCCTTCCTTCTTAAACACCTGGCAACCACTGACCTGTTTGTAGTCTCTTTAGTTTTGTCTTTTCAGCAATGTCATATAAATGGGACCATACAGTATATATAGCTATTTCAGACTGGGTTCTTTCATTTAGCAATGAACATTTAAGATATGCCTATGTCTTTCAGTGGTTTGATTGCTCATTAATTTTTAAAAATTTCTTAAAAATATTTCATTGAATAGATGTACACTTGTTCATTCATTCGTCTATTGAAGGACATCTTGGCTGCATTTGGTTTTGGCAATTATGAAGAAACTGGCCATAAACTTTGTGTGCAGGTTTTTGTCTGGACATAAGTTTTAATTCACTTGGCAGATAACTAGCAATGTGGTTGCTGGATGATATAGTGATAACACATTTACTTTTGTATGAAACTGTCAAACTCTCTTCCAAAGTGGCTATGCCATTTTACATTCCAGTCCTCAAAGAATGAGAATTTCTGTTGCACTGCATCCTCACCAGGAATTGTTGTTATCACTCTTTTGGATTTTAGTTATTCTAATAGGTTTGTAATGATATCTCGTTGCTGCTTTAATTTGCATTTCCCTAATGAAAAATTATGCTGAGCATCTTTTCATATGCTTATTTACCATCTGTAGATCTTCTTTTATGAGCTGTCAGCTCTTTTGCCCATTTTTAAATTGGATCACTTGTTTTCTTAATGCTGAGTTTTAAGAGTTCTTTGTGTATTTTGGATACAAGCCTTTTATTGGATAAATGTTTTGGAAATATTTCTCCTAGTCTGTGACTTGTTTTTTCATCTCTTAACAGTGTCTTCTACAAGATATTTTCAATTTTAATAAAGTCCAACTTACCATGTTTTTTTCATGGATTGTAATTTTAGGGGTATATCTAAAAAATCATCACCAAACCCAAGGTTAGAGAGATTTTCTCCTATGTTTTCTTGTAATCGTTTTTTCACTCTGCATTTGAAGTCTCTGATCCATGTTGAGTTAATTTTTGTGTAATGTGTAACATCTATGACTCGGGTATTTTGTTGCTGTTTTTAATAGATGGGTATTTAACCATTCCAGTGCCATTTGTTGAAAAGATTATCCTTTTGACACTAAATTGCATTTGCAAAAAAACCCACAGTGAGTCATTTCTGAAATTTTTGTTCTGTTCCATTGATCCATGTTTCCTTTTACTAGTACCACTTAGTCTTGAATATTGTAACTTTATAGTAAAGTCTTGAAATAAGTTTTTAGTTCTCTGTGTTTATTCTTCAGTATTGCTTTGTCTATATTTTTTTACCTTTCCATTCAAACTTTAGAATCTGTTTGTTATTTATAAAATGGTTTACTGATATTTTGATTGGGATTGTGTGAAACAATAGACCAAGTTGGAAAGAACTGACATCTTAATAAGTCTTTTTAAATCCAGGAACATAGTCTGTCTCTGTTTAGATCATTTTGATTTCTCTTAGCAGTGTTAA
>NW_011494812.1:1727216-1728005 GCF_000754665.1 Bison bison bison | reverse complement strand
CAAAATATAAAATAGTGGACTTAAGCCCTAACATATCAATAATAACATTAAATGTAAATGGTCTAAATATCTTCTAAATATACCATGTTAAAACAAATTATCAGAGTGGATTTAATAGCATGACCTAACTATATACTGTCCAGAAGAAGCTAACTTTAAATATAGAAAATAAAAGGATGGAAGATAACAATCATGCAGAAATCAATCAAAAGAACATAGGAGTGTAAATGTTAGTACCAGATAAAATAGACTTCAGGGAAAAGAAAACTACCAGGGGTTTTAGATTTTGAGAGAAAGACCAGAGAAAAAGTACCATTCTCATCACATTGTATTTAGGGAACATGCTATCAATATGGCTTACCACTGTTAATGTTAATCTTTACCTGGATGAGGTAGTGTTTTACAGATTTCTGAACTAAGGTGCTCTTTTTATCTCACTGTTTAATTGGACTGTTTGGAAGAAAGATACCATGTACATAAGAGGAAAGTTATGCTCTAGTTTCTTGAGAGTAGAATGTGTGTAAAAATTATTTGGAGTTCTGCCCAGGAGATTTGTCTATTCTCCTTCATTTATTTAGTCAGTAATTTACTTATGTCATATCAGTATTAACATGTGAGTATTTATTTTATCTTTTGGTTTATAATCTAATACTATTTTATGTTTTAGATTGTCCCAGATTTGGCGCTTTCAGTTGGCTCTTCTTTCCCATTGACATATCCAAATCATTGAGTTGTGTGAGCACTTTCTTACTTTCAGGTGCTACAAGATGCTCCGGGATCGTGGTGCAT
>NW_011494812.1:1723533-1726617 GCF_000754665.1 Bison bison bison | reverse complement strand
TTCCTTTATAATCCTTTAAATGTCAGTGGGTCAGAAGTTATGATCCCTCTTTCATTTGATAGTGTTAATATGTGTCTTTTCTGTTTTCTTGGTTGACTTGTCTATTGTTGCTAAGTCACTTCAGTCGTGTCTGACTCTATGTGAACCCATAGATGGCAGCCTACCAGGCTCCCCCGTCCCTGGGATTCTCCAGGCAAGAACACTGGAGTGGGTTGCCATTTCCTTCTCCAATGCATGAAAGTGAAAAGTGAAAAGGAAGTCGCTCACTCGTGTCCGACTCTTCGCGACCCCATGGACTGCAGCCTACCAGGCTCCTCCGTCCGTGGGATTTTCCAGGCAAGAGTACTGGAGTGGGGTGCCATCGCCTTCTCCAAAGAATGAGTCTATCTATTTGTAAAAACGTGACTGATGAAAACAGTACAGTCACTAGGTTATCACACTGTGCGAGTTCATTTGTCAAGAGGGAGCAACTCAAAGGACATCACACAATCTATAAACCAGCTGGAAGGAGCCATTCAGACTTTGCCCTGCCGAACCCTTTCTGGGGAATGATTAGACAGGTCCTCATAGATGATACACTGTGTGCAGAAGCACTGATCAGAATCAGGTTTGGCATGGTACGTGATTGTATTGATGGTTGTGTCACGTCACTGTCTGGCTTGGGCTTTCTAATGAGGATCTGGCCCCCACCGGCAGCGACAAGTTTAATAAGGTTGTCCTTTGGATGGTGTTTGAAGGTTCCCCGCAAATAGAAGTAACATCCATCAAACAGCTTTGGCAACAGCTATTCTCTTGTTGACTTGTCTATAAGTTTATCAATTTTACTGACCTTTCAAATAACCAGCCTTTGACTTTGTTGATTTTTTCCATTACTTTTCTGTTTTCAGTTTTATCGATTTCTGCTCTCACATTCATAATTTCTTCTGCTTGTGTTAGGCTTCATTTACTTTTCTTTCTAGAGCTTACTAAGGCAAGGCTTAGGTTATTGTTGCTCAATTTTTCTTATTTTCTAAAATATGCATTTAATGCTATGATTTCCCTCTAAGCACTACTTTCTCTGCAACACACAAACTTTGATAACTTAATTACTTTCAAAATATATTTGTAAAGTTACAATTTAAACTTTTTTGACTAATGAGCTATTTAGAATTTTTAAATTTTGGGTTATTTTAGAATTTTATATCTATCTTCTTTTATTGATTTCTGGTTTAATTCCATTGTGGTATGAGAATATACTTAGTGTGATTTCTGTCTTTTCAAACTTGTTACATTGTGTTTTATGGCCCAGAATGTGGTCTGTCTTGATGAATGTTACATGCAAACTTAAAAAGATTTTGTATTTCAGTGTTCTCAGATTGAGGATTCTATAAATGTCAATTCTATAAATGTTAACTATTAAGATAAAATTGATAGTTCTGTTCAGTTCCTCTGTATCCTTTGTTGTTATTCAGTAGCTAAGTCCTGTCTGACTCTTTGTGAACCCATGGACTGCAGCACACCAAGCTTCCTTGGTCCTTCACTATCTCCTGGAATTTGCTCAAACTCACATCCATTGAGTCAGTGATGCCATCCAACTGTCTCATCCTCTGTGGCCCCCATCTCCTGCCCACAATCTTTCCCAGTGTCAGGGTCTTTTCCAATGAGTCAGCTCTTTGCATCAGGTGGTCAAAGTATTGGAGTTTCAGATTCAGCATCAGTCCTTCCAATGAATATTCAGTGTTGATTTCCTTTAGGATTGATCTCCTTGCTGTCCAAGGGACTCTCAAGAGTCTTCTCCAGCACTACAGTTCAAAAGCATCAATTCTTTGATGCCCAGCCTTCTTCATGGTCCAACTCTCACATCTGTATATGACTACAGGAAAAACCTTAACTTTGATTATACAGACCTTTATTGGCATTGTGGTGTCTCTGCTTTTTAATACACTGTCTAGGTTTGTCATAGCTTTCCTTTCAAGGAGTAAATGTCTTTTAATTTCATGGCTCCAGTCACCATCCACAGTGATTTTGGAGACCAAAATAAATAAATAAATAAATAAAGTCTGTTACTGTTTCCACTTTATTCCCATCTATTTGCCATGAAGTTATGGGACCAGATACCGTGATCTTAGTGTTTTGAATGTTGAGTTTTATGCCAGCTTTTCACTCTCCTCTTTCACCCTCATCACAAGGCTCTTTTCTTCCTCTTCACTTTCTGCCATTAGAGTGGCATCATCTGCATACCTGAGGTTGTTACTGTTTCTCCTGGCAGTCTTGTTTCCAGCTTGTGCTCCATTCAGTCTGGCATTCTGCATAATATACTCTGCATAGAAGTTAGATAAGCAGGGCGACAGCATACAGACTTGACGTGTTCCTTTCCCAAATTAGACCATGTATCCTTTGCACTATTATTTTGCCTGTGTAGTCTGTTGACAGAAAGGTAAAAGTGTTCAACTATAATAATAAATTTATCTCTATCTCTTTTCTGTTATTTCTCTATCTCTTATCTGTTAATTTTTCCTCATGTATTTTGATGCCCTTAGGTGCACACATATTTAAGATTCCTATATCTTCTCATAGAATATATCCCTTTATTATTATGTAATACCCTTTATTCTAGAC
Organism: Bison bison bison; assembly: GCF_000754665.1. Taxonomy (NCBI): domain Eukaryota; kingdom Metazoa; phylum Chordata; class Mammalia; order Artiodactyla; family Bovidae; genus Bison; species Bison bison. Next base: position 1,724,019 of record NW_011494812.1, on the reverse strand, counting down.
AGTCTTCCTAATTCTGAATTCTACTTTGTCTATTCTGTCTGAAATTAATAGTTACTAAACCTTTCTTTTGATTAGTATTAGCCTGTCATATCTTTTTTCATCTCTTAAAGCTATATACTTATTGACTACACCAAAGCCTTTGACTGTGTGGCTCACAATAAACTGTGGGAAATTCTGAAAGAGATGGGAATACCAGACCACCTGACCTGCCTCTTGAGAAACCTGTATGCATGTCAGGAAGCAACAGTTAGAACTGGACATGGAACAACAGACTGGTTCCAAATAGGGAAAGGAGTACGTCAAGGCTGTATACTGTCACCTTGCTTATTTAACTTATATGCAGAGTACATCATGAGAAACGCTGGGCTAGAAGAAGCACAAGCTGGAATCAAGATTGCCGGGAGAAATATCAATAACCTCAGATATGCAGATGACACCACCCTTATGGCCGAAAGTGAAGAGGAACTAAAAAGCCTCTTGATGAAA